>NC_141037.1:52395000-52695000 GCF_052040795.2 Danio rerio | reverse complement strand
GCCCCTAGGTGGAGGGCCATTGGGCACCCTGGGGACTATACTTCTAGTCCAGGGAGAAAGGCTGACCCCTGGGTAGCTTGCTGGGGTCAGAGACCCCTAGGTGGAGGGCAAAGGGGCACCCTGGGGCCTCTACTGCAAGTCCAGGGAGAGTTTTGGACCTCTGGGTAGCTTGCTGGGGTCTTAGGCCCCTAGGTGGAGGGCCAGGAGGTACCCTAGGGCCTCTACTGCAAGACCAGGGAGAGAGGTGGACCCCTGGGTAGCTTGCTGGGGTCAGAGGCAACTAGGTGGAGGGCCAGGGGGCATCCTGGGGGAAATCCTGCAAGTCCAGGGAGAGAGGTGGACCCCTGGGGAGCTTTCTTGTGTCAGAGGCCCCTAGGTGGAGGGCCAGGGGGCACACTGGGGCCTGTACTGCCAGTCCAGGGAGAGAGGTGGACCCCTGGGTAGCTTGCTGGGGTAAGAGGCCCCTAGAAGGAGGGCCAGGGGGCACCCTGGGGCCTCTACTGCAAGTCCAGGGAGAGTTGTGGACCCCTTGGTAGCTTGCTGGGGTCATAGGCCCTTAGGTGGAGGGCCAAGGGGCACCCTGGGGCCTACACTTCAAGTCCAGGGAGAAAGGTGGACCCCTGGGTAGCTTGCTGGGGTCAGAAGCCCCTAGGTGGAGGTCAAGGGGGCACCCTGGGGCCTCTACTGCAAGTCCAGGGAGAGTCATGGACCCCTGGGTAGCTTGCTGGGGTCTTAGGCCCCTAGGTGGAGGGCCAGTGGGCACCCTGGGGCCTCTACTGTAAGTCCAGGGAGAGACATGGACCCCTGGGTAGCTTGCTGGGGTCTTAGGCCCCTAGGTGGAGGGCCAGTGGTTACCCTCGGGCCTCTACTGCAAGTCCAGGGAGAGAGATGGGCCCCTTGGTAGCTTGCTGGGGTCGTAAGCCCCTAGTTGGATTGCCAAGGGGCACCTCGGGGCCTCTACTGCAAGTCCAGGGAGAGTTGTAGACCCCTTGGTAGCTTGCTGGGGTCATAGGCCCCTAGGTGGAGGGCCAGGGGGCACCCTGGGGCCTGTACTGCCAGTCCAGGGAGAGAGGTGGACACCTGGGTAGCTTGCTGTGGTCTTAGGCCCCTAGGTGGAGGGCCAGGGGGCACCCTGGGGCCTATACTGCAAGTCCAGGGAGAGTTGTGGACCCCTTGGTAGCTTGCTGGGGTCATAGGCCCTTAGGTGGAGGGCCAAGGGGCACCCTGGGGCCTATACTTCAAGTCCAGTGAGAAATGTGGACCCCTGGGTAGCTTGCTGGGGTCAGAAGCCCCTAGGTGGAGGTCAAGGGGGCACCCTGGGGCCTCTACTGCAAGTCCAGGGAGAGACATGCACCCCTGGGTAGCTTGCTGGGGTCTTAGGCCCCTAGGTGGAGGGCCAGTGGGCACCCTGGGGCCTATACTTCTAGTCCAGGGAGAAAGATGGACCCCTGGGTAGCTTGCTGGGGTCAGAGGCCCATAGGTGGAGGGCCAGGGGGTACCCTAGGGCCTGTACTGCAAGTCCAGGGAGAGAGGTGGACCCCTGTGTAGCTTGCTGGCGTCAGAGGACCCTAGGTGGAGAGCCAGGGGGCACCCTTCGGCCTCTAGTGCAAGTCTAGGGAGAGTTGTGGACCTCTGGGTAGCTTGCTGGGGTCAGAGGCGGGTTGGTGGAGGGCCAGCGGGCACCCTGGGGCCTCTACTGCAAGTCCAGGGAGAGAGATGGGCCCCTGGGTAGCTTGCTGGGGTCGTAGGCCCCTAGTTGGAATGCCAGGGGGCACCCTGGGGCCTCTACTGCAAGTCCAGGGAGAGTTGTGGATCCCTTGGTAGCTTGCTGGGGTCATAGGCCCCTAGGTGGAGGGCCAGGGGTCACCCTGGGGCCAATACTGACAGTCCAGGGAGAGAGGTGGACCACTGGGTAGCTTTCTTGTGTCAGAGGCCCTTTAGGTTGAGGGCCTGGGAGCACCCTGGGGCCTCTACTTACAGTCCAGGGAGAGAGGTGGACACCCTGGGTAGCTTGCTGGGGTTTTAGGCCCCTAGGTGGAGGACCAGGGGGCACCCTAGGGCCTAGACTGCAAGTCCATGGAGAGATGTGGACCCCTGGGTAGCTTGCTGGGGTCAGAGGCCCCTAGGTGCAGGGCAAGGGGGCACCTTGGGGCCTCTACTGAAAGTCAAGGGATAGATGTGGACCCCTGGGCAGCTTGCTGGGGTCAGAGGCCCCTGGGTGGAGGGCAAGGGGGGCACCCTGGGAATACTGGAAGTCCCGGGAGAGAAGTGGACCCCTGTGTAGCTTGATGGTGTCTGAAGCCCATAGGTGGAGGGCAAGGGGGTACCCTAGGGCTTCTACCGCAAGTCCAGGGAGAGAGGTGGACCCCTGTGTAGCTTGCTGGGGTCAGAGGCCCTCAGGTGGAGGGCCAGGGGGCACCCTGGGGCCTCTACTGAAAGTCCAGGGAGAGTTGTGGACCACTGGGTAGCTTGCTGGGGTCAGAGGCCCCTAGTTGGAGGGCCAGGGGGCACCCTGGGGCCTCTACTGCAAGTCCAGGGAGAGGGGTGGACCCCTGGGTAGCTTGCTGGGGTCCTAGGCCCCTAGGTGGAGGGCCAGGGGGCACCCTGGGGCCTATAATTCAAGTCAAGAGAGAGAGGTGGACCCCTGGGTAGCTTGCTGGGATCTTAGGCCCCTAGGTGGAGGGCCAAGGGGCACCCTGGGGCCTATACTGCAAGTCCAGGGAGAGATGTGGTCCCCTGGGTAGCTTGCTGGGGTCAAAAGCCCCTAGGTGAGGGCCTGGGAGCACCCTGGGGCTTATACTGCAAGTCCAGGGAGATAATTGGACCCCTGGGTAGCTTGCTGGGGTCAGAGGCCCCTAGTTGGAGGGCCAGGGGGCACCCTGGGGCCTCTACTGCAAGTCCAGGGAGAGGGGTGGACCCCTGGGTAGCTTGCTGGGGTCCTAGGCCCCTAGGTGGAGGGCCAGGGGGCACCCTGGGGCCTATACTTCAAGTCAAGAGAGAGAGGTGGACCCCTGGGTAGCTTGCTGGGATCTTAGGCCCCTAGGTGGAGGGCCAGGGGACACCCTGGGGCCTATACTGCAAGTCCAGGGAGAGATGTGGTCCCCTGGGTAGCTTGCTGGGGTCAGAGGCCCCTAGTTGGAGGGCCAGGGGGCACCTTGGTGCCTCTACTGTAAGTTCAGGGAGAGACATGGACCCCTGGGTAGCTTGCTGGGGTCTTAGGCCCCTAGTTGGAGGGCCAGTGGGCACCCTGGGGCCTATACTTCTAGTCCAGGGAGAAAGGTGGACCCCTGGGTAGCTTGCTGGGGTCAGAGGCCCCTAGGTGGAGGGCAAGGGGGCACCCTGGGGCCTCTACTGCAAGTCCAGGGAGAGTTTTTGACCTCTGGGTAGCTTGCTGGGGTCTTAGGCCCCTAAGTGGAGGGCCATGGGGCACCCTGGGGCCTATACTGCCAGTCCAGGGAGAGAGGTGGACCACTGGGTAGCTTTCTTGTGTCAAAGGCCCTTTAGGTGGAGGGCCTGGGAGCACCCTGGGCCCTCTACTTACAGTCCAGAGAGAGAGGTGGACCCCCTGGGTAGCTTGCTGGGGTTTTAGGCCCCTAGGTGGAGGACCAGGGGGCACCCTTAGGCCTATACTGCAAGTCCTTGGAGAGATGTGGACCCCTGGGGAGCTTGCTGGGGTCAGAGGCCCCTAGGTGCAGGGCAAGGGGGCACCCTGGGGCCTCTACTGCAAGTCAAGGGAGAGTTGTGGACCCCTGGGTAGCTTGCTGGGGTCAGAGGCCCCTGGGTGGAGGGCAAGGGGGCACCCTGGGGCCTATACTGCAAGTCCAGGGGGAGAGGTGGACCCCTGTGTAGCTTGCTGGGGTCAGAGGCCCTTAGGTGGAGGGCCAGGGGGCACCCTGGGGCCTCTACTGAAAGTCCAGGGAGAGTTGTTGACCCCTGTGTAGCTTGATGGTGTCTGAAGCCCATAGGTGGAGGGCAAGGGGGTACCCTAGGGCCTCTACGGCTAGTCCAGGGAGAGAGGTGGACCCCTGGGTAGCTTGCTGGGGTCAGAGGCAACTAGGTGGAGGGCCAGGGGGCATCCTGGGGAAAATTAGACACCTGGGTAGCTTGCTGGGGTCTTAGGCCCCTAGTTGGAGGGCCAGGGGGCACCCTGGGGCCTCTACTGTAAGTCCAGGGAGAGGGGTGGACCCCTGGGTAGCTTGCTGGGGTCCTAGGCTCCTAGGTGGAGGGCCAGGGAGCACCCTGGGGCCTATACTTCAAGTCAAGAGAGAGAGGTGGACCCCTGGGTAGCTTGCTGGGGTCAGAGGCCCCTAGTTGGAGGGCCAGGGGGCACCTTGGGGCCTCTACTGTAAGTCCAGGGAGAGACATGGACCCCTGGGTAGCTTGCTGGGGTCTTAGGCCCCTAGGTGGAGGGCCATTGGGCACCCTGGGGACTATACTTCTAGTCCAGGGAGAAAGGTGGACCCCTGGGTAGCTTGCTGGGGTCCGAGGACCCTAGGTGGAGGGCAAGGGGGCACCCTGGGGCCTCTACTGCAAGTCTAGGGAGAGTTTTGGACCTCTGGGTAGCTTGCTGGGGTCAGAGGCAACTAGGTGGAGGGCCAGGGGGCATCCTGGGGAAAATCCTGCAAGTCCAGGGAGAGAGGTGGACCCCTGGGGAGCTTTCTTGTGTCAGAGGCCCCTAGGTGGAGGGCCAGGGGGCACACTGGGGCCTGTACTGCCAGTCCAGGGAGAGAGGTGGACCCCTGGGTAGCTTGGTGGGGTCAGAGGCCCCTAGAAGGAGGGCCAGGGGGCACCCTGGGGCCTCTACTGCAAGTCCAGGGAGAGTTGTGGACCCCTTGGTAGCTTGCTGGGGTCATAGGCCCTTAGGTGGAGGGCCAAGGGGCACCCTGGGGCCTATACTTCAAGTCCAGGGAGAAAGGTGAACCCCTGGGTAGCTTGCTGTGGTCAGAAGCTCCTAGGTGGAGGTCAAGGGGGCACCCTGGGGCCTATACTTCTAGTCCAGGGAGAAAGGTGGACCCCTGGGTAGCTTGCTGGGGTCAGAGGCCCCTAGGTGGAGGGCAAGGGGCACCCTGGGGCCTCTACTGCAAGTCCAGGGAGAGCGGTGGACCCCTGGGTAGCTTGCTGGGACCTTAGGCCCCTAGGTGGAGGGCCAGGAGGTACCCTAGGGCCTCTACTGCAAGTCTAGGGAGAGAGGTGGACCCCTGGGTAGCTTGCTGGGGTCAGAGGCAACTAGGTGGAGGGCCAGGCGGCATCCTGGGGAAAATCCTGCAAGTCCAGGGAGAGAGGTGGACCCCTGGGGAGCTTTAATGTGTCAGAGGCCCCTAGGTGGAGGGCCAGGGGGCACCCTGGGGCCTGTACTGCCAGTCCAGGGAGAGAGGTGCACACCTGGGTAGCTTGCTGGGGTCTTAGGCCCCTAGGTGGAGGGCCAGGGGGCACCCTGGGGCCTATACTGCAAGTCCAGGGAGAGTTGTGGACCCCTTGGTAGCTTGCTGGGGTCATAGGCCCTTAGGTGGAGGGCCAAGGGGCACCCTGGGGCCTATACTTCAAGTCCAGTGAGAAATGTGGACCCCTGGGTAGCTTGCTGGGGTCAGAAGCCCCTAGGTGGAGGTCAAGGGGGCACCCTGGGGCCTCTACTGCAAGTCCAGGGAGAGACATGCACCCCTGGGTAGCTTGCTGGGGTCTTATGCCCCTAGGTGGAGGGCCAGTGGGCACCCTGGGGCCTATACTTCTAGTCCAGGGAGAAAGATGGACCCCTGGGTAGCTTGCTGGGGTCAGAGGCCCATAGGTGGAGGGCCAGGGGGTACCCTAGGGCCTGTACTGCAAGTCCAGGGAGAGAGGTGGACCCCTGTGTAGCTTGCTGGCGTCAGAGGACCCTAGGTGGAGAGCCAGGGGGCACCCTTCGGCCTCTAGTGCAAGTCTAGGGAGAGTTGTGGACCTCTGGGTAGCTTGCTGGGGTCAGAGGCGGGTTGGTGGAGGGCCAGCGGGCACCCTGGGGCCTCTACTGCAAGTCCAGGGAGAGAGATGGGCCCCTGGGTAGCTTGCTGGGGTCGTAGGCCCCTAGTTGGAGGGCCAGGGGGCACCCTGGGGCCAATACTGCCAGTCCAGGGAGAGAGGTGGACCACTGGGTAGCTTTCTTGTGTCAGAGGCCCTTTAGGTTGAGGGCCTGGGAGCACCCTGGGGCCTCTACTTACAGTCCAGGGAGAGAGGTGGACACCCTGGGTAGCTTGCTGGGGTTTTAGGCCCCTAGGTGGAGGACCAGGGGGCACCCTAGGGCCTAGACTGCAAGTCCATGGAGAGATGTGGACCCCTGGGTAGCTTGCTGGGGTCAGAGGCCCCTAGGTGCAGGGCAAGGGGGCACCCTGGGGCCTCTACTGCAAGTCAAGGGATAGATGTGGACCCCTGGGTAGCTTGCTGGGGTCAGAGGCCCCTGGGTGGAGGGCAAGGGGGGCACCCTGGGAATACTGGAAGTCCCGGGAGAGAAGTGGACCCCTGTGTAGCTTGATGGTGTCTGAAGCCCATAGGTGGAGGGCAAGGGGGTACCCTAGGGCTTCTACCGCAAGTCCAGGGAGAGAGGTGGACCCCTGTGTAGCTTGCTGGGGTCAGAGGCCCTTAGGTGGAGGGCCAGGGGGCACCCTGGGGCCTCTACTGAAAGTCCAGGGAGAGTTGTGGACCACTGGGTAGCTTGCTGGGGTCAGAGGCCCCTAGTTGGAGGGCCAGGGGGCACCCTGGGGCCTCTACTGCAAGTCCAGGGAGAGGGGTGGACCCCTGGGTAGCTTGCTGGGGTCCTAGGCCCCTAGGTGGAGGGCCAGGGGGCACCCTGGGGCCTATAATTCAAGTCAAGAGAGAGAGGTGGACCCCTGGGTAGCTTGCTGGGATCTTAGGCCCCTAGGTGGAGGGCCAAGGGGCACCCTGGGGCCTATACTGCAAGTCCAGGGAGAGATGTGGTCCCCTGGGTAGCTTGCTGGGGTCAAAAGCCCCTAGGTGAGGGCCTGGGAGCACCCTGGGGCTTATACTGCAAGTCCAGGGAGATAATTGGACCCCTGGGTAGCTTGCTGGGGTCAGAGGCCCCTAGTTGGAGGGCCAGGGGGCACCCTGGGGCCTCTACTGCAAGTCCAGGGAGAGGGGTGGACCCCTGGGTAGCTTGCTGGGGTCCTAGGCCCCTAGGTGGAGGGCCAGGGGGCACCCTGGGGCCTATACTTCAAGTCAAGAGAGAGAGGTGGACCCCTGGGTAGCTTGCTGGGATCTTAGGCCCCTAGGTGGAGGGCCAGGGGGCACCCTGGGGCCTATACTGCAAGTCCAGGGAGAGATGTGGTCCCCTGGGTAGCTTGCTGGGGTCAGAGGCCCCTAGTTGGAGGGCCAGGGGGCACCTTGGTGCCTCTACTGTAAGTCCAGGGAGAGACATGGAACCCTGGGTAGCTTGCTGGGGTCTTAGGCCCCTAGGTGGAGGGCCATTGGGCACCCTGGGGACTATACTTCTAGTCCAGGGAGAAAGGCTGACCCCTGGGTAGCTTGCTGGGGTCAGAGACCCCTAGGTGGAGGGCAAAGGGGCACCCTGGGGCCTCTACTGCAAGTCCAGGGAGAGTTTTGGACCTCTGGGTAGCTTGCTGGGGTCTTAGGCCCCTAGGTGGAGGGCCAGGAGGTACCCTAGGGCCTCTACTGCAAGACCAGGGAGAGAGGTGGACCCCTGGGTAGCTTGCTGGGGTCAGAGGCAACTAGGTGGAGGGCCAGGGGGCATCCTGGGGGAAATCCTGCAAGTCCAGGGAGAGAGGTGGACCCCTGGGGAGCTTTCTTGTGTCAGAGGCCCCTAGGTGGAGGGCCAGGGGGCACACTGGGGCCTGTACTGCCAGTCCAGGGAGAGAGGTGGACCCCTGGGTAGCTTGCTGGGGTAAGAGGCCCCTAGAAGGAGGGCCAGGGGGCACCCTGGGGCCTCTACTGCAAGTCCAGGGAGAGTTGTGGACCCCTTGGTAGCTTGCTGGGGTCATAGGCCCTTAGGTGGAGGGCCAAGGGGCACCCTGGGGCCTACACTTCAAGTCCAGGGAGAAAGGTGGACCCCTGGGTAGCTTGCTGGGGTCAGAAGCCCCTAGGTGGAGGTCAAGGGGGCACCCTGGGGCCTCTACTGCAAGTCCAGGGAGAGTCATGGACCCCTGGGTAGCTTGCTGGGGTCTTAGGCCCCTAGGTGGAGGGCCAGTGGGCACCCTGGGGCCTCTACTGTAAGTCCAGGGAGAGACATGGACCCCTGGGTAGCTTGCTGGGGTCTTAGGCCCCTAGGTGGAGGGCCAGTGGTTACCCTCGGGCCTCTACTGCAAGTCCAGGGAGAGAGATGGGCCCCTTGGTAGCTTGCTGGGGTCGTAAGCCCCTAGTTGGATTGCCAAGGGGCACCTCGGGGCCTCTACTGCAAGTCCAGGGAGAGTTGTAGACCCCTTGGTAGCTTGCTGGGGTCATAGGCCCCTAGGTGGAGGGCCAGGGGGCACCCTGGGGCCTGTACTGCCAGTCCAGGGAGAGAGGTGGACACCTGGGTAGCTTGCTGTGGTCTTAGGCCCCTAGGTGGAGGGCCAGGGGGCACCCTGGGGCCTATACTGCAAGTCCAGGGAGAGTTGTGGACCCCTTGGTAGCTTGCTGGGGTCATAGGCCCTTAGGTGGAGGGCCAAGGGGCACCCTGGGGCCTATACTTCAAGTCCAGTGAGAAATGTGGACCCCTGGGTAGCTTGCTGGGGTCAGAAGCCCCTAGGTGGAGGTCAAGGGGGCACCCTGGGGCCTCTACTGCAAGTCCAGGGAGAGACATGCACCCCTGGGTAGCTTGCTGGGGTCTTAGGCCCCTAGGTGGAGGGCCAGTGGGCACCCTGGGGCCTATACTTCTAGTCCAGGGAGAAAGATGGACCCCTGGGTAGCTTGCTGGGGTCAGAGGCCCATAGGTGGAGGGCCAGGGGGTACCCTAGGGCCTGTACTGCAAGTCCAGGGAGAGAGGTGGACCCCTGTGTAGCTTGCTGGCGTCAGAGGACCCTAGGTGGAGAGCCAGGGGGCACCCTTCGGCCTCTAGTGCAAGTCTAGGGAGAGTTGTGGACCTCTGGGTAGCTTGCTGGGGTCAGAGGCGGGTTGGTGGAGGGCCAGCGGGCACCCTGGGGCCTCTACTGCAAGTCCAGGGAGAGAGATGGGCCCCTGGGTAGCTTGCTGGGGTCGTAGGCCCCTAGTTGGAATGCCAGGGGGCACCCTGGGGCCTCTACTGCAAGTCCAGGGAGAGTTGTGGATCCCTTGGTAGCTTGCTGGGGTCATAGGCCCCTAGGTGGAGGGCCAGGGGTCACCCTGGGGCCAATACTGACAGTCCAGGGAGAGAGGTGGACCACTGGGTAGCTTTCTTGTGTCAGAGGCCCTTTAGGTTGAGGGCCTGGGAGCACCCTGGGGCCTCTACTTACAGTCCAGGGAGAGAGGTGGACACCCTGGGTAGCTTGCTGGGGTTTTAGGCCCCTAGGTGGAGGACCAGGGGGCACCCTAGGGCCTAGACTGCAAGTCCATGGAGAGATGTGGACCCCTGGGTAGCTTGCTGGGGTCAGAGGCCCCTAGGTGCAGGGCAAGGGGGCACCTTGGGGCCTCTACTGAAAGTCAAGGGATAGATGTGGACCCCTGGGCAGCTTGCTGGGGTCAGAGGCCCCTGGGTGGAGGGCAAGGGGGGCACCCTGGGAATACTGGAAGTCCCGGGAGAGAAGTGGACCCCTGTGTAGCTTGATGGTGTCTGAAGCCCATAGGTGGAGGGCAAGGGGGTACCCTAGGGCTTCTACCGCAAGTCCAGGGAGAGAGGTGGACCCCTGTGTAGCTTGCTGGGGTCAGAGGCCCTCAGGTGGAGGGCCAGGGGGCACCCTGGGGCCTCTACTGAAAGTCCAGGGAGAGTTGTGGACCACTGGGTAGCTTGCTGGGGTCAGAGGCCCCTAGTTGGAGGGCCAGGGGGCACCCTGGGGCCTCTACTGCAAGTCCAGGGAGAGGGGTGGACCCCTGGGTAGCTTGCTGGGGTCCTAGGCCCCTAGGTGGAGGGCCAGGGGGCACCCTGGGGCCTATAATTCAAGTCAAGAGAGAGAGGTGGACCCCTGGGTAGCTTGCTGGGATCTTAGGCCCCTAGGTGGAGGGCCAAGGGGCACCCTGGGGCCTATACTGCAAGTCCAGGGAGAGATGTGGTCCCCTGGGTAGCTTGCTGGGGTCAAAAGCCCCTAGGTGAGGGCCTGGGAGCACCCTGGGGCTTATACTGCAAGTCCAGGGAGATAATTGGACCCCTGGGTAGCTTGCTGGGGTCAGAGGCCCCTAGTTGGAGGGCCAGGGGGCACCCTGGGGCCTCTACTGCAAGTCCAGGGAGAGGGGTGGACCCCTGGGTAGCTTGCTGGGGTCCTAGGCCCCTAGGTGGAGGGCCAGGGGGCACCCTGGGGCCTATACTTCAAGTCAAGAGAGAGAGGTGGACCCCTGGGTAGCTTGCTGGGATCTTAGGCCCCTAGGTGGAGGGCCAGGGGACACCCTGGGGCCTATACTGCAAGTCCAGGGAGAGATGTGGTCCCCTGGGTAGCTTGCTGGGGTCAGAGGCCCCTAGTTGGAGGGCCAGGGGGCACCTTGGTGCCTCTACTGTAAGTTCAGGGAGAGACATGGACCCCTGGGTAGCTTGCTGGGGTCTTAGGCCCCTAGTTGGAGGGCCAGTGGGCACCCTGGGGCCTATACTTCTAGTCCAGGGAGAAAGGTGGACCCCTGGGTAGCTTGCTGGGGTCAGAGGCCCCTAGGTGGAGGGCAAGGGGGCACCCTGGGGCCTCTACTGCAAGTCCAGGGAGAGTTTTTGACCTCTGGGTAGCTTGCTGGGGTCTTAGGCCCCTAAGTGGAGGGCCATGGGGCACCCTGGGGCCTATACTGCCAGTCCAGGGAGAGAGGTGGACCACTGGGTAGCTTTCTTGTGTCAAAGGCCCTTTAGGTGGAGGGCCTGGGAGCACCCTGGGCCCTCTACTTACAGTCCAGAGAGAGAGGTGGACCCCCTGGGTAGCTTGCTGGGGTTTTAGGCCCCTAGGTGGAGGACCAGGGGGCACCCTTAGGCCTATACTGCAAGTCCTTGGAGAGATGTGGACCCCTGGGGAGCTTGCTGGGGTCAGAGGCCCCTAGGTGCAGGGCAAGGGGGCACCCTGGGGCCTCTACTGCAAGTCAAGGGAGAGTTGTGGACCCCTGGGTAGCTTGCTGGGGTCAGAGGCCCCTGGGTGGAGGGCAAGGGGGCACCCTGGGGCCTATACTGCAAGTCCAGGGGGAGAGGTGGACCCCTGTGTAGCTTGCTGGGGTCAGAGGCCCTTAGGTGGAGGGCCAGGGGGCACCCTGGGGCCTCTACTGAAAGTCCAGGGAGAGTTGTTGACCCCTGTGTAGCTTGATGGTGTCTGAAGCCCATAGGTGGAGGGCAAGGGGGTACCCTAGGGCCTCTACGGCTAGTCCAGGGAGAGAGGTGGACCCCTGGGTAGCTTGCTGGGGTCAGAGGCAACTAGGTGGAGGGCCAGGGGGCATCCTGGGGAAAATTAGACACCTGGGTAGCTTGCTGGGGTCTTAGGCCCCTAGTTGGAGGGCCAGGGGGCACCCTGGGGCCTCTACTGTAAGTCCAGGGAGAGGGGTGGACCCCTGGGTAGCTTGCTGGGGTCCTAGGCTCCTAGGTGGAGGGCCAGGGAGCACCCTGGGGCCTATACTTCAAGTCAAGAGAGAGAGGTGGACCCCTGGGTAGCTTGCTGGGGTCAGAGGCCCCTAGTTGGAGGGCCAGGGGGCACCTTGGGGCCTCTACTGTAAGTCCAGGGAGAGACATGGACCCCTGGGTAGCTTGCTGGGGTCTTAGGCCCCTAGGTGGAGGGCCATTGGGCACCCTGGGGACTATACTTCTAGTCCAGGGAGAAAGGTGGACCCCTGGGTAGCTTGCTGGGGTCCGAGGACCCTAGGTGGAGGGCAAGGGGGCACCCTGGGGCCTCTACTGCAAGTCTAGGGAGAGTTTTGGACCTCTGGGTAGCTTGCTGGGGTCAGAGGCAACTAGGTGGAGGGCCAGGGGGCATCCTGGGGAAAATCCTGCAAGTCCAGGGAGAGAGGTGGACCCCTGGGGAGCTTTCTTGTGTCAGAGGCCCCTAGGTGGAGGGCCAGGGGGCACACTGGGGCCTGTACTGCCAGTCCAGGGAGAGAGGTGGACCCCTGGGTAGCTTGGTGGGGTCAGAGGCCCCTAGAAGGAGGGCCAGGGGGCACCCTGGGGCCTCTACTGCAAGTCCAGGGAGAGTTGTGGACCCCTTGGTAGCTTGCTGGGGTCATAGGCCCTTAGGTGGAGGGCCAAGGGGCACCCTGGGGCCTATACTTCAAGTCCAGGGAGAAAGGTGAACCCCTGGGTAGCTTGCTGTGGTCAGAAGCTCCTAGGTGGAGGTCAAGGGGGCACCCTGGGGCCTATACTTCTAGTCCAGGGAGAAAGGTGGACCCCTGGGTAGCTTGCTGGGGTCAGAGGCCCCTAGGTGGAGGGCAAGGGGCACCCTGGGGCCTCTACTGCAAGTCCAGGGAGAGCGGTGGACCCCTGGGTAGCTTGCTGGGACCTTAGGCCCCTAGGTGGAGGGCCAGGAGGTACCCTAGGGCCTCTACTGCAAGTCTAGGGAGAGAGGTGGACCCCTGGGTAGCTTGCTGGGGTCAGAGGCAACTAGGTGGAGGGCCAGGCGGCATCCTGGGGAAAATCCTGCAAGTCCAGGGAGAGAGGTGGACCCCTGGGGAGCTTTAATGTGTCAGAGGCCCCTAGGTGGAGGGCCAGGGGGCACCCTGGGGCCTGTACTGCCAGTCCAGGGAGAGAGGTGCACACCTGGGTAGCTTGCTGGGGTCTTAGGCCCCTAGGTGGAGGGCCAGGGGGCACCCTGGGGCCTATACTGCAAGTCCAGGGAGAGTTGTGGACCCCTTGGTAGCTTGCTGGGGTCATAGGCCCTTAGGTGGAGGGCCAAGGGGCACCCTGGGGCCTATACTTCAAGTCCAGTGAGAAATGTGGACCCCTGGGTAGCTTGCTGGGGTCAGAAGCCCCTAAGTGGAGGTCAAGGGGGCACCCTGGGGCCTCTACTGCAAGTCCAGGGAGAGACATGCACCCCTGGGTAGCTTGCTGGGGTCTTAGGCCCCTAGGTGGAGGGCCAGTGGGCACCCTGGGGCCTATACTTCTAGTCCAGGGAGAAAGATGGACCCCTGGGTAGCTTGCTGGGGTCAGAGGCCCATAGGTGGAGGGCCAGGGGGTACCCTAGGGCCTGTACTGCAAGTCCAGGGAGAGAGGTGGACCCCTGTGTAGCTTGCTGGCGTCAGAGGACCCTAGGTGGAGAGCCAGGGGGCACCCTTCGGCCTCTAGTGCAAGTCTAGGGAGAGTTGTGGACCTCTGGGTAGCTTGCTGGGGTCAGAGGCGGGTTGGTGGAGGGCCAGCGGGCACCCTGGGGCCTCTACTGCAAGTCCAGGGAGAGAGATGGGCCCCTGGGTAGCTTGCTGGGGTCGTAGGCCCCTAGTTGGAGGGCCAGGGGGCACCCTGGGGCCAATACTGCCAGTCCAGGGAGAGAGGTGGACCACTGGGTAGCTTTCTTGTGTCAGAGGCCCTTTAGGTTGAGGGCCTGGGAGCACCCTGGGGCCTCTACTTACAGTCCAGGGAGAGAGGTGGACACCCTGGGTAGCTTGCTGGGGTTTTAGGCCCCTAGGTGGAGGACCAGGGGGCACCCTAGGGCCTAGACTGCAAGTCCATGGAGAGATGTGGACCCCTGGGTAGCTTGCTGGGGTCAGAGGCCCCTAGGTGCAGGGCAAGGGGGCACCCTGGGGCCTCTACTGCAAGTCAAGGGATAGATGTGGACCCCTGGGTAGCTTGCTGGGGTCAGAGGCCCCTGGGTGGAGGGCAAGGGGGGCACCCTGGGAATACTGGAAGTCCCGGGAGAGAAGTGGACCCCTGTGTAGCTTGATGGTGTCTGAAGCCCATAGGTGGAGGGCAAGGGGGTACCCTAGGGCTTCTACCGCAAGTCCAGGGAGAGAGGTGGACCCCTGTGTAGCTTGCTGGGGTCAGAGGCCCTTAGGTGGAGGGCCAGGGGGCACCCTGGGGCCTCTACTGAAAGTCCAGGGAGAGTTGTGGACCACTGGGTAGCTTGCTGGGGTCAGAGGCCCCTAGTTGGAGGGCCAGGGGGCACCCTGGGGCCTCTACTGCAAGTCCAGGGAGAGGGGTGGACCCCTGGGTAGCTTGCTGGGGTCCTAGGCCCCTAGGTGGAGGGCCAGGGGGCACCCTGGGGCCTATAATTCAAGTCAAGAGAGAGAGGTGGACCCCTGGGTAGCTTGCTGGGATCTTAGGCCCCTAGGTGGAGGGCCAAGGGGCACCCTGGGGCCTATACTGCAAGTCCAGGGAGAGATGTGGTCCCCTGGGTAGCTTGCTGGGGTCAAAAGCCCCTAGGTGAGGGCCTGGGAGCACCCTGGGGCTTATACTGCAAGTCCAGGGAGATAATTGGACCCCTGGGTAGCTTGCTGGGGTCAGAGGCCCCTAGTTGGAGGGCCAGGGGGCACCCTGGGGCCTCTACTGCAAGTCCAGGGAGAGGGGTGGACCCCTGGGTAGCTTGCTGGGGTCCTAGGCCCCTAGGTGGAGGGCCAGGGGGCACCCTGGGGCCTATACTTCAAGTCAAGAGAGAGAGGTGGACCCCTGGGTGGCTTGCTGGGATCTTAGGCCCCTAGGTGGAGGGCCAGGGGGCACCCTTGGGCCTATACTGCAAGTCCAGGGAGAGATGTGGTCCCCTGGGTAGCTTGCTGGGGTCAGAGGCCCCTAGTTGGAGGGCCAGGGGGCACCTTGGTGCCTCTACTGTAAGTCCAGGGAGAGACATGGAACCCTGGGTAGCTTGCTGGGGTCTTAGGCCCCTAGGTGGAGGGCCATTGGGCACCCTGGGGACTATACTTCTAGTCCAGGGAGAAAGGTGGACCCCTGGGTAGCTTGCTGGGGTCAGAGACCCCTAGGTGGAGGGCAAAGGGGCACCCTGGGGCCTCTACTGCAAGTCCAGGGAGAGTTTTGGACCTCTGGGTAGCTTGCTGGGGTCTTAGGCCCCTAGGTGGAGGGCCAGGAGGTACCCTAGGGCCTCTACTGCAAGACCAGGGAGAGAGGTGGACCCCTGGGTAGCTTGCTGGGGTCAGAGGCAACTAGGTGGAGGGCCAGGGGGCATCCTGGGGGAAATCCTTTAAGTCCAGGGAGAGAGGTGGACCCCTGGGGAGATTTCTTGTGTCAGAGGCCCCTAGGTGGAGGGCCAGGGGGCACACTGGGGCCTGTACTGCCAGTCCAGGGAGAGAGGTGGACCCCTGGGTAGCTTGCTGGGGTAAGAGGCCCCTAGAAGGAGGGCCAGGGGGCACCCTGGGGCCTCTACTGCAAGTCCAGGGAGAGTTGTGGACCCCTTGGTAGCTTGCTGGGGTCATAGGCCCTTAGGTGGAGGGCCAAGGGGCACCCTGGGGCCTACACTTCAAGTCCAGGGAGAAAGGTGGACCCCTGGGTAGCTTGCTGGGGTCAGAAGCCCCTAGGTGGAGGTCAAGGGGGCACCCTGGGGCCTCTACTGCAAGTCCAGGGAGAGTCATGGACCCCTGGGTAGCTTGCTGGGGTCTTAGGCCCCTAGGTGGAGGGCCAGTGGGCACCCTGGGGCCTCTACTGTAAGTCCAGGGAGAGACATGGACCCCTGGGTAGCTTGCTGGGGTCTTAGGCCCCTAGGTGGAGGGCCAGTGGTTACCCTCGGGCCTCTACTGCAAGTCCAGGGAGAGAGATGGGCCCTTGGGTAGCTTGCTGGGGTCGTAAGCCCCTAGTTGGATTGCCAAGGGGCACCTCGGGGCCTCTACTGCAAGTCCAGGGAGAGTTGTAGACCCCTTGGTAGCTTGCTGGGGTCATAGGCCCCTAGGTGGAGGGCCAGGGGGCACCCTGGGGCCTGTACTGCCAGTCCAGGGAGAGAGGTGGACACCTGGGTAGCTTGCTGTGGTCTTAGGCCCCTAGGTGGAGGGCCAGGGGGCACCCTGGGGCCTATACTGCAAGTCCAGGGAGAGTTGTGGACCCCTTGGTAGCTTGCTGGGGTCATAGGCCCTTAGGTGGAGGGCCAAGGGGCACCCTGGGGCCTATACTTCAAGTCCAGTGAGAAATGTGGACCCCTGGGTAGCTTGCTGGGGTCAGAAGCCCCTAGGTGGAGGTCAAGGGGGCACCCTGGGGCCTCTACTGCAAGTCCAGGGAGAGACATGCACCCCTGGGTAGCTTGCTGGGGTCTTAGGCCCCTAGGTGGAGGGCCAGTGGGCACCCTGGGGCCTATACTTCTAGTCCAGGGAGAAAGATGGACCCCTGGGTAGCTTGCTGGGGTCAGAGGCCCATAGGTGGAGGGCCAGGGGGTACCCTAGGGCCTGTACTGCAAGTCCAGGGAGAGAGGTGGACCCCTGTGTAGCTTGCTGGCGTCAGAGGACCCTAGGTGGAGAGCCAGGGGGCACCCTTCGGCCTCTAGTGCAAGTCTAGGGAGAGTTGTGGACCTCTGGGTAGCTTGCTGGGGTCAGAGGCGGGTTGGTGGAGGGCCAGCGGGCACCCTGGGGCCTCTACTGCAAGTCCAGGGAGAGAGATGGGCCCCTGGGTAGCTTGCTGGGGTCGTAGGCCCCTAGTTGGAATGCCAGGGGGCACCCTGGGGCCTCTACTGCAAGTCCAGGGAGAGTTGTGGATCCCTTGGTAGCTTGCTGGGGTCATAGGCCCCTAGGTGGAGGGCCAGGGGTCACCCTGGGGCCAATACTGCCAGTCCAGGGAGAGAGGTGGACCACTGGGTAGCTTTCTTGTGTCAGAGGCCCTTTAGGTTGAGGGCCTGGGAGCACCCTGGGGCCTCTACTTACAGTCCAGGGAGAGAGGTGGACACCCTGGGTAGCTTGCTGGGGTTTTAGGCCCCTAGGTGGAGGACCAGGGGGCACCCTAGGGCCTAGACTGCAAGTCCATGGAGAGATGTGGACCCCTGGGTAGCTTGCTGGGGTCAGAGGCCCCTAGGTGCAGGGCAAGGGGGCACCTTGGGGCCTCTACTGCAAGTCAAGGGATAGATGTGGACCCCTGGGTAGCTTGCTGGGGTCAGAGGCCCCTGGGTGGAGGGCAAGGGGGGCACCCTGGGAATACTGGAAGTCCCGGGAGAGAAGTGGACCCCTGTGTAGCTTGATGGTGTCTGAAGCCCATAGGTGGAGGGCAAGGGGGTACCCTAGGGCTTCTACCGCAAGTCCAGGGAGAGAGGTGGACCCCTGTGTAGCTTGCTGGGGTCAGAGGCCCTTAGGTGGAGGGCCAGGGGGCACCCTGGGGCCTCTACTGAAAGTCCAGGGAGAGTTTTGGACCACTGGGTAGCTTGCTGGGGTCAGAGGCCCCTAGTTGGAGGGCCAGGGGGCACCCTGGGGCCTCTACTGCAAGTCTAGGGAGAGGGGTGGACCCCTGGGTAGCTTGCTGGGGTCCTAGGCCCCTAGGTGGAGGGCCAGGGGGCACCCTGGGGCCTATAATTCAAGTCAAGAGAGAGAGGTGGACCCCTGGGTAGCTTGCTGGGATCTTAGGCCCCTAGGTGGGGGGCCAGGGGGCACCCTGGGGCCTATACTGCAAGTCCAGGGAGAGATGTGGTCCCCTGGGTAGCTTGCTGGGGTCAAAAGCCCCTAGGTGAGGGCCTGGGGGCACCCTGGGGCTTATACTGCAAGTCCAGGGAGATAATTAAACCCCTGGGTAGCTTGCTGGGGTCAGAGGCCCCTAGTTGGAGGGCCAGGGGGCACCCTGGGGCCTCTACTGCAAGTCCAGGGAGAGGGGTGGACCCCTGGGTAGCTTGCTGGGGTCCTAGGCCCCTAGGTGGAGGGCCAGGGGGCACCCTGGGGCCTATACTTCAAGTCAAGAGAGAGAGGTGGACCCCTGGGTAGCTTGCTGGGATCTTAGGCCCCTAGGTGGAGGGCCAGGGGGCACCCTGGGGCCTATACTGCAAGTCCAGGGAGAGATGTGGTCCCCTGGGTAGCTTGCTGGGGTCAGAGGCCCCTAGTTGGAGGGCCAGGGGGCACCTTGGTGCCTCTACTGTAAGTCCAGGGAGAGATATGGACCCCTGGGTAGCTTGCTGGGGTCTTAGGCCCCTAGGTGGAGGGCCATTGGGCACCCTGGGGAATATACTTCTAGTCCAGGGAGAAAGGTGGACCCCTGGGTAGCTTGCTGGGGTCAGAGACCCCTAGGTGGAGGGCAAAGGGGCACCCTGGGGCCTCTACTGCAAGTCCAGGGAGAGTTTTGGACCTCTGGGTAGCTTGCTGGGGTCTTAGGCCCCTAGGTGGAGGGCCAGGAGGTACCCTAGGGCCTCTACTGCAAGACCAGGGAGAGAGGTGGACCCCTGGGTAGCTTGCTGGGGTCAGAGGCAACTAGGTGGAGGGCCAGGGGGCATCCTGGGGGAAATCCTGCAAGTCCAGGGAGAGAGGTGGACCCCTGGGGAGCTTTCTTGTGTCAGAGGCCCCTAGGTGGAGGGCCAGAGGGCACACTGGGGCCTGTACTGCCAGTCCAGGGAGAGAGGTGGACCCCTGGGTAGCTTGCTGGGGTAAGAGGCCCCTAGAAGGAGGGCCAGGGGGCACCCTGGGGCCTCTACAGCAAGTCCAGGGAGAGTTGTGGACCCCTTGGTAGCTTGCTGGGGTCATAGGCCCTTAGGTGGAGGGCCAAGGGGCACCCTGGGGCCTACACTTCAAGTCCAGGGAGAAAGGTGGACCCCTGGGTAGCTTGCTGGGGTCAGAAGCCCCTAGGTGGAGGTCAAGGGGGCACCCTGGGGCCTCTACTGCAAGTCCAGGGAGAGTCATGGACCCCTGGGTAGCTTGCTGGGGTCTTAGGCCCTTAGGTGGAGGGCCAGTGGGCACCCTGGGGCCTCTACTGTAAGTCCAGGGAGAGACATGGACCCCTGGGTAGCTTGCTGGGGTCTTAGGCCCCTAGGTGGAGGGCCAGTGGGCACCCTCGGGCCTCTACTGCAAGTCCAGGGAGAGAGATGGGCCCCTGGGTAGCTTGCTGGGGTCGTAAGCCCCTAGTTGGATTGCCAAGGGGCACCTCGGGGCCTCTACTGCAAGTCCAGGGAGAGTTGTAGACCCCTTGGTAGCTTGCTGGGGTCATAGGCCCCTAGGTGGAGGGCCAGGGGGCACCCTGGGGCCAATACTGCCAGTCCAGGGAGAGAGGTGGAAAACCGGGTGACTTTGTTTTGTCAGAGGACCTTTAGGTGGAGGGCCTGGGAGCACCCTGGGGCCTCTACTTACAGTCCAGGGAGAGAGGTGGACCCCCTGGGTAGCTTGCTGGGGTTTTAGGCCCCTAGATGGAGGACCAGGGGGCACCCTAGGGCCTATACTGCAAGTCCATGGAGAGATGTGGACCCCTTGGTAGCTTGCTGGGGTCAGAGGCCCCTAGGTGCAGGGCAAGGGGGCACCCTGGGGCCTCTACAGCAAGTCAAGGGAGAGTTGTGGACCCCTGGGTAGCTTGCTGGGGTCAGAGGCCCCTGGTTGGAGGGCAAGGGGCACCCTGGGGCCTATACTGCAAGTCCAGGGAGAGAGGTGGACCCCTGGGTAGCTTTCTGGGGTCAGCGCCCCTAGCTGGAGGGCCAGGGGGCACCCTGGGGCCTATACTGGAAGTCCCGGTAGAGAATTGGACCCCTGGGTAGCTTGCTGGGGTCCTAGGCCCCTAGGTGGAGGGCCAGGGGGCACCCTGGGGCCTATACTTCAAGTCAAGGGAGAGAGGTGGACCCCAGGGTAGCTTGCTGGGATCTTAGACCCCTAGGTGGAGGGCCAGGGGGCGCCCTGGGGCCTATACTGCAAGTCCAGGGAGAGATGTGGACCCCTGGATAGCTTGCTGGGGTCAGAGGCCCCTAGTTGGAGGGCCAGGGGACACCCTGGGGCCTCTACTGTAAGTCCAGGGAGAGACATGGACCCATGGGTAGCTTGCTGGGGTCTTAGGCCCCTAGGTGGAGGGCCAGTGGGCACCCTGGGGCCTATATTTCTAGTCCAGGGAGAAAGGTGGACCCCTGGGTAGCTTGCTGGGGTCAGAGGCCCCTAGGTGGAGGGCCAGGGGGCACCTTGGGGCCTCTACTGTAAGTCCAGGGAGAGACATGGACCTCTGGGTAGCTTGCTGGGGTTTTAGGCCCCTAGGTGGAGGGCCAGGAGGTACCCTAGGGCCTCGACTGCAAGTCCAGGGAGAAAGGTGGACCCCTGGGTAGCTTGCTGGGGTCATAGGCCCCTAGGTGGAGGGCCAGGGGTCACCCTGGGGCCAATACTGCCAGTCCAGGGAGAGAGGTGGACCCCTGGGGAGCTTTCTTGTGTCAGATGCCCCTAGGTTGAGGGCCAGGGGGCACACTGGGGCCTGTACTGCGAGTCCAGGGAGAGAGGTGGACCCCTGGGTAGCTTGCTGGGGTCAGAGGCCCCTAGAAGGAGGGCCAGGGGGCACCCTGGGGCCTCTACTGCAAGTCCAGGGAGAATTGTGGACCCCTTGGTAGCTTGCTGGGGTCATAGGCCCTTAGGTGGAGGGCCAAGGGGCACCCTGGGGCCTATACTTCAAGTCCAGGGAGAAAGGTGGACCCCTGGGTAGCTTACTGGGGTCAGAAGCCCCTAGGTGGAGGGCCAGGGGGCACCCTGGGGCCTATACTGGAAGTCCCGGTAGAGAGGTGGACCCCTGGGTAGCTTGCTGGGGTCCTAGGCCCCTAGGTGGAGGGCCAGGGGGCACCCTGGGGCCTATACTTCAAGTCAAGGGAGAGAGGTGGACCCCTGGGTAGCTTGCTGGGATCTTAGGCCCCTAGGTGGAGGGCCAGGGGGCGCCCTGGGGCCTATACTGCAAGTCCAGGGAGAGATGTGGACCCCTGGATAGCTTGCTGGAGTCAGAGGCCCCTAGTTGGAGGGCCAGGTGACACCCTGGGGCCTCTACTGTAAGTCCAGGGAGAGACATGGACCCCTGGGTAGCTTGCTGGGGTCTTAGGCCCCTAGGTGGAGGGCCAGGAGGTACCCTAGGGCCTCTACTGCAAGTCCAGGGAGAGAGGTGGACCCCTGGGTAGCTTGCTGGGGTCAGAGGCAACTAGGTGGAGAGCCAGGGGGCATCCTGGGGAAAATCCTGCAAGTCCAGGGAGAGAGGTGGACCCCTGGGGAGCTTTCTTGTGTCAGAGGCCCCTAGGTGGAGGGCCAGGGGGCACCCTGGGGCCTGCACTGCCAGTCCAGGGAGAGAGGTGGACACCTGGGTAGCTTGCTGTGGTCTTAGGCCCCTAGGTATAGGGCCAGGGGGCACCCTGGGGCCTATACTGCAAGTCCATGGAAAGATATGGACCCCTGGGTAACATGCTGGGGTCAGAGGCCCCTAGAAGGAGGGCCAGGGGCCACCCTGGGGCCTCTACTGCAAATATAGGGAGAGTTGTGGACCACTGGGTAGCTTGCTGGGGTTTTAGGCCCCTAGGTGGAGGACCAGTGGGCACCCTGGGGCCTATACTTCAAGTCAAGGGAGAAAGGTGGACCCCTGGGTAGCTTGCTGGGGTCAGAGGCAACTAGGTGGAGGTCAAGGGGGCACCCTGGGGCCTTTACTGCAAGTCCAGGGAGAGTTGTGGAACCCTTGGTAGCTTGCTGGGGTCAGAGGCCCCTAGTTGGAGGGCCAGGGGGCACCTTGGGGCCTATACTGTAAGTCCAGGGAGAGACATGGACCCCTGGGTAGCTTGCTGGGGTCTTAGGCCCCTAGGTGGAGGGCCTTTGGGCACCCTGGGGACTATACTTCTAATCCAGGGAGAAAGGTGGACCCCTGGGTAGCTTGCTGGGGTCAGAGGCCCCTAGGTGGAGGGCAAAGGGGCACCCTGGGGCCTCTACTGCAAGTCCAGGGAGAGAGGTGGACCCCTGGGTAGCTTTCTGGGGTCAGAGGCCCCTAGAAGGAGGGCCAGGGGGCACCCTGGGGCCTCTACTGCAAGTCCAGGGAGAGTTGTGGACCCCTTGGTCGCTTGCTGGGGTCATAGGCCCTTAGGTGGAGGGCCAAGGGGCACCCTGGGGCCTCTACTTCAAGTCCAGGGAGAAAGGTGGACCCCTGGGTAGCTTGCTGGGGTCAGAAGCCCCTAGGTGGAGGGCCAGGGGGCACCCTGGGGCCAATACTGCCAGTCCAGGGAGAGAGGTGGACCACTGGGTAGCTTTGTTGTGTCAGAGGACCTTTAGGTGGAGGGCCAGGGGACACCCTGGGGCCTCTACTGTAAGTCCAGGGAGAGACATGGACCCCTGGGTAGCTTGCTGGGGTCTTAGGCCCCTAGAAGGAGGGCCAGGGGGCACCCTGGGGCCTCTACTGCAAGTTCAGGGAGAGTTGTGGACCCCTTGGTAGCTTGCTAAGGTCATAGGCCCTTAGGTGGAGGGCCAAGGGGCACCCTGGGGCCTATACTTCAAGTCCAGGGAGAAAGGTGGTCCCCTGGGTAGCTTACTGGGGTCAGAAGCCCCTAGGTGGAGGTCCATGGGGCACCCTGGGGCCTCTACTGCAAGTCCAGGGAGAGACATGGACCCCTGGGTAGCTTGCTGGGGTCTTAGGCCCCTAGGTGAAGGGCCAGTGAGCACCCTGGGGCCTATACTGCAAATCCAGGGAGAGTTGTGGACCCCTGGGTAGCTTGCTGGGGTTTTAGGCCCCTAGGTGGAGGCTATGGGGTATCCTGGGGCCTCTACTGCAAGTCCAGGGAGAGTTTTTGACCTCTGGGTAGCTTGCTGGGGTCTTAGGCCCCTAGGTGGAGGGCCAGGAGGTACCCTAGGGCCTCTACTGCAAGTCCAGGGAGAGAGGT
The DNA here is from genome assembly GCF_052040795.2 of Danio rerio. NCBI lineage: Eukaryota > Metazoa > Chordata > Actinopteri > Cypriniformes > Danionidae > Danio > Danio rerio. Next base: position 52,672,261 of record NC_141037.1, on the reverse strand, counting down.
GGACCCCTGGGTAGCTTGCTGGGGTCAGAGGCAACTAGGTGGAGGGCCAGGGGGCATCCTGGGGAAAATCCTGCAAGTCCAGGGAGAGAGGTGGACCCCTGGGGAGCTTTCTTGTGTCAGAGGCCCCTAGGTGGAGGGCCAGGGGGCACCCTGGGGCCTGCACTGCCAGTCCAGGGAGAGAGGTGGACACCTGGGTAGCTTGCTGTGGTCTTAGGCCCCTAGGTATAGGGCCAGGGGGCACCCTGGGGCCTATACTGCAAGTCCATGGAAAGATGTGGACCCCTGGGTAACATGCTGGGGTCAGAGGCCCCTAGAAGGAGGGCCAGGGGCCACCCTGGGGCCTCTACTGCAAATATAGGGAGAGTTGTGGACCCCTGGGTAGCTTGCTGGGGTTTTAGGCCCCTAGGTGGAGGACCAGTGGGCACCCTGGGGCCTATACTTCAAGTCAAGGGAGAAAGGTGGACCCCTGGGTAGCTTGCTGGGGTCAGAGGCAACTAGGTGGAGGTCAAGGGGGCACCCTGGGGCCTTTACTGCAAGTCCAGGGAGAGTTGTGGAACCCTTGGTAGCTTGCTGGGGTCAGAGGCCCCTAGTTGGAGGGCCAGGGGGCACCTTGGGGCCTATACTGTAAGTCCAGGGAGAGACATGGACCCCTGGGTAGCTTGCTGGGGTCTTAGGCCCCTAGGTGGAGGGCCATTGGGCACCCTGGGGACTATACTTCTAGTCCAGGGAGAAAGGTGGACCCCTGGGTAGCTTGCTGGGGTCAGAAGCCCCTAGGTGGAGGGCAAAGGGGCACCCTGGGGCCTCTACTGCAAGTCCAGGGAGAGAGGTGGACCCCTGGGTAGCTTTCTGGGGTCAGAGGCCCCTAGAAGGAGGGCCAGGGGGCACCCTGGGGCCTCTACTGCAAGTCCAGGGAGAGTTGTGGACCCCTTGGTCGCTTGCTGGGGTCATAGGCCCTTAGGTGGAGGGCCAAGGGGCACCCTGGGGCCTCTACTTCAAGTCCAGGGAGAAAGGTGGACCCCTGGGTAGCTTGCTGGGGTCAGAAGCCCCTAGGTGGAGGGCCAGGGGGCACCCTGGGGCCAATACTGCCAGTCCAGGGAGAGAGGTGGACCACTGGGTAGCTTTGTTGTGTCAGAGGACCTTTAGGTGGAGGGCCTGGGAGCACCTTGGGGCCTCTACTTACAGTCCAGGGAGTGAGGTGGACCCCCTGGGTAGCTTGCTGGGGTTTTAGGCCCCTAGGTTGAGGACCAGGGGGCACCCTAGGGCCTATACTGCAAGTCCATGGAGAGATGTGGACCCCTTGGTAGCTTGCTGGGGTCAGAGGCCCCTGGGTGGAGGGCAAGGGGCACCCTGGGGCCTATACTGCAAGTCCAGGGAGAAAGGTGGACCCCTGGGTAGCTTGCTGGGGTCAGAAGCCCCTAGGTGGAGGTCAAGGGGGCACCCTGGGGCCTCTACTGCAAGTCCAGGGAGAGTCATGGACCCCTGGGTAGCTTGCTGGGGTCTTAGGCCCTTAGGTGGAGGGCCAGTGGGCACCCTGGGGCCTCTACTGTAAGTCCAGGGAGAGACATGGACCCCTGGGTAGCTTGCTGGGGTCTTAGGCCCCTAGGTGGAGGGCCAGTGGGCACCCTCGGGCCTCTACTGCAAGTCCAGGGAGAGAGATGGGCCCCTGGGTAGCTTGCTGGGGTCGTAAGCCCCTAGTTGGATTGCCAAGGGGCACCTCGGGGCCTCTACTGCAAGTCCAGGGAGAGTTGTAGACCCCTTGGTAGCTTGCTGGGGTCATAGGCCCCTAGGTGGAGGGCCAGGGGGCACCCTGGGGCCAATACTGCCAGTCCAGGGAGAGAGGTGGAAAACTGGGTGACTTTGTTTTGTCAGAGGACCTTTAGGTGGAGGGCCTGGGAGCACCCTGGGGCCTCTATTTACAGTCCAGGGAGAGAGGTGGACCCCCTGGGTAGCTTGCTGGGGTTTTAGGCCCCTAGATGGAGGACCAGGGGGCACCCTAGGGCCTATACTGCAAGTCCATGGAGAGATGTGGACCCCTTGGTAGCTTGCTGGGGTCAGAGGCCCCTAGGTGCAGGGCAAGGGGGCACCCTGGGGCCTCTACAGCAAGTCAAGGGAGAGTTGTGGACCCCTGGGTAGCTTGCTGGGGTCAGAGGCCCCTGGTTGGAGGGCAAGGGGCACCCTGGGGCCTATACTGCAAGTCCAGGGAGAGAGGTGGACCCCTGGGTAGCTTTCTGGGGTCAGCGCCCCTAGCTGGAGGGCCAGGGGGCACCCTGGGGCCTATACTGGAAGTCCCGGTAGAGAATTGGACCCCTGGGTAGCTTGCTGGGGTCCTAGGCCCCTAGGTGGAGGGCCAGGGGGCACCCTGGGGCCTATACTTCAAGTCAAGGGAGAGAGGTGGACCCCAGGGTAGCTTGCTGGGATCTTAGGCCCCTAGGTGGAGGGCCAGGGGGCGCCCTGGGGCCTATACTGCAAGTCCAGGGAGAGATGTGGACCCCTGGATAGCTTGCTGGGGTCAGAGGCCCCTAGTTGGAGGGCCAGGGGACACCCTGGGGCCTCTACTGTAAGTCCAGGGAGAGACATGGACCCCTGGGTAGCTTGCTGGGGTCTTAGGCCCCTAGGTGGAGGGCCAGTGGGCACCCTGGGGCCTATATTTCTAGTCCAGGGAGAAAGGTGGACCCCTGGGTAGCTTGCTGGGGTCAGAGGCCCCTAGGTGGAGGGCCAGGGGGCACCTTGGGGCCTCTACTGTAAGTCCAGGGAGAGACATGGACCTCTGGGTAGCTTGCTGGGGTTTTAGGCCCCTAGGTGGAGGGCCAGGAGGTACCCTAGGGCCTCGACTGCAAGTCCAGGGAGAAAGGTGGACCCCTGGGTAGCTTGCTGGGGTCATAGGCCCCTAGGTGGAGGGCCAGGGGTCACCCTGGGGCCAATACTGCCAGTCCAGGGAGAGAGGTGGACCCCTGGGGAGCTTTCTTGTGTCAGATGCCCCTAGGTTGAGGGCCAGGGGGCACACTGGGGCCTGTACTGCGAGTCCAGGGAGAGAGGTGGACCCCTGGGTAGCTTGCTGGGGTCAGAGGCCCCTAGAAGGAGGGCCAGGGGGCACCCTGGGGCCTCTACTGCAAGTCCAGGGAGAATTGTGGACCCCTTGGTAGCTTGCTGGGGTCATAGGCCCTTAGGTGGAGGGCCAAGGGGCACCCTGGGGCCTATACTTCAAGTCCAGGGAGAAAGGTGGACCCCTGGGTAGCTTACTGGGGTCAGAAGCCCCTAGGTGGAGGGCCAGGGGGCACCCTGGGGCCTATACTGGAAGTCCCGGTAGAGAGGTGGACCCCTGGGTAGCTTGCTGGGGTCCTAGGCCCCTAGGTGGAGGGCCAGGGGGCACCCTGGGGCCTATACTTCAAGTCAAGGGAGAGAGGTGGACCCCTGGGTAGCTTGCTGGGATCTTAGGCCCCTAGGTGGAGGGCCAGGGGGCGCCCTGGGGCCTATACTGCAAGTCCAGGGAGAGATGTGGACCCCTGGATAGCTTGCTGGAGTCAGAGGCCCCTAGTTGGAGGGCCAGGTGACACCCTGGGGCCTCTACTGTAAGTCCAGGGAGAGACATGGACCCCTGGGTAGCTTGCTGGGGTCTTAGGCCCCTAGGTGGAGGGCCAGGAGGTACCCTAGGGCCTCTACTGCAAGTCCAGGGAGAGAGGTGGACCCCTGGGTAGCTTGCTGGGGTCAGAGGCAACTAGGTGGAGGGCCAGGGGGCATCCTGGGGAAAATCCTGCAAGTCCAGGGAGAGAGGTGGACCCCTGGGGAGCTTTCTTGTGTCAGAGGCCCCTAGGTGGAGGGCCAGGGGGCACCCTGGGGCCTGCACTGCCAGTCCAGGGAGAGAGGTGGACACCTGGGTAGCTTGCTGTGGTCTTAGGCCCCTAGGTATAGGGCCAGGGGGCACCCTGGGGCCTATACTGCAAGTCCATGGAAAGATATGGACCCCTGGGTAACATGCTGGGGTCAGAGGCCCCTAGAAGGAGGGCCAGGGGCCACCCTGGGGCCTCTACTGCAAATATAGGGAGAGTTGTGGACCACTGGGTAGCTTGCTGGGGTTTTAGGCCCCTAGGTGGAGGACCAGTGGGCACCCTGGGGCCTATACTTCAAGTCAAGGGAGAAAGGTGGACCCCTGGGTAGCTTGCTGGGGTCAGAGGCAACTAGGTGGAGGTCAAGGGGGCACCCTGGGGCCTTTACTGCAAGTCCAGGGAGAGTTGTGGAACCCTTGGTAGCTTGCTGGGGTCATAGGCCCCTAGTTGGAGGGCCAGGGGGCACCTTGGGGCCTATACTGTAAGTCCAGGGAGAGACATGGACCCCTGGGTAGCTTGCTGGGGTCTTAGGCCCCTAGGTGGAGGGCCATTGGGCACCCTGGGGACTATACTTCTAGTCCAGGGAGAAAGGTGGACCCCTGGGTAGCTTGCTGGGGTCAGAGGCCCCTAGGTGGAGGGCAAAGGGGCACCCTGGGGCCTCTACTGCAAGTCCAGGGAGAGAGGTGGACCCCTGGGTAGCTTTCTGGGGTCAGAGGCCCCTAGAAGGAGGGCCAGGGGGCACCCTGGGGCCTCTACTGCAAGTCCAGGGAGAGTTGTGGACCCCTTGGTCGCTTGCTGGGGTCATAGGCCCTTAGGTGGAGGGCCAAGGGGCACCCTGGGGCCTCTACTTCAAGTCCAGGGAGAAAGGTGGACCCCTGGGTAGCTTGCTGGGGTTAGAAGCCCCTAGGTGGAGGGCCAGGGGGCACCCTGGGGCCAATACTGCCAGTCCAGGGAGAGAGGTGGACCACTGGGTAGCTTTGTTGTGTCAGAGGACCTTTAGGTGGAGGGCCAGGGGACACCCTGGGGCCTCTACTGTAAGTCCAGGGAGAGACATGGACCCCTGGGTAGCTTGCTGGGGTCTTAGGCCCCTAGAAGGAGGGCCAGGGGGCACCCTGGGGCCTCTACTGCAAGTTCAGGGAGAGTTGTGGACCCCTTGGTAGCTTGCTAAGGTCATAGGCCCTTAGGTGGAGGGCCAAGGGGCACCCTGGGGCCTATACTTCAAGTCCAGGGAGAAAGGTGGTCCCCTGGGTAGCTTACTGGGGTCAGAAGCCCCTAGGTGGAGGTCCATGGGGCACCCTGGGGCCTCTACTGCAAGTCCAGGGAGAGACATGGACCCCTGGGTAGCTTGCTGGGGTCTTAGGCCCCTAGGTGAAGGGCCAGTGAGCACCCTGGGGCCTATACTGCAAATCCAGGGAGAGTTGTGGACCCCTGGGTAGCTTGCTGGGGTTTTAGGCCCCTAGGTGGAGGCTATGGGGTATCCTGGGGCCTCTACTGCAAGTCCAGGGAGAGTTTTTGACCTCTGGGTAGCTTGCTGGGGTCTTAGGCCCCTAGGTGGAGGGCCAGGAGGTACCCTAGGGCCTCTACTGCAAGTCCAGGGAGAGAGGTGGACCCCTGGGTAGCTTGCTGGGGTCAGAGGCAACTAGGTGGAGGGCCAGGGGGCATCCTGGGGAAAATCCTGCAAGTCCAGGGAGAGAGGTGGACCCCTGGGGAGCTTTCTTGTGTCAGAGGCCCCTAGGTGGAGGGCCAGGGGGCACCCTGGGGCCTGCACTGCCAGTCCAGGGAGAGAGGTGGACACCTGGGTAGCTTGCTGTGGTCTTAGGCCCCTAGGTATAGGGCCAGGGGGCACCCTGGGGCCTATACTGCAAGTCCATGGAAAGATGTGGACCCCTGGGTAACATGCTGGGGTCAGAGGCCCCTAGAAGGAGGGCCAGGGGCCACCCTGGGGCCTCTACTGCAAATATAGGGAGAGTTGTGGACCCCTGGGTAGCTTGCTGGGGTTTTAGGCCCCTAGGTGGAGGACCAGTGGGCACCCTGGGGCCTATACTTCAAGTCAAGGGAGAAAGGTGGACCCCTGGGTAGCTTGCTGGGGTCAGAGGCAACTAGGTGGAGGTCAAGGGGGCACCCTGGGGCCTTTACTGCAAGTCCAGGGAGAGTTGTGGAACCCTTGGTAGCTTGCTGGGGTCAGAGGCCCCTAGTTGGAGGGCCAGGGGGCACCTTGGGGCCTATACTGTAAGTCCAGGGAGAGACATGGACCCCTGGGTAGCTTGCTGGGGTCTTAGGCCCCTAGGTGGAGGGCCATTGGGCACCCTGGGGACTATACTTCTAGTCCAGGGAGAAAGGTGGACCCCTGGGTAGCTTGCTGGGGTCAGAAGCCCCTAGGTGGAGGGCAAAGGGGCACCCTGGGGCCTCTACTGCAAGTCCAGGGAGAGAGGTGGACCCCTGGGTAGCTTTCTGGGGTCAGAGGCCCCTAGAAGGAGGGCCAGGGGGCACCCTGGGGCCTCTACTGCAAGTCCAGGGAGAGTTGTGGACCCCTTGGTCGCTTGCTGGGGTCATAGGCCCTTAGGTGGAGGGCCAAGGGGCACCCTGGGGCCTCTACTTCAAGTCCAGGGAGAAAGGTGGACCCCTGGGTAGCTTGCTGGGGTCAGAAGCCCCTAGGTGGAGGGCCAGGGGGCACCCTGGGGCCAATACTGCCAGTCCAGGGAGAGAGGTGGACCACTGGGTAGCTTTGTTGTGTCAGAGGACCTTTAGGTGGAGGGCCTGGGAGCACCTTGGGGCCTCTACTTACAGTCCAGGGAGTGAGGTGGACCCCCTGGGTAGCTTGCTGGGGTTTTAGGCCCCTAGGTTGAGGACCAGGGGGCACCCTAGGGCCTATACTGCAAGTCCATGGAGAGATGTGGACCCCTTGGTAGCTTGCTGGGGTCAGAGGCCCCTGGGTGGAGGGCAAGGGGCACCCTGGGGCCTATACTGCAAGTCCAGGGAGAGAGGTGGACCCCTGGGTAGCTTTCTGGGGTCAGCGCCCCTAGCTGGAGGGCCAGGGGGCACACTGGGGCCTATACTGGAAGTCCCGGTAGAGAGGTGGACCCCTGGGTAGCTTGCTGGGGTCCTAGGCCCCTAGGTGGAGGGCCAGGGGGCACCCTGGGGCCTATACTTCAAGTCAAGGGAGAGAGGTGGAACCCTGGGTAGCTTGCTGGGATCTTAGGCCCCTAGGTGGAGGGCCAGGGGGCGCCCTGGGGCCTATACTGCAAGTCCAGGGAGAGATGTGGACCCCTGGATAGCTTGCTGGGGTCAGAGGCCCCTAGTTGGAGGGCCAGGGGACACCCTGGGGCCTCTACTGTAAGTCCAGGGAGAGACATGGACCCCTGGGTAGCTTGCTGGGGTCTTAGGCCCCTAGGTGGAGGGCCAGTGGGCACCCTGGGGCCTATACTTCTAGTCCAGGGAGAAAGGTGGACCCCTGGGTAGCTTGCTGGGGTCAGAGGCCCCTAGGTGGAGGGCCAGGGGGCAACTTGGGGCCTCTACTGTAAGTCCAGGGAGAGACATGGACCCCTGGGTAGCTTGCTGGGGTCTTAGGCCCCTAGGTGGAGGGCCAGGAGGTACCCTAGGGCCTCGACTGCAAGTCCAGGGAGAAAGGTGGACCCCTGGGTAGCTTGCTGGGGTCTGAGGCCCCTAGGTGGAGGGCAAGGGAGCACCCTGGGGCCTCTACTGCAAGTCCAGGGAGAGTTTTGGACCTCTGGGTAGCTTGCTGGGGTCTTAGGCCCCTAGGTGGAGGGCCAGGAGGTACCCTAGGGCCTCTACTGCAAGAACAGGGAGAGAGGTGGACCCCTGGGTAGCTTACTGGGGTCAGAGGCAACTAGGTGGAGGGCCAGGGGGCATCCTGGGGAAAATCCTGCAAGTCCAGGGAGAGAGGTGGACCCCTGGGGAGCTTTCTTGTGTCAGAGGCCCCTAGGTGGAGGGCCAGGGGGCACACTGGGGCCTGTACTACCAGTCCAGGGAGAGAGGTGGACCCCTGGGTAGCTTGCTGGGGTCAGAGGCCCCTAGAAGGAGGGCCAGGGGGCACCCTGGGGCCTCTACTGCAAGTCCAGGGAGAGTTGTGGACCCCTTGGTAGCTTGCTGGGGTCATAGGCCCTTAGGTGGAGGACCAAGGGGCACCCTGGGGCCTATACTTTAAGTCCAGGGAGAATGGTGGACCCCTGGATAGCTTACTGGGGTCAGAAGCCCCTCGGTGGAGGTCAAGGGGGCACCCTGGGGCCTCTACTGCAAGTCCAGGGAGAGACATGGACCCCTGGGTAGCTTGCTGGGGTCTTAGGCCCCTAGGTGGAGGGCCAGTGGGCACCCTGGGGCCTCTACTGTAAGTCCAGGGAGAGACATGGACCCCTGGGTAGCTTGCTGGGGTCTTAGGCCCCTAGGTGGAGGGCCAGGAGGTACCCTAGGGCCTCTACTGCAAGACCAGGGAGAGAGGTGGACCCCTGGGTAGCTTGCTGGGGTCAGAGGCCCCTAGGTGGAGGGCAAAGGGGCACCCTGGGGCCTCTACTGCAAGTCCAGGGAGAGAGGTGGACCCCTGGGTAGCTTTCTGGGGTCAGAGGCCCCTAGAAGGAGGGCCAGGGGGCACCCTGGGGCCTCTACTGCAAGTCCAGGGAGAGTTGTGGACCCCTTGGTCGCTTGCTGGGGTCATAGGCCCTTAGGTGGAGGGCCAAGGGGCACCCTGGGGCCTCTACTTCAAGTCCAGGGAGAAAGGTGGACCCCTGGGTAGCTTGCTGGGGTCAGAAGCCCCTAGGTGGAGGGCCAGGGGGCACCCTGGGGCCAATACTGCCAGTCCAGGGAGAGAGGTGGACCACTGGGTAGCTTTGTTGTGTCAGAGGACCTTTAGGTGGAGGGCCAGGGGACACCCTGGGGCCTCTACTGTAAGTCCAGGGAGAGACATGGACCCCTGGGTAGCTTGCTGGGGTCTTAGGCCCCTAGGTGGAGGGCCATTGGGCACCCTGGGGACTATACTTCTAGTCCAGGGAGAAAGGTGGACCCCTGGGTAGCTTGCTGGGGTCAGAGGCCCCTAGGTGGAGGGCAAAGGGGCACCCTGGGGCCTCTACTGCAAGTCCAGGGAGAGAGGTGGACCCCTGGGTAGCTTTCTGGGGTCAGAGGCCCCTAGAAGGAGGGCCAGGGGGCACCCTGGGGCCTCTACTGCAAGTCCAGGGAGAGTTGTGGACCCCTTGGTCGCTTGCTGGGGTCATAGGCCCTTAGGTGGAGGGCCAAGGGGCACCCTGGGGCCTCTACTTCAAGTCCAGGGAGAAAGGTGGACCCCTGGGTAGCTTGCTGGGGTCAGAAGCCCCTAGGTGGAGGGCCAGGGGGCACCCTGGGGCCAATACTGCCAGTCCAGGGAGAGAGGTGGACCACTGGGTAGCTTTGTTGTGTCAGAGGACCTTTAGGTGGAGGGCCAGGGGACACCCTGGGGCCTCTACTGTAAGTCCAGGGAGAGACATGGACCCCTGGGTAGCTTGCTGGGGTCTTAGGCCCCTAGAAGGAGGGCCAGGGGGCACCCTGGGGCCTCTACTGCAAGTTCAGGGAGAGTTGTGGACCCCTTGGTAGCTTGCTAAGGTTATAGGCCCTTAGGTGGAGGGCCAAGGGGCACCCTGGGGCCTATACTTCAAGTCCAGGGAGAAAGGTGGTCCCCTGGGTAGCTTACTGGGGTCAGAAGCCCCTAGGTGGAGGTCCATGGGGCACCCTGGGGCCTCTACTGCAAGTCCAGGGAGAGACATGGACCCCTGGGTAGCTTGCTTGGGTCTTAGGCCCCTAGGTGGAGGGCCAGTGAGCACCCTGGGGCCTATATTGCAAATCCAGGGAGAGTTGTGGACCCCTGGGTAGCTTGCTGGGGTTTTAGGCCCCTAGGTGGAGGGCATGGGGTATCCTGGGGCCTCTACTGCAAGTCCAGGGAGAGTTTTTGACCTCTGGGTAGCTTGCTGGGGTCTTAGGCCCCTAGGTGGAGGGCCAGGAGGTACCCTAGGGCCTCTACTGCAAGTCCAGGGAGAGAGGTGGACCCCTGGGTAGCTTGCTGGGGTCAGAGGCAACTAGGTGGAGGGCCAGGGGGCATCCTGGGGAAAATCCTGCAAGTCCAGAGAGAGAGGTGGACCCCTGGGAGGCTTTCTTGTGTCAGAGGCCCCTAGGTGGAGGGCCAGGGGGCACCCTGGGGCCTGCACTGCCAGTCCAGGGAGAGAGGTGGACACCTGGGTAGCTTGCTGTGGTCTTAGGCCCCTAGGTATAGGGCCAGGGGGCACCCTGGGGCCTATACTGCAAGTCCATGGAAAGATGTGGACCCCTGGGTAACATGCTGGGGTCAGAGGCCCCTAGAAGGAGGGCCAGGGGCCACCCTGGGGCCTCTACTGCAAATATAGGGAGAGTTGTGGACCCCTGGGTAGCTTGCTGGGGTTTTAGGCCCCTAGGTGGAGGACCAGTGGGCACCCTGGGGCCTATACTTCAAGTCAAGGGAGAAAGGTGGACCCCTGGGTAGCTTGCTGGGGTCAGAGGCAACTAGGTGGAGGTCAAGGGGGCACCCTGGGGCCTTTACTGCAAGTCCAGGGAGAGTTGTGGAACCCTTGGTAGCTTGCTGGGGTCAGAGGCCCCTAGTTGGAGGGCCAGGGGGCACCTTGGGGCCTATACTGTAAGTCCAGGGAGAGACATGGACCCCTGGGTAGCTTGCTGGGGTCTTAGGCCCCTAGGTGGAGGGCCATTGGGCACCCTGGGGACTATACTTCTAGTCCAGGGAGAAAGGTGGACCCCTGGGTAGCTTGCTGGGGTCAGAGGCCCCTAGGTGGAGGGCAAAGGGGCACCCTGGGGCCTCTACTGCAAGTCCAGGGAGAGAGGTGGACCCCTGGGTAGCTTTCTGGGGTCAGAGGCCCCTAGAAGGAGGGCCAGGGGGCACCCTGGGGCCTCTACTGCAAGTCCAGGGAGAGTTGTGGACCCCTTGGTCGCTTGCTGGGGTCATAGGCCCTTAGGTGGAGGGCCAAGGGGCACCCTGGGGCCTCTACTTCAAGTCCAGGGAGAAAGGTGGACCCCTGGGTAGCTTGCTGGGGTCAGAAGCCCCTAGGTGGAGGGCCAGGGGGCACCCTGGGGCCAATACTGCCAGTCCAGGGAGAGAGGTGGACCACTGGGTAGCTTTGTTGTGTCAGAGGACCTTTAGGTGGAGGGCCTGGGAGCACCTTGGGGCCTCTACTTACAGTCCAGGGAGTGAGGTGGACCCCCTGGGTAGCTTGCTGGGGTTTTAGGCCCCTAGGTTGAGGACCAGGGGGCACCCTAGGGCCTATACTGCAAGTCCAGGGAGAGAAGTGGACCCCTGGGTAGCTTGATGGTGTCTGAAGCCCATAGGTGGAGGGCAAGGGGTTACCCTACGGCTTTTACCGCAAGTCCAGGGAGAGAGGTGGACCCCTGTGTAGCTTGCTGGGGTCAGAGGCCCTTAGGTTGAGGGCCAGGGGGCACCCTGGTGCCTCTACTGAAAGTCCAGGGACAGTTGTGGACCCCTGGGTAGCTTGATGGTGTCTGAAGCCCATAGGTGGAGGGCAAGGGGGTACCCTAGGGCCTCTACCGCTAGTCCAGGGAGAGAGGTGGACCCCTGTGTAGCTTGCTGGGGTCAGAGGCCCTTAGGTGGAGGGCCAGAGGGCACCCTGGGTCCTCTACTGAAAGTCCAGGGAGAGTTGTGGACCAGTGGGTAGCTTGCTGGGGTCAGAAGCCCCTAGGTGGAGGGCCTGGGGGCACCCTGGGGCTTATACTGCAAGTCCAGGGAGATAATTGGACCCCTGGGTAGCTTGCTGGGGTCTTAGGCCCCTAGTTGGAGGGCCAGGGGGCACCCTGGGGCCTCTACTGTAAGTCCAGGGAGAGGGGTGGACCCCTGGGTAGCTTGCTGGGGTACTAGGCCCCTAGGTGGAGAGCCAGGGGGCACCCTGGGACCTTTACTTAAAGTCAAGAGAGAGAGGTGGACCCCTGGGTAGATTGCTGGGATCTTAGGTCCCTAGGTGAGGGCCAGGGGGCACCCTGGGGCCTATACTGCAAGTCCAGGGAGAGAGGTGGACCCCTGGGTAGCTTTCTGGGGTCAGCGCCCCTAGCTAGAGGGCCAGGGGGCACACTGGGGCCTATACTGGAAGTCCCGGTAGAGAGGTGGACCCCTGGGTAGCTTGCTGGGGTCCTAGGCCCCTAGGTGGAGGGCCAGGGGGCACCCTGGGGCCTATACTTCAAGTCAAGGGAGAGAGGTGGACCCCTGGGTAGCTTGCTGGGATCTTAGGCCCCTAGGTGGAGGGCCAGGGGGCGCCCTGGGGCCTATACTGCAAGTCCAGGGAGAGATGTGGACCCCTGGATAGCTTGCTGGGGTCAGAGGCCCCTAGTTGGAGGGCCAGGGGACACCCTGGGGCCTCTACTGTAAGTCCAGGGAGAGACATGGACCCCTGGGTAGCTTGCTGGGGTCTTAGGCCCCTAGGTGGAGGGCCAGTGGGCACCCTGGGGCCTATACTTCTAGTCCAGGGAGAAAGGTGGACCCCTGGGTAGCTTGCTGGGGTCAGAGGCCCCTAGGTGGAGGGCCAGGGGGCAACTTGGGGCTTCTACTGTAAGTCCAGGGAGAGACATGGACCCCTGGGTAGCTTGCTGGGGTCTTAGGCCCCTAGGTGGAGGGCCAGGAGGTACCCTAGGGCCTCGACTGCAAGTCCAGGGAGAAATGTGGACCCCTGGGTAGCTTGCTGGGGTCAGAGGCCCCTAGGTGGAGGGCAAGGGGGCACCCTGGGGCCTCTACTGCAAGTCCAGGGAGAGTTTTGGACCTCTGGGTAGCTTGCTGGGGTCAGAGGCCCCTAGGTGGAGGGCCAGGAGGTACCTTAGGGCCTCTACTGCAAGACCAGGGAGAGAGGTGGACCCCTGGGTAGCTTACTGGGGTCAGAGGCAACTAGGTGGAGGGCCAGGGGGCATCCTGGGGAAAATCCTGCAAGTCCAGGGAGAGAGGTGGACCCCTGGGGAGCTTTCTTGTGTCAGAGGCCCCTAGGTGGAGGGCCAGGGGGCACACTGGGGCCTGTACTACCAGTCCAGGGAGAGAGGTGGACCCCTGGGTAGCTTGCTGGGGTCAGAGGCCCCTAGAAGGAGGGCCAGGGGGCACCCTGGGGCCTCTACTGCAAGTCCAGGGAGAGTTGTGGACCCCTTGGTAGCTTGCTGGGGTCATAGGCCCTTGGGTGGAGGACCAAGAGGAACCATGGGGCCTATACCTCAAGTCCAGGGAGAAAGGTGGACCCCTGGATAGCTTACTGGGGTCAGAAGCCCCTAGGTGGAGGTCAAGGGGGCACCCTGGGGCCTCTACTGCAAGTCCAGGGAGAGACATGGACCCCTGGGTAGCTTGCTGGGGTCTTAGGCCCCTAGGTGGAGGGCCAGTGGGCACCCTGGGGCCTCTACTGTAAGTCCAGGGAGAGACATGGACCCCTGGGTAGCTTGCTGGGGTCTTAGGCCCCTAGGTGGAGGGCCAGGAGGTACCCTAGGGCCTCTACTGCAAGACCAGGGAGAGAGGTGGACCCCTGGGTAGCTTGCTGGGGTCAGAGGCAACTAGGTGGAGGGCCAGGGGGCATCCTGGGGAAAATCCTGCAAGTCCAGGGAGAGAGGTGGACCCCTGGGGAGCTTTCTTGTGTCAGAGGCCCCTAGGTGGAGGGCCAGGGGGCACACTGGGGCCTGTACTGCCAGTTCAGGGAGAGAGGTGGACCCCTGGGTAGCTTGCTGGGGTCAGAGGCCCCTAGAAGGAGGGCCAGGGGGCACCCTGGGGCCTCTACTGCAAGTCCAGGGAGAGAAGTGGACCCCTGGGTAGCTTGATGGTGTCTGAAGCCCATAGGTGGAGGGCAAGGGGTTAGCCTACGGCTTCTACCGCAAGTCCAGGGAGAGAGGTGGACCCCTGTGTAGCTTGCTGGGGTCAGAGGCCCTTAGGTTGAGGGCCAGGGGGCACCCTGGTGCCTCTACTGAAAGTCCAGGGACAGTTGTGGAACCCTGGGTAGCTTGATGGTGTCTGAAGCCCATAGGTGGAGGGCAAGGGGGTACCCTAGGGCCTCTACCGCTAGTCCAGGGAGAGAGGTGGACCCCTGTGTAGCTTGCTGGGGTCAGAGGCCCTTAGGTGGAGGGCCAGAGGGCACCCTGGGTCCTCTACTGAAAGTCCAGGGAGAGTTGTGGACCAGTGGGTAGCTTTCTGGGGTCAGAAGCCCCTAGGTGGAGGGCCTGGGGGCACCCTGGGGCTTATACTGCAAGTCCAGGGAGATAATTGGACCCCTGGGTAGCTTGCTGGGGTCTTAGGCCCCTAGTTGGAGGGCCAGGGGGCACCCTGGGGCCTCTACTGTAAGTCCAGGGAGAGGGGTGGACCCCTGGGTAGCTTGCTGGGGTACTAGGCCCCTAGGTGGAGGGCCAGGGGGCACCCTGGGACCTTTACTTTAAGTCAAGAGAGAGAGGTGGACCCCTGGGTAGCTTGCTGGGATCTTAGGTCCCTAGGTGAGGGCCAGGGGGCACCCTGGGGCCTATACTGCAAGTCCAGGGAGAGATGTGGACCCCTGGGTAGCTTGCTGGGGTCAGAGGCCCCTAGTTGGAGGGCCAGGGGGCACCTTGGGGCCTCTACTGTAAGTCCAGGGAGAGACATGGAACCCTGGGTAGCTTGTTGGGGTCTTAGGCCCCTTGGTGGAGGGCCATTGGGCACCCTGGGGACTATACTTCTAGTCCAGGGAGAAAGGTGGACCCCTGGGTAGCTTGCTGGGGTCAGAAGCCCCTAGGTGGAGGTCAAGGGGGCACCCTGGGGCCTCTACTGCAAGTCCAGGGAGAGACATGGACCCCTGGGTAGCTTGCTGGGGTCTTAGGCCCCTAGGTGGAGGGCCAGTGGGCACCCTGGGGCCTCTACTGTAAGTCCAGGGAGAGAGATGGGCCCCTGGGTAGCTTGCTGGGGTCGTAGGCCCCTAGTTGGATTGCCAAGGGGCACCCTGGGGCCTCTACTGCAAGTCCAGGGAGAGTTGTGGACCCCTTGGTAGCTTGCTGGGGTCATAGGCCCCTAGGTGGAGGGCAAGGGGGCACCCTGGGGCCAATACTGCCAGTCCAGGGAGAGAGGTGGACCATTGGGTAGCTTTGTTGTGTCAGAGGACCTTTAGGTGGAGGGCCTGGGAGCACCCTGGGGCCTCTACTTACAGTCCAGGGAGAGAGGTGGACCCCCTGGGTAGCTTGCTGGGGTTTTAGGCCCCTAGGTGGAGGACCAGGGTGCACCCTAGGGCCTATACTGCAAGTCCATGGAGAGATGTGGACCCCTGGGTAGCTTGCTGGGGTCAGAGGCCCCTGGGTGGAGGGCAAGGGGCACCCTGGGGCCTATACTGCAAGTCCAGGAAGAGAGGTGGACCCCTGGGTAGCTTTCTGGGGTCAGCGCCCCTAGCTGGAGGGCCAGGGGGCACCCTGGGGCCTATACTGGAAGTAACGGTAGAGAGGTGGACCCCTGGGTAGCTTGCTGGGGTCCTAGGCCCCTAGGTGGAGGGCCAGGGGGCACCCTGGGGCCTATACTTCAAGTCAAGGGAGAGAGGTGGACCCCTGGGCAGCTTGCTGGGATCTTAGGCCCCTAGGTGGAGGGCCAGGGGGCGCCCTGGGGCCTATAATGCAAGTCCAGGGAGAGATGTGGACCCCTGGATAGCTTGCTGGGGTCAGAGGCCCCTAGTTGGAGGGCCAGGGGACACCCTGGGGCCTCTACTGTAAGTCCAGGGAGAGACATGGACCCCTGGGTAGCTTGCTGGGGTCTTAGGCCCGTAGTTGGAGGGCCAGTGGGCACCCTGGGGCCTCTACTGTAAGTCCAGGGAGAGACATGGACCCCTGGGTAGCTTGCTGGGGTCTTAGGCCCCTAGGTGGAGGGCCAGTGGGCACCCTCGGGCCTCTACTGCAAGTCCAGGGAGAGAGATGGGCCCCTGGGTAGCTTGCTGGGGTCGTAGGCCCCTAGTTGGATTGCCAGGGGGCACCCTGGGGCCTCTACTGCAAGTCCAGGGAGAGTTGTGGACCCCTTGGTAGCTTGCCGGGGTCATAGGCCCCTAGGTGGAGGGCCAGGGGGCACCCTGGGGCCAATACTGCCAGTCCAGGGAGAGAGGTGGACCACTGGGTAGCTTTGTTGTGTCAGAGGACCTTTAGGTGGAGGGCCTGGGAGCACCCTGGGGCCTCTACTTACAGTCCAGGGAGAGACATGGACCCCTGGGTAGCTTGCTGGGGTCTTAGGCCCCTAGGTGGAGGGCCAGTGGGCACCCTGGGGCCTATACTTCTAGTCCAGGGAGAAAGGTGGACCCCTGGGTAGCTTGCTGGGGTCAGAGGCCCCTAGGTGGAGGGCCAGGGGGCACCTTGGGGCCTCTACTGTAAGTCCAGGGAGAGACATGGACTCCTGGGTAGCTTGCTGGGGTCTTAGGCCCCTAGGTGGAGGGCCAGGAGGTACCCTAGGGCCTCTACTGCAAGTCCATGGAGAGATGTGGACCCCTTGGTAGCTTGCTGGGGAAAGAGGCTCCTAGGTGAGGGCCAGGGGGCACCCTGGGGCCTATACTGCAAGTCCAGGGAGAGTTGTGGACCCCTTGGTAGCTTGCTGGGGTCTTAGGCCCCTAGGTGGAAGGCCAGTGGGCACCCTGGGGCCTACACTTCAAGTCCAGGGAGAAAGGTGGACCCCTGGGTAGCTTGCTGGGGTCAGAAGCCCCTAGGTGGAGGTCAAGGGGGCACCCTGGGTCCTCTACTGCAAGTCCAGGGAGAGTCATGGACCCCTGGGTAGCTTGCTGGGGTCTTAGGCCCCTAGGTGGAGGGCCAGTGGGCACCCTGGGGCCTCTACTGTAAGTCCAGGGAGAGACATGGACCCCTGGGTAGCTTGCTGGGGTCTTAGGCCCCTAGGTGGAGGGCCAGTGGGCACCCTCGGGCCTCTACTGCAAGTCCAGGGAGAGAGATGGGCCCCTGGGTAGCTTGCTGGGGTCGTAGGCCCCTAGTTGGATTGCCAGGGGGCACCCTGGGGCCTCTACTGCAAGTCCAGGGAGAGTTGTGGACCCCTTGGTAGCTTGCTGGGGTCATAGGCCCCTAGGTGGAGGGCCAGGGGGCACCATGGGGCTAATACTGCCAGTCCAGGGAGAGAGGTGGACCACTGGGTAACTTTGTTGTGTCAGAGGACCTTTAGGTGGAGGGCCTGGGAGCACCCTGGGGCCTCTACTTACAGTCCAGGGAGAGAGGTGGACCCCCTGGGTAGCTTGCTGGGGTTTTAGGCCCCTAAGTGGAGGACCAGGGGGCACCCTATGGCCTATACTGCAAGTCCATGGAGAGATGTGGACCCCTTGGTAGCTTGCTGGGGTCAGAGGCCCCTAGGTGCAGGGCAAGGGGGCACCCTGGGGCCTCTACTGCAAGTCAAGGGAGAGTTGTGGACCCCTGGGTAGCTTGCTGGGGTCAGAGACCCCTGGGTGGAGGGCAAGGGGCACCCTGGGGCCTATACTGCAAGTCCAGGGAGAGAGGTGGACCCCTGGGTAGCTTTCTGGGGTTAGCGCCCCTAGCTGGAGGGCCAGGGGGCACCCTGGGGCCTATACTGGAAGTCAAGGGAGAGAGGTGGACCCATGGGTAGTTTGCTGGGATCTTAGGCCCCTAGGTGGAGGGCCAGGGGGCGCCCTGGGGCCTATACTGCAAGTCCAGGGAGAGATGTGGACCCCTGGATAGCTTGCTGGGGTCAGAGGCCCCTAGTTGGAGGGCCAGGGGACACCCTGGGGCCTCTACTGTAAGTCCAGGGAGAGACATGGACCCCTGGGTAGCTTGCTGGGGTCTTAGGCCCCTAGGTGGAGGGCCAGTGGGCACCCTGGGGCCTATACTTCTAGTCCAGGGAGAAAGGTGGACCCCTGGGTAGCTTGCTAGGGTCAGAGGCCCCTAGGTGGAGGGCCAGGGGGCACCTTGGGGCCTCTACTGTAAGTCCAGGGAGAGACATGGACCCCTGGGTAGCTTGCTGGGGTCTTAGGCCCCTAGGTGGAGGGCCAGGAGGTACCCTACGCCTCGACTGCAAGTCCAGGGAGAAAGGTGGACCCCTGGGTAGCTTGCTGGGGTCAGAGGCCCCTAGGTGGAGGGCAAGGGGGCACCCTGGGGCCTCTACTGCAAGTCCAGGGAGAGTTTTGGACCTCTGGGTAGCTTGCTGGGGTCTTAGGCCCCTAGGTGGAGGGCCAGGAGGTACCCTAGGGCCTCTACTGCAAGACCAGGGAGAGAGGTGGACCCCTGGGTAGCTTACTGGGGTCAGAGGCAACTAAGTGGAGGGCCAGGGGGCACCCTGGGGCCTATCCTGCAAGTCAAGGGAGAGAGGTGGACCCCTGGGCAGCTTGCTGGGATCTTAGGCCCCTAGGTGGAGGGCCAGGGGGCGCCCTGGGGCCTATAATGCAAGTCCAGGGAGAGATGTGGACCCCTGGATAGCTTGCTGGGGTCAGAGGCCCCTAGTTGGAGGGCAAGGGGGCACCCTGGGGCCTCTAGTGCAAGTCCAGGGAGGGTTATGGACCCCTTGGTAGATTGCTGGGGTCAGGGGACCCTAGGTGGAGGGCCAGGGGGCACCCTGGGGCCTCTAATGCAAGTCCAGGGAGAGAGGTGGACCCCTGGGGAGCTTTCTTGTGTCAGCCGCCCCTATGTGGAGGGCCTGGGGGCACCCTGGGGCTTCTACTGCCAGTCCAGGGAGAGAGGTGGACCCCTGGGTAGCTTCCTGGGGTCTTAAGCCCCTAGGTGGAGGGCCAGGGGGCACCCTAGGGCCTATAATGCAAGTCCATGGAGAGATGTGGACTACTGGGTAGCTTACTGGGGTCAGAGTCCCCTAGGTGGAGGGTAAGGGGGCACCCTGGGGCCTCTACTACAAGTCCAGGGAGAGTTGTGGACCCCTGGGTAGCTTACTGGGGTCAGAGGCCCCTGGGTGGAGGGCAAGGGGGAACCCTGGGGCCTATACTGCAAGTCCAGGGAGAGTGGTGGACCCCTGGGGAGCTTGCTGGGGTCTTAGGCCCCTTGGTGGAGGGCCAGGGGGCACCCTGGGGCCTATACTGCAAGTCCAAGGAGAGATGTGGACCCCTATGTAGCTTGCTGGAGTCAAAGGCCCCTTGGTTCTAGGGCCATGGGGCACCCTGGGGCTTCTACTGCAAGTCCAGGGAAAGTTATGGTCCCTGGATAGCTTGCTGGGGTCAGATGCCCTTTAGGTGGAGGATCTAGGGGCACCCTGAGGCCTCTACTGCCAGTCCAGGGAGAGAGGTGGGCCCCTGGGTAGCTTGCTGGGGTCAGAGGCCCCTAGGTGGTGGGCAAGGGGGCTTCCTGGGGCTTTTACTGCAAGTCCATTGAGAGAGGTGGACCCCTGGGTAACTTGCTGGGGTCGTAGGCCCCTAGTTGGAATGCCAGGGGGCACCCAGTGGCCTCTACTGCAAGTCCAGGGAGAGTTGTGGACCCCTTGGTAGCTTGCTGGGGTCAGAGGCCCCCTAGGTGGAGGGCCAGGGGGCACCCTGGGGCCTATACTGCCAGTCCAGGGAGAGAGGTGGACCCCTGAGTAGCTTGCTGGGGTCAGAGGCCTCTGGGTGAAGGGCAAGGGGGCACCCTGGGGCCTATACTGCAAGTTCAGGGACAGAGGTGGACCCCTGGGTAGCTTGCTGGGAACTAAAGCCCCTAGATGGAGGGCCAGGGGGTACCCTAGGGCCTCTACTGCAAGTCCAAGGAGAGATGTGGACCCCTATGTAGCTTGCTGGGGTCAGAGGCCCCTAGGTGGAGGGCCAGGGGGCACCCTAGGGTATCTACTCCAAGTCCAGGGAGAGAGGAGAGCCCCTGGTTAGCTTGCTGGGGTCTGAGGCCCCTAGGTGGAGTGCCAGGGGGCACCCTGGGGCCTCTAGTGCAAGTCCAGGGAGAGTTTTGGTCCCCTTGGTAGATTGCTGGGGAAAGAGGACCCTAGGTGTATGGCCAGAGGGAAACCCTGGGGCCTCTACTGCAAGTCTAGGAAGAGATGTGGTCCTTTGGGTAGCTTGCTGGGGTCAGAGGCCCCTTGGTGGAGGGCCAGCGGGCACCCTGGGGCCTCTACTGCAAGTCCAGGCAGAGAGGAGGGCCCCTGGGTAGCTTGCTGGGGTCAGTGGCCCCTAGGTGAAGGGCCAGGTTGCCCCCTGGAGCCTATCCTGCAAGTCCAGGGAGAGAGGTGGACCCCTGGGTAGCTTGCTGGGGCCAGAAGCCCATAGGTGGTTGGCCAGGGGGCACCCTGGGGCCTAATCTGCAAGTCCAGGAAAAGAGGTGGACCCCTGGGTAGCTTCCTGGGGTCAGTGGCCCCTAGGTGGAGGGCCAAGGTGCCCCCTGGAGCCTATTCTGCAATTTCAGGAAGAGAGGTGGACCCCTGGGTAGCTTGCTGGGGTCTGAGGCCAGTAGGTGGAGGGCCAGGGGGCACCCTGGGGCCTCTACTGCAAGTCCAGGGAGAGAGGTGGACCCCTGGGTAGCTTGCTGGGGTCCTAGGCCCCTAGGTGGAGGGCCAGGGGGCACCCTGGGGCCTATACTTCAAGTCAAGGGAGAGAGGTGGACCCCTGGGTAGCTTGCTGGGGTCTTAGGCCCCTAGGTGGAGGGCCATTGGGCACCCTGGGGCCTATACTTCAAGTCAAGGGAGAGAGGTGGACCCCTGGGTAGCTTGCTGGGGTCAGAGGCCCCTAGTTGGAGGGCCAGGGGGCACCCTGGAGATTATTCTGCAAGTCCAGGGAGAGATGTGGCCCCCTGGGTCGCTTGCTGGGAACTAAAGCCCCTAGGTGGAGGGCCAGGGGGTACCCTAGGGCCTCTACTGCAAGTCCAGGGAGAGAGGTGGACCCCTGGGTAGCTAGCTGGTGTCTGAGGCCCTTAGGTGGAGGGCCAGGGGGAAACCCTGGGGCCTCTACTGCAAGTCTAGGGAGAGATGTGTACCCCTGGGTAGCTTGCTTGGGTCAGATGCCCAATGGTGGAGGGCCTGCGGGCACCCTGGGGCCTCTACTGCAAGTCCAGGGAGAGAGGAGGGCCCCTGGGTAGCTTGCTGGGGTCAGAGGCCCCTAGGTGGAGGGCAAGGTGGCTTCCTGGGGCCTCTACTGCAAGTCCATTGAGAGAGGTGGACCCTTGGGTATCTTGCTGGGGTCGTAGGCCCCTAGGTGGAGGGCCAGGGGGCACCCTGGGGACTCTACTGCAAGTCCAGGGAGAGTTGTGGACCCCTTTGTAGCTTGCTGGGGTCAGAGGCCCCTAGCTGGAGAGCCAGGGGGCACCCTGGGGCCTATATTGCCAGTCCAGGGAGAGAGGTGGACCCCTGGGTAGCTTGCTGGGGTCAAAGGCCCCTAGGTGGAGTGCCAGGGGGCACCCTGGGGCCTCTATTGCAAGTC
The DNA here is from genome assembly GCF_052040795.2 of Danio rerio. NCBI lineage: Eukaryota > Metazoa > Chordata > Actinopteri > Cypriniformes > Danionidae > Danio > Danio rerio. The sequence continues at coordinate 52,651,110 of NC_141037.1, read as the reverse complement.
CAGGGAGAGAGGTGGACCCCTGGGTAGCTTCCTGGGGTCAGAGATCCCTAGATGGAGGGCCTGGGGGCACCCTGGGGCCTATACTGCAAGTCCAGGGAGAGAGGTGGACCCCTGGGTAGCTTGCTTGGGTACTAAGCCCCTTGGTGGAGGGCCAGGGGCACCCTGGGGCCTCTACTGCAAGTCCAGGGAGAGAGGTGGACCCCTGGGTAGCTTGCTGGGGTCAGAGGCCCCTAGGTGGAGGGCCAGGGGGCACCCTGGGGCCTCTACTGCAAGTCAAGGGAGAGAGGTGGACCCTTGGGTAGCTTGCTGGGGTCAGAGGCCCCTAGGTGGAGGGCCAAAGGGTAACCAGGAGCCTCTACTGCAAGTCTAGGGAGAAAGGTGGACCCCTGGGTAGCTTGCTGGGGTCAGAGGCCCCTAGGTGGAGGGACAGGAGGTATTCTAGGGCCCCTACTGCAAGTCCAGGTAGAGAGTTGATCCCCTGGGTAGCTTGCTGGGGTCAGAGGCAACTAGGTGGAGGGCCAGGGGGCACCCTGGGGCCTATCCTGCAAGTCCAGGGAGAGAGGTGGACCCCTGGGTAGCTTTCTAGGGTCAGAAACCCATAGGTGGAGAGTCAGGGGGCACCCTGGGGCCTAATCTGCAAGTCCAGGGAGAGAGGTGGACCCCTGGGTAGCTTCTTGGGATCAATGGCCCCTACGAGGAGGGCCAGGGTGCCCCCTGGAGCCTATCCTGCAAGTCCAGGGAGAGAGGTGGACCCCTGGGTAGCTTGCTGGGGTCAGAAGCCCATAGGTGGTTGGCCAGGGGGCACCCTGGGCCTAATCTGCAAGTCCAGGGAGAGAGGTGGACCCCTGGGTAGCTTCTTGGGATCAGTGGCCTCTAGGTGGAGGGCCATGTTGCACCCTGGGTCCTATACTGCAAGTCCAAGGAGAGATGAGGACCCCTATGTAGCTTGCTGGGGTCAGAAGCCCCTAGGTGGAGGGCCAGGGGGCACCCTGGGGCCTTTACTGCAAGTTCAGGGAGATTTGTGGACCCCTGGGTAGCTTGCTAGGGTCAGAGGCCCATGGGTGGAGGGCAAGGGGGCACCTTGTGGCCTCTAGTGCAAGTCCAAGGAGTGTTGTGGACCCCTTGGTAGATTGCTGGGTTCAGGGGACCCTAGGTGGAGGGCCAGGGGGCACCCTGGGGCCTCTACTGAAAGTCCAGGGAGAGAGGTGGGCCCATGGGTAGCTTGCTGGGGTCAGAGGCAACTAGGTGGATGGTGAAGGGGCACCCCGGGGCCTATACTGCCAGTCCAGGGAGAGAGGTGGACAACTTTGTAGCTTTCTTGTGTCAGAGGCACCTAGGTGGTGGGGCAAGGGGCACCCTGGGGCCTATCCTACAAGTCCAGGGAGTGAGGTGGACCCCTCGGTAGCTTACTGTGGTCTTAGGCCCCTAGGTGGAGGGCCATGTTGCACCCTGGGGCCTATACTGCAAGTCCAAGGAGAGATGTGGACCCCTGGGTAGCTTGCTGGGGACTAAAGCTCCTAGGTGGAGGGCCAGGGGGTACCCTAGGGCCTCTACTGCAAGTCCAGGGAGAGAGGTGGACCCCTGGGTAGCTTGCTGGGGTCAGAGGCCAGTAGGTGGAGGGCCAGGGGGCACCCTGGGGCCTCTACTGCAAGTCCAGGGAGAGACGTGGACCCCTGGGTAGCTTTCTGGGGTCCTAGGCCCCTAGGTAGAGGGACAGGGGGCACCCTGGGGCCTATACTTCAACTCAAGGGAGAGAGGTGGACCCCTGGGTAGCTTGCTGGGGTCTTAGGCACTTATGTGGAGGGCCAGGGGGCACCCTGGGGCCTCTACTGCAAGTCCAGGGAGAGAGGTGGAACCCTGGGTAGCTTGCTAGGGTCAGAGGCCCCTAGGTGGAAGGCCAGGGGGATCCCTGGGGCCTCTACTGTAAGTCCAGGGAGAGTTGTTGACCCCTGGGTAGCTTGCTGGTGTCTTAGGCCCCTAGGTGGAGGGCCATTGGGCAGCCTGGGGCCTATACTTCAAGTCCAGGGAGAAAGGTGGACCCCTGGGTAGCTTGCTGGGGTCAGAGGCCCCTAGGTGGAGGGCAAGGGGGCACCCTGTGGCCTCTACTGCAAGTCCAGGGAGAGTTTTGGACCCCAGGGTAGCTTGCTGGGGTCAGAGGCCCCTAGGTGGAGGGGCAGGGAGCACCCTGGGGCCTGTACTGCCAGTCCATGGAGATATGTGGACCCCTGGGTAGCTTGCTGGGGTCAGACGCCCCTAAGTGCAGGGCAAGGGGGCACCCTGGGGCCTCTACTGCATGTCCAGGGAGAGTTGTGGACCCCTGGGTAGCTTGCTGGGGTCAGAGGCCCCTGGTTGAAGGGCAAGGGGGCACCCTGGGGCCTATACTGCAAATTCAGGGAGAGAGGTGGACCCCTGGTTAGCTTGCTGGGGTCAGAGACCCCTAGAAGGAGGGCCAGGGGGTACCCTGGGGCCTCTACTGCAAGTCCAGGGAGAGTGTTGGACCCCTGGGTAGCTTGCTGGGGTCTTAGGTCCCTAGGTGGAGGGCCAGTGGGCACCCTGGTGCCTATACTGCAAGTCCAGGGAGAGTTGTGAACCCCTGGGTAGCTTGCTGGGGTCAGAGGCCCCTAGGTGGAGGGCCAAGAGGTACCCTAGGGCCTCTACTGCAAGTCCAGGGAGAGAGGTGGACCCCTGGGTAGCTTGCTGGGGTCAGAGGCAACTAGGTGGAGGGCCAGGGGGCACCCTGGGGCCTATCCTGCAAGTCAAGGGGGAGAGGTGGACCCCTGGGGAGATTTCTTGTCTCAGAGGCCCCTAGGTGGACGGCCTGGGGGCACCCTGGGGCCTCTATTGCCAGTCCAGGGAAAGAGGTGGACCCCCTTGGGTAGCTTGCTGGGGTCTTAGGCCCCTAGGTGGAGATCCAGGGGGCACCCTAGGGCCAATACTGCAAGTCCAGGGAGAGTTGTGGACCCCTGGGTAGCTTGCTGGTGCGAGGCCCCTGGGTGGAGGGCCAGGGGGTACCCTGGGGCCTCTACTGCAAGTCCAGGGAGAGTGTTGGACCCCTGGGTAGCTTGCTGGGGTCTTAGGTCCCTAGGTGGAGGGCAAGGGGGCACCCTGGGGCCTATACTGCAAGTCCAGGGAGAGTTGTGAACCCCTGGGTAGCTTGCTGGGGTCAGAGGCCCCTAGGTGGAGGGCCAAGAGGTACCCTAGGGCCTCTACTGCAAGTCCAGGGAGAGAGGTGGACCCCTGGGTAGCTTGCTGGGGTCAGAGGCAACTAGGTGGAGGGCCAGGGGGCACCCTGGGGCCTATCCTGCAAGTCAAGGGGGAGAGGTGGACCCCTGGGGAGATTTCTTGTCTCAGAGGCCCCTAGGTGGACGGCCTGGGGGCACCCTGGGGCCTCTATTGCCAGTCCAGGGAAAGAGGTGGACCCCCTTGGGTAGCTTGCTGGGGTCTTAGGCCCCTAGGTGGAGATCCAGGGGGCACCCTAGGGCCAATACTGCAAGTCCAGGGAGAGTTGTGGACCCCTGGGAAGCTTGCTGGTGCGAGGCCCCTGGGTGGAGGGCAAGGGGGCTCCCTGGGGCCTATACTGCAAGTCCAGGGAGAGAGGTGGACCCCTGGGTAGCTTGCTGGGGTCTTAGGCCCCTAGGTGGAGGGCCATGTTGCACCCTGGGGCCTATACTGCAAGTCCAAGGAGAGATGTGGACCCCTATGTAGCTTGCTGGGGTCAGAGGCCCCAAGGTGGAGGGCCAGGGGGCACCCTGGGGCCTTTACTGCAAGTCCAGGGAGATTTGTGGACCCCTGGGTAGCTTGCTGGGGTCAGAGGCCCATGGGTGGAGGGCAAGGGGGCACCCTGGCGCCTCTAGTGCAAGTCCAGGGAGTGTTGTGGACCCCTTGGTAGATTGCTGGGGTCAGGGGACCCTAGGTGGAGGGCCAGGGGGCACCCTGGGGCCTCTACTGCAAGTCCAGGGAGAGAGGTGGGCCCATGCGTAGCTTGCTGGGGTCAGAGGCCCCAACGTGGAGGGCCAGGGGGCACCCTGGGGCCTCTACTGCAAGTCCAGGGAGAGTTGTGCACCCCTGGGTAGCTTGCTGGGGTTAGAGGTAACTAGGTGGAGGGCAAGGGGGCACCCTGTGGCATATCCTGCAAGTCCAGGGAGAGAGGTGGACCCCTGGGGAGCTTTCTTGTGTCAGCCGCCCCTAGGTGGAGGGCCTGGGGGCACCCTGGGGCCTCTACTGCCAGTCCAGGGAGAGAGGTGGACCCCCTGGGTAGCTTGCTGGGGTCTTAGGCCCCTAGGTGGAGGGCCAGGAGGTACCCTAGGACCTCTACTGCAAGTCCAGGGAGAGAGGTGGACCCCTGGGTAGCTTGCTGGGGTCAGAGGTAACTAGGTGGAGGGCCAGGGGGCATCCTGGGGAAAATCCTGCAAGTCCAGGGAGAGAGGTGGACCCCTGGGGAGCTTTCTTGTGTCAGAGGCCTCTAGGTGGAGGGCCAGGGGGCACCCTGGGGCCTGTACTGCCAGTCCAGGGAGAGAGGTGGACCCCTGGGTAGCTTGCTGTGGTCTTATACCCCTAGGTGTAGGGCCAGGGGGCACCCTGGGGCCTATACTGCAAGTCCATGGAGAGATGTGGACCACTGTGGAGCTTGCTGGGGTCAGAGGCCCCTAGGTGCAGGGCAAGGGGGCACCCTGGGGCCTCTACTGCAAGTCTAGGGAGAGTTGTGGACCCCTGGGTAGCTTGCTGGGGTCAGAGGCCCGTTGGTGGAGGGCCAGCGGGCACCCTGGGGCCTCTACTGCAAGTCCAGGGAGAGAAGTGGGCCCCTGGGTAGCTTGCTGGGGTCGTAGGCCCCTAGTTGGAATGCCAGGGGGCACCCTGGGGCCTCTACTGCAAGTCCAGGGAGAGTTGTGGACCCCTTGGTAGCTTGCTGGGGTCGTAGGCCCCTAGGTGGATGGCGAAGGGGCACCCTGGGGCCTATACTGCCAGTCCAGGGAGAGAGGTGGACAACTGGGTAGCTTTCTTGTGTCAGAGGCACCTAGGTGGTGGGGCAAGGGGCACCCTGGGGCCTATACTGCAAGTCCAAGGAGAGATGTGGACCCCTGGGTAGCTTGCTGGGGACTAAAGCCCCTAGGTGGAGGGCCAGGAGTTACCCTAGGGCCTCTACTGCAAGTCCAGGGAGAGAGGTGGACCCCTGGGTAGCTTTCTGGGGTCCTAGGCCCCTAGGTAGAGGGCCAGGGTGCACCCTGGGGCCTATACTTCAAGTCCAGTGAGAAAGGTGGACCCCTGGGTAGCTTGCTGGGGTCTTAGGCACTTAGGTGGAGGGCCAGGGGGCACCCTGGGGCCTATACTGCAAGTCCAGGGAGAGAGGTGGAACCCTGGGTAGCTTGCTAGGGTCAGAGGCCTCTAGGTGGAAGGCCAGGGGGATCCCTGGGGCCTCTACTGTAAGTCCAGGGAGAGTTGTTGACCCCTGGGTAGCTTGCTGGTGTCTTAGGCCCCTAGGTGGAGGGCCATTGGGCAGCCTGGGGCCTATACTTCAAGTCCAGGGAGAAAGGTGGACCCCTGGGTAGCTTGCTGGGGTCAGAGGCCCCTAGGTGGAGGGCAAGGGGGCACCCTGGGGCCTCTACTGAAAGTCCAGGGAGAGTTTTGGACCCCAGGGTAGCTTGCTGGGGTCAGAGGCCCCTAGGTTGAGGGCCAGGGAGCACCGTGGGGCCTGTACTGCCAGTCCAGGGAGAGTGGTGGACCCCTGGGTAGCTTGCTGTGGTCTTAGGTCCCTAGGTGGAGGGCAAGGGGGCACCCTGGGGCCTATACTGCAAGTCCAGGGAGAGATGTTGACCCCTGGGTAGCTTGCTGGGGTCAGAGGCCCCTAAGTGCGGGGCAAGGGGGCACCATGGGGCCTATACTGCAAATCCAGGGAGAGAGGTGGACCCCTGGGTAGCTTGCTGGGGTCAGAGACCCCTAGAAGGAGGGCCAGGGGGCACCGTGGGGCCCCTACTGCAAGTCCAGGGAGAGTTGTGGACCCCTGGGTAGCTTGCTGGGGTCTTAGGTCCCTAGGTGGAGGGCCAGTGGGCACCCTGGGGCCTATACTTAAAGTCCAGGGAGAAAGGTGGACCCCTGGGTAGCTTGCTGTGGTCTTAGGTCCCTAGGTGGAGGGCAAGGGGGCACCCTGGGGCCTCTATTGCAAGTCCATTGAGAGAGTTGGGCCCCTGGGTAGCTTGTTGGGGTCGTATGCCCCTTGGTGGAGGGCCAGGGGGCACCCTGGGGCCTTTACTGCAAGTCCAGGGAGAGTTGTGGAACCCTTGGTAGCTTGCTGGGGTCAGAGGCCCCTAGTTGGAGAGCCAGGGGGCACCTTGGGGCCTATACTGTTAGTCCAGGGAGAGACATGGACCCCTGGGTAGCTTGCTGGGGTCTTAGGCCCCTAGGTGGAGGGCCAGTGGGCACCCTGGGGCCTCTACTGTAAGTCCAGGGAGAGACATGGACCCCTGGGTAGCTTGCTGGGGTCTTAGGCCCCTAGGTGGAGGGCCAGTGGGCACCCTCGGGCCTATACTGCTAGTCCAGGGAGAAAGGTGGACCCCTGGGTAGCTTGCTGGGGTCAGAGGCCCCTAGGTGGAGGGCAAGGGGGCACCCTGGGGCCTCTACTGCAAGTCCCGTTAGAGAGGTAGACCCCTGGGTAGCCTGCTGGGGTCCTAGGCCCCTAGGTGGAGGGCCAGGGGGCACCCTGGGGCCTCTACTTCAAGTCAAGGGAGAGAGGTGGACCCCTGGGTAGCTTGCTGGGATCTTAGTCCCCTAGCTGGAGGGCCAGGGGGCGCCCTGGGGCCTATACTGCAAGTCCAGGGAGAGATGTGGACCCCTGGGTAGCTTGCTGGGGTCAGAGGCCCCTAGTTGGAGGGCCAGGGGACACCCTGGGGCCTCTACTGTAAGTCCAGGGAGAGACATGGACCCCTGGGTAGCTTGCTGGGGTCTTAGGCCCCTAGGTGGAGGGCCTGTGGGCACCCTGGGGCCTATACTTCTAGTCCAGGGAGAAAGGTGGACCCCTGGGTAGCTTGCTGGGGTCAGAGGCCCCTAGGTGGAGGGCAAGGGGCACCCTGGGGCCTCTACTGCAAGTCCAGGGAGAGTTTTTGACCTCTGGGTAGCTTGCTGGGGTCTTAGGCCCCTAGGTGGAGGGCCAGGAGGTACCCTAGGGCCTCTACTGCAAGTCCAGGGAGAGAGGTGGACCCCTGGGTAGCTTGCTGGGGTCAGAGGCAACTAGGTGGAGGGCCAGGGGGCATACTGGGGAAAATCCTGCAATTCCAGAGAGAAAGGTGGACCCCTGGGGAGCTTTCTTGTGTCAGAGGCCCCTAGGTGGAGGGCCAGGGGGCACCCTGGGGCCTGCACTGCCAGTCCAGGGAGAGAGGTGGACACCTGGGTAGCTTGCTGTGGTCTTAGGCCCCTGGGTGGAGGGCCAGGGGGTGACCTGGGGCCTCTACTGCAAGTCCAGGGAGAGATGTGGACCCCTGGGTAGCTTGCTGGGGTCAGAGGCCCCTAGTTGGAGGGCCAAGGGACACCCTGGGGCCTCTACTGTAAGTCCAGGGAGAGACATGGACCCCTGGGTAGCTTGCTGGGGTCTTAGGCCCCTAGGTGGAGGGCCAGTGGGCACCCTGGGGCCTATACTTCTAGTCCAGGGAAAAAGGTGGATTCTGGGTAGCTTGCTGGGGTCAGAGGCCCCTAGGTGGAGGGCAAGGGGCACCCTGGGGCCTCTACTGCAAGTCCAGGGAGAGTTTTTGACCTCTGGGTAGCTTGCTGGGGTCTTAGGCCCCTAGGTGGAGGGCCAGGAGGTACCCTAGGGCCTCTCCTGCAAGTCCAGGGAGAAAGGTGGACCCCTGGGTAGCTTGCTGGGGTCAGAGGCAACTAGGTGGAGGGCCAGGGGGCATACTGGGGAAAATCCTGCAAGTCCAGGGAGAGAGGTGGACCCCTGGGGAGCTTTCTTGTGTCAGAGGCCCCTAGGTGGAGGGCCAGGGGGCACCCTGGGTCCTGCACTGCCTGTCCAGGGAGAGAGGTGGACACCTGGGTAGCTTGCTGTGGTCTTAGGCCCCTAGGTGGAGGGCCAGGGGGCACCCTGGGGCCTATACTGCAAGTCCATGGAAAGATGTGGACCCCTGGGTAGCTTGCTGGGGTCAGAGGCCCCTAGAAGTTGGGGAGAGTTGTGGACCCCTGGGTAGCTTGCTGGGGTTTTAGGCCCCTAGGTGGAGGACCAGTCAGCACCCTGGGGCCTATACTTCAAGTCCAGGGAGAAAGGTGGACCCCTGGGTAGCTTGCTGGGGTCAGATGCCCCTAGGTGGAGGTCAAGGGGGCACCCTGGGGCCTCTACTGCAAGTCCAGGGAGAGACATGGACCCCTGGGTAGCTTGCTGAGGTCAGAGAACCAAAGGTGGAGGGCCAGGGGGTACCCTAGGGCCTGTACTGCAAGTCCAGGGAGAGAGGTGGACCCCTGTGTAGCTTGCTGTCGTCAGAGGACCCTAGGTGGAGGGCCAGGGGGCACCCTTCGGCCTCTACTGCAAGTCTAGGGAGAGTTGTGGACCCCTGGGTAGCTTGCTGGGGTCAGAGGCCCGTTGGTGGAGGGCCAGCGGGCACCCTGGGGCCTATACTGCAAGTCCAGGGAGAGAGTTTGGCCTCTGGGTAGCTTGCTGGGGTCTTAGGCCCCTACATGGAATGCCAGGGGGCACCCTGGGGCCTCTTCTGCAAGTCCAGGGAGAGTTGTGGACCCCTTGGTAGCTTGCTGTGGTCTTAGGCCCCTAGGTTGAGGGCCAAGGGGCACCCTGGGGCCTATACTTCAAGTCCAGGGAGAAAGGTGGACCCCTGGGTAGCTTGCTGGGGTCAGAAGCCCATAGGTGGAGGTCAAGGGGGCACCCTAGTGCCTCTACTGCAAGTCCAGGGAGAGACATGGACCCCTGGGTAGCTTGCTGGGGTCTTAGGCCCCTAGGTGGAGGGCCAGTGGGCACCCTGGGGCCTCTACTGTAAGTCCAGGGAGAGACGTGGACCCCTGGGTAGCTTGCTGGGGTCATAGGCCCCTAGGTGGAGGACCAGGGGGCACCCTGGGGCCAATACTGCCAGTCCTGGGAAGGAGGTGGACCACTGGGTAGCTTTCTTGTGTCAGAGGCCCTTTAGGTGGAGGGCCTGGGAGCACCCTGGGGCCTCTACTTACAGTCTAGGGAGAGAGGTGGACCCCCTGGGTAGCTTGCTAGGGTTTTAGGCCCCTAGGTGGAGAACCAGGGGGCACCCTAGGGCCTATACTGCAAGTCCATGGAGAGATGTGGACCCCTGGGTAGCTTGCTGGGGTCAGAGGCAACTAGGTGCAGGGCAAGGGGGCACCCTGGGGCCTCTACTGCAAGTCAAGGGTGAGTTGTGGACCCCTGGGTAGCTTGCTGGGGTCTTAGGCCCCTGGGTGGAGGGCAAGGGGGCACCCTGGGGCCTATACTGCAAGTCCAGGGAGAGAGGTGGACCCCTGGGTAGCTTTCTGGGGTCAGCGCCCTTAGCTGGAGGGCCAGGGGGCACCCTGGGGCCTATACTGGAAGTCCAGGGAGAGAAGTGGACCCCTGGGTAGCTTGATGGTGTCTGAAGCCCATAGGTGGAGGGCAAGGGGGTACCCTAGGGCTTCTACCGCAAGTCCAGGGAGAGAGGTGGACCCCTGTGTTGCTTGCTGGGGTCAGAGGCCCTTAGGTGGAGGGCCAGGGGGCACCCTGGGGCCTCTACTGATAGTCCAGGGAGAGTTGTGGACCCCTGGGTAGCTTGATGGTGTCTGAAGCCCATAGGTGGAGGGCAAGGGGGTACCCTAGGGCCTCTAACGCTAGTCCAGGGAGATAGGTGGACCCCTGTGTAGCTTGCTGGGGTCAGAGGCCCTTAGGTGGAGGGCCAGGGGGCACCCTGGGTCCTCTACTGAAGGTCCTGGGAGAGTTGTGGACCACTGGGTAGCTTGCTGGGGTCAGAAGCCCCTAGGTAGAGGGCCTGGGGGCACCCTGGGGCCTCTACTGCAAGTCCAGGGAGAGGGGTGGACCCCTGGGTAGCTTGCTGGGGTCCTAGGCCCCTAGGTGGAGGGCCAGGGGGCACCCTGGGACCTATACTTCAAGTCAAGAGAGAGAGAGGTGGACCCCTGGGTAGCTTGCTGGGATCTTAGGCCCCTAGGTGGAGGGCCAGGGGGCACCCTGGGGCCTATACTGCAAGTCCAGGGAGAGACATGGACCCCTGGGTAGCTTGCTGGGGTCTTAGGCCCCTAGGTGGAGGGCCATTGGGCACCCTGGGGACTATACTTCTAGTCCAGGTAGAAAGGTGGACCCCTGGGTAGCTTGCTGGGGTCAGAGGCCCCTAGGTGGAGGGCAAAGGGGCACCCTTGGGCCTCTACTGCAAGTCCAGGGAGAGTTTTGGACCTCTGGGTAGCTTGCTGGGGTCTTAGGCCCCTAGGTGGAGGGCCAGGAGGTACCCTAGGGCCTCTACTGCAAGATCAGGGAGAGAGGTGGACCCCTGGGTAGCTTGCTGGGGTCAGAGGCAACTAGGTGGAGGGCCAGGGGGCATCCTGGGGAAAATCCTGCAAGTCCAGGGAGAGAGGTGGACCCCTGGGGAGCTTTCTGGTGTCAGAGGCCCCTAAGTGGAGGGTTAGGGGGCACACTGGGGCCTGTACTGCCAGTCCAGGGAGAGAGGTGGACCCCTGGGTAGCTTGCTGGGGTCAGAGGCCCCTAGAAGGAGGGCCAGGGGGCACCCTGGGGCCACTACTGCAAGTCCAGGGAGAGTTGTGGACCCCTTGGTAGCTTGCTGGGGTCATAGGCCCTTAGGTGGAGGGCCAAGGGGCACCCTGGGGCCTATACTTCAAGTCCAGGGAGAAAGGTGGACCCCTGGGTAGCTTGCTGGGGTCAGAAGCCCCTAGGTGGAGGTCAAGGGGGCACCCTGGGGCCTCTACTGCAAGTCCAGGGAGAGACATGGACCCCTGGGTAGCTTGCTGGGGTCTTAGGCCCCTAGGTGGAGGGCCAGTGGGCACCCTGGGGCCTATACTTCTAGTCCAGGGAGAAAGGTGGACCCCTGGGTAGCTTGCTGGGGTCAGAGGCCCCTAGGTGGAGGGCCAGGGGGCACCTTGGGGCCTCTACTGTAAGTCCAGGGAGAGACATGGACCCCTGGGTAGCTTGCTGGTGTCTTAGGCCCCTAGGTGGAGGGCCAGGAGGTACCCTAGGGCCTCGACTGCAAGTCCAGTGAGAAAGGTGGACCCCTGAGTAGCTTGCTGGGGTCTTAGGCCCCTAGGTGGAGGGCCAGGAGGTACCCTAGGGCCTCGACTGCAAGTCCAGTGAGAAAGATGGACCCCTGGGTAGCTTGCTGGGGTCAGAGGCCCCTAGGTTTAGGGCAAGGGGGCACCCTGGGGCCTCTACTGCAAGTCCAGGGAGAGTTTTGGAACCCTTGGTAGCTTGCTGGGGTCAGAGGCCCCTAGTTGGAGAGCCAGGGGGCACCTTGGGGCCTATACTGTAAGTCCAGGGAGAGACATGGACCCCTGGGTAGCTTGCTGGGGTCTTAGGCCCCTAGGTGGAGGGCCATTGGGCACCCTGGGGACTATACTTCTAGTCCAGGGAGAAAGGTGGACCCCTGGGTAGCTTGCTGAGGTCAGAGGCCCATAGGTGGAGGGCCAGGGTGTACCCTCGGGCCTATACTGCAAGTCCAGGGGGAGAGGTGGACCCCTGTGTAGCTTGCTGTTGTCAGAGGACCCTAGGTGGAGGGCCAGGGGGCACCCTTCGGCCTCTACTGCAAGTCTAGGGAGAGTTGTGGACCCCTGGGTAGCTTGCTGGGGTCAGAGGCCCGTTGGTGGAGGGCCAGCGGGCACCCTGGGGCCTCTACTGCAAGTCCAGGGAGAGAGTTGGGCCCCTGGGTAGCTTGCTGGGGTCTTAGGCCCCTACATGGAATGCCAGGGGGCACCCTGGGGCCTCTTCTGCAAGTCCAGGAAGAGTTGTGGACCCCTTGGTAGCTTGCTGTGGTCTTTGGCCCCTAGGTGGAGGGCCAAGGGGCACCCTGGGGCCTATACTGCCAGTCCAGGGAGAGAGGTGGACCACTTGGTAGCTTGCTGAGGTCAGAGGCCCATAGGTGGAGGGCCAGGGGTACCCTAGGGCCTGTTCTGCAAGTCCAGGGAGAGAGGTGGATCCCTGGGTAGCTTGCTGGGAACTAAAGCCCCTAGGTGGAGGGCCAAGGGGTACCCTAGGGTCTTTACTGCAAGTCCAGGGAGAGAGGTGGATCCCTGGGTAGCTTGCTGGGAACTAAAGCCCCTAGGTTGAGGGCCAGGGGGTACCCTAGGGCCTCTACTGCAAGTCCAGGGAGGGGGGGGGACCCCTAAGTAGCTATCTGGGGTCAGAGGCCCTTAGGTGGAGGGCCAGGGGGCACCCTGGGGCCCCTAGTGCAAGTCCAGGGAGAGAGGAGGGCCCCTTTGTAAATTGCTGGGGTCAGAGGCCCTTAGGTGGAGGGCAAGGGGGCTTCCTGGGGCCTCTATTGCAAGTCCATTGAGAGAGTTGGGCCCCTGGGTAGCTTGTTGGGGTCGTATGCCCCTTGGTGGAGGGCCAGGGGGCACCCTGGGGCCTTTACTGCAAGTCCAGGGAGAGTTGTGGAACCCTTGGCAGCTTGCTGGGGTCTTAGGCCCCTAGGTGGAGGGCCAAGAGGTACCCTAGGGCCTCGACTGCAAGTCCAGTGAGAAAGGTGGACCCCTGGGTAGCTTGCTGGGGTCAGAGGCCCCTAGGTGGAGGGCAAAGGGGCACCCTGGGGCCTCTACTGCAAGTCCAGGGAGAGTTTTGGATCTCTGGGTAGCTTGCTGGGGTCTTAGACCCCTAGGTGGAGGGCCAGGAGGTACCCTAGGGCCTCTACTGCAAGACCAGGGAGAGAGGTGGACCCCTGGGTAGCTTGCTGGGGTCAGAGGCAACTAGGTGGAGGGCCAGGGGGCATCCTGGGGAAAATCCTGCAAGACCAGGGAGAGAGGTGGACCCCTGGGGAGCTTTCTTGTGTCAGAGGCCCCTAGGTGGAGGGCCAGGGGGCACACTGGGGCCTGTACTGCCAGTCCAGGGAGAGTGGTGGACCCCTGGGTAGCTTGCTGGGGTAAGAGGCCCCTAGAAGGAGGGCCAGGGGGCACCCTGGGGCCTCTACTGCAAGTCCAGGGAGAGTTGTGGACCCCTTGGTAGCTTGCTGGGGTCATAGGCCCTTAGGTGGAGGGCCAAGGGGCACCCTGGGGCCTACACTTCAAGTCCAGGGAGAAAGGTGGACCCCTGGGTAGCTTGCTGGGGTCAGAAGCCCCTAGGTGGAGGTCAAGGGGGCACCCTGGGGCCTCTACTGCAAGTCCAGGGAGAGTCATGGACCCCTGGGTAGCTTGCTGGGGTCTTAGGCCCCTAGGTGGAGGGCCAGTGGGCACCCTGGGGCCTCTACTGTAAGTCCAGGGAGAGACATGGACCCCTGGGTAGCTTGCTGGGGTCTTAGGCCCCTAGGTGGAGGGCCAGTGGTTACCCTCGGGCCTCTACTGCAAGTCCAGGGAGAGAGATGGGCCCCTGGGTAGCTTGCTGGGGTCGTAAGATCCTAGTTGGATTGCCAAGGGGCACCTCGGGGCCTCTACTGCAAGTCCAGGGAGAGTTGTAGACCCCTTGGTAGCTTGCTGGGGTCATAGGCCCCTAGGTGGAGGGCCAGGGGGCACCCTGGGGCCTGTACTGCCAGTCCAGGGAGAGAGGTGGACACCTGGGTAGCTTGCTGTGGTCTTAGGCCCCTAGGTGGAGGGCCAGGGGGCACCCTGGGGCCTATACTGCAAGTCCAGGGAGAGTTGTGGACCCCTTGGTAGCTTGCTGGGGTCATAGGCCCTTAGGTGGAGGGCCAAGGGGCACCCTGGGGCCTATACTTCAAGTCCAGTGAGAAATGTGGACCCCTGGGTAGCTTGCTGGGGTCAGAAGCCCCTAGGTGGAGGTCAAGGGGGCACCCTGGGGCCTCTACTGCAAGTCCAGGGAGAGACATGCACCCCTGGGTAGCTTGCTGGGGTCTTAGGCCCCTAGGTGGAGGGCCAGTGGGCACCCTGGGGCCTATACTTCTAGTCCAGGGAGAAAGATGGACCCCTGGGTAGCTTGCTGGGGTCAGAGGCCCATAGGTGGAGGGCCAGGGGGTACCCTAGGGCCTGTACTGCAAGTCCAGGGAGAGAGGTGGACCCCTGTGTAGCTTGCTGGCGTCAGAGGACCCTAGGTGGAGAGCCAGGGGGCACCCTTCGGCCTCTAGTGCAAGTCTAGGGAGAGTTGTGGACCTCTGGGTAGCTTGCTGGGGTCAGAGGCGGGTTGGTGGAGGGCCAGCGGGCACCCTGGGGCCTCTACTGCAAGTCCAGGGAGAGAGATGGGCCCCTGGGTAGCTTGCTGGGGTCGTAGGCCCCTAGTTGGAATGCCAGGGGGCACCCTGGGGCCTCTACTGCAAGTCCAGGGAGAGTTGTGGATCCCTTGGTAGCTTGCTGGGGTCATAGGCCCCTAGGTGGAGGGCCAGGGGTCACCCTGGGGCCAATACTGACAGTCCAGGGAGAGAGGTGGACCACTGGGTAGCTTTCTTGTGTCAGAGGCCCTTTAGGTTGAGGGCCTGGGAGCACCCTGGGGCCTCTACTTACAGTCCAGGGAGAGAGGTGGACACCCTGGGTAGCTTGCTGGGGTTTTAGGCCCCTAGGTGGAGGACCAGGGGGCACCCTAGGGCCTAGACTGCAAGTCCATGGAGAGATGTGGACCCCTGGGTAGCTTGCTGGGGTCAGAGGCCCCTAGGTGCAGGGCAAGGGGGCACCTTGGGGCCTATACTGCAAGTCAAGGGATAGATGTGGACCCCTGGGTAGCTTGCTGGGGTCAGAGGCCCCTGGGTGGAGGGCAAGGGGGGCACCCTGGGAATACTGGAAGTCCCGGGAGAGAAGTGGACCCCTGTGTAGCTTGATGGTGTCTGAAGCCCATAGGTGGAGGGCAAGGGGGTACCCTAGGGCTTCTACCGCAAGTCCAGGGAGAGAGGTGGACCCCTGTGTAGCTTGCTGGGGTCAGAGGCCCTTAGGTGGAGGGCCAGGGGGCACCCTGGGGCCTCTACTGAAAGTCAAGGGATAGATGTGGACCCCTGGGCAGCTTGCTGGGGTCAGAGGCCCCTGGGTGGAGGGCAAGGGGGGCACCCTGGGAATACTGGAAGTCCCGGGAGAGAAGTGGACCCCTGTGTAGCTTGATGGTGTCTGAAGCCCATAGGTGGAGGGCAAGGGGGTACCCTAGGGCTTCTACCGCAAGTCCAGGGAGAGAGGTGGACCCCTGTGTAGCTTGCTGGGGTCAGAGGCCCTCAGGTGGAGGGCCAGGGGGCACCCTGGGGCCTCTACTGAAAGTCCAGGGAGAGTTGTGGACCACTGGGTAGCTTGCTGGGGTCAGAGGCCCCTAGTTGGAGGGCCAGGGGGCACCCTGGGGCCTCTACTGCAAGTCCAGGGAGAGGGGTGGACCCCTGGGTAGCTTGCTGGGGTCCTAGGCCCCTAGGTGGAGGGCCAGGGGGCACCCTGGGGCCTATAATTCAAGTCAAGAGAGAGAGGTGGACCCCTGGGTAGCTTGCTGGGATCTTAGGCCCCTAGGTGGAGGGCCAAGGGGCACCCTGGGGCCTATACTGCAAGTCCAGGGAGAGATGTGGTCCCCTGGGTAGCTTGCTGGGGTCAAAAGCCCCTAGGTGAGGGCCTGGGAGCACCCTGGGGCTTATACTGCAAGTCCAGGGAGATAATTGGACCCCTGGGTAGCTTGCTGGGGTCAGAGGCCCCTAGTTGGAGGGCCAGGGGGCACCCTGGGGCCTCTACTGCAAGTCCAGGGAGAGGGGTGGACCCCTGGGTAGCTTGCTGGGGTCCTAGGCCCCTAGGTGGAGGGCCAGGGGGCACCCTGGGGCCTATACTTCAAGTCAAGAGAGAGAGGTGGACCCCTGGGTAGCTTGCTGGGATCTTAGGCCCCTAGGTGGAGGGCCAGGGGGCACCCTGGGGCCTATACTGCAAGTCCAGGGAGAGATGTGGTCCCCTGGGTAGCTTGCTGGGGTCAGAGGCCCCTAGTTGGAGGGCCAGGGGGCACCTTGGTGCCTCTACTGTAAGTTCAGGGAGAGACATGGACCCCTGGGTAGCTTGCTGGGGTCTTAGGCCCCTAGTTGGAGGGCCAGTGGGCACCCTGGGGCCTATACTTCTAGTCCAGGGAGAAAGGTGGACCCCTGGGTAGCTTGCTGGGGTCAGAGGCCCCTAGGTGGAGGGCCAGGAGGTACCCTAGGGCCTCGACTGCAAGTCCAGAGAGAAAGGTGGACCCCTGGGTAGCTTGCTGGGGTCAGAGGCCCCTAGGTGGAGGGCAAGGGGGCACCCTGGGGCCTCTACTGCAAGTCCAGGGAGAGTTTTTGACCTCTGGGTAGCTTGCTGGGGTCTTAGGCCCCTAAGTGGAGGGCCATGGGGCACCCTGGGGCCTATACTGCCAGTCCAGGGAGAGAGGTGGACCACTGGGTAGCTTTCTTGTGTCAAAGGCCCTTTAGGTGGAGGGCCTGGGAGCACCCTGGGCCCTCTACTTACAGTCCAGAGAGAGAGGTGGACCCCCTGGGTAGCTTGCTGGGGTTTTAGGCCCCTAGGTGGAGGACCAGGGGGCACCCTTAGGCCTATACTGCAAGTCCTTGGAGAGATGTGGACCCCTGGGGAGCTTGCTGGGGTCAGAGGCCCCTAGGTGCAGGGCAAGGGGGCACCCTGGGGCCTCTACTGCAAGTCAAGGGAGAGTTGTGGACCCCTGGGTAGCTTGCTGGGGTCAGAGGCCCCTGGGTGGAGGGCAAGGGGGCACCCTGGGGCCTATACTGCAAGTCCAGGGGGAGAGGTGGACCCCTGTGTAGCTTGCTGGGGTCAGAGGCCCTTAGGTGGAGGGCCAGGGGGCACCCTGGGGCCTCTACTGAAAGTCCAGGGAGAGTTGTTGACCCCTGTGTAGCTTGATGGTGTCTGAAGCCCATAGGTGGAGGGCAAGGGGGTACCCTAGGGCCTCTACGGCTAGTCCAGGGAGAGAGGTGGACCCCTGGGTAGCTTGCTGGGGTCAGAGGCAACTAGGTGGAGGGCCAGGGGGCATCCTGGGGAAAATTAGACACCTGGGTAGCTTGCTGGGGTCTTAGGCCCCTAGTTGGAGGGCCAGGGGGCACCCTGGGGCCTCTACTGTAAGTCCAGGGAGAGGGGTGGACCCCTGGGTAGCTTGCTGGGGTCCTAGGCTCCTAGGTGGAGGGCCAGGGAGCACCCTGGGGCCTATACTTCAAGTCAAGAGAGAGAGGTGGACCCCTGGGTAGCTTGCTGGGGTCAGAGGCCCCTAGTTGGAGGGCCAGGGGGCACCTTGGGGCCTCTACTGTAAGTCCAGGGAGAGACATGGACCCCTGGGTAGCTTGCTGGGGTCTTAGGCCCCTAGGTGGAGGGCCATTGGGCACCCTGGGGACTATACTTCTAGTCCAGGGAGAAAGGTGGACCCCTGGGTAGCTTGCTGGGGTCCGAGGACCCTAGGTGGAGGGCAAGGGGGCACCCTGGGGCCTCTACTGCAAGTCTAGGGAGAGTTTTGGACCTCTGGGTAGCTTGCTGGGGTCAGAGGCAACTAGGTGGAGGGCCAGGGGGCATCCTGGGGAAAATCCTGCAAGTCCAGGGAGAGAGGTGGACCCCTGGGGAGCTTTCTTGTGTCAGAGGCCCCTAGGTGGAGGGCCAGGGGGCACACTGGGGCCTGTACTGCCAGTCCAGGGAGAGAGGTGGACCCCTGGGTAGCTTGGTGGGGTCAGAGGCCCCTAGAAGGAGGGCCAGGGGGCACCCTGGGGCCTCTACTGCAAGTCCAGGGAGAGTTGTGGACCCCTTGGTAGCTTGCTGGGGTCATAGGCCCTTAGGTGGAGGGCCAAGGGGCACCCTGGGGCCTATACTTCAAGTCCAGGGAGAAAGGTGAACCCCTGGGTAGCTTGCTGTGGTCAGAAGCTCCTAGGTGGAGGTCAAGGGG
The DNA here is from genome assembly GCF_052040795.2 of Danio rerio. Lineage (NCBI taxonomy): Eukaryota > Metazoa > Chordata > Actinopteri > Cypriniformes > Danionidae > Danio > Danio rerio. The sequence goes on along the minus strand of NC_141037.1, from coordinate 52,633,166 downwards.
GCACCCTGGGGCCTATACTTCTAGTCCAGGGAGAAAGGTGGACCCCTGGGTAGCTTGCTGGGGTCAGAGGCCCCTAGGTGGAGGGCAAGGGGCACCCTGGGGCCTCTACTGCAAGTCCAGGGAGAGCGGTGGACCCCTGGGTAGCTTGCTGGGACCTTAGGCCCCTAGGTGGAGGGCCAGGAGGTACCCTAGGGCCTCTACTGCAAGTCCAGGGAGAGAGGTGGACCCCTGGGTAGCTTGCTGGGGTCAGAGGCAACTAGGTGGAGGGCCAGGCGGCATCCTGGGGAAAATCCTGCAAGTCCAGGGAGAGAGGTGGACCCCTGGGGAGCTTTAATGTGTCAGAGGCCCCTAGGTGGAGGGCCAGGGGGCACCCTGGGGCCTGTACTGCCAGTCCAGGGAGAGAGGTGCACACCTGGGTAGCTTGCTGGGGTCTTAGGCCCCTAGGTGGAGGGCCAGGGGGCACCCTGGGGCCTATACTGAAAGTCCAGGGAGAGTTGTGGACCCCTTGGTAGCTTGCTGGGGTCATAGGCCCTTAGGTGGAGGGCCAAGGGGCACCCTGGGGCCTATACTTCAAGTCCAGTGAGAAATGTGGACCCCTGGGTAGCTTGCTGGGGTCAGAAGCCCCTAGGTGGAGGTCAAGGGGGCACCCTGGGGCCTCTACTGCAAGTCCAGGGAGAGACATGCACCCCTGGGTAGCTTGCTGGGGTCTTAGGCCCCTAGGTGGAGGGCCAGTGGGCACCCTGGGGCCTATACTTCTAGTCCAGGGAGAAAGATGGACCCCTGGGTAGCTTGCTGGGGTCAGAGGCCCATAGGTGGAGGGCCAGGGGGTACCCTAGGGCCTGTACTGCAAGTCCAGGGAGAGAGGTGGACCCCTGTGTAGCTTGCTGGCGTCAGAGGACCCTAGGTGGAGAGCCAGGGGGCACCCTTCGGCCTCTAGTGCAAGTCTAGGGAGAGTTGTGGACCTCTGGGTAGCTTGCTGGGGTCAGAGGCGGGTTGGTGGAGGGCCAGCGGGCACCCTGGGGCCTCTACTGCAAGTCCAGGGAGAGAGATGGGCCCCTGGGTAGCTTGCTGGGGTCGTAGGCCCCTAGTTGGAGGGCCAGGGGGCACCCTGGGGCCAATACTGCCAGTCCAGGGAGAGAGGTGGACCACTGGGTAGCTTTCTTGTGTCAGAGGCCCTTTAGGTTGAGGGCCTGGGAGCACCCTGGGGCCTCTACTTACAGTCCAGGGAGAGAGGTGGACACCCTGGGTAGCTTGCTGGGGTTTTAGGCCCCTAGGTGGAGGACCAGGGGGCACCCTAGGGCCTAGACTGCAAGTCCATGGAGAGATGTGGACCCCTGGGTAGCTTGCTGGGGTCAGAGGCCCCTAGGTGCAGGGCAAGGGGGCACCCTGGGGCCTCTACTGCAAGTCAAGGGATAGATGTGGACCCCTGGGTAGCTTGCTGGGGTCAGAGGCCCCTGGGTGGAGGGCAAGGGGGGCACCCTGGGAATACTGGAAGTCCCGGGAGAGAAGTGGACCCCTGTGTAGCTTGATGGTGTCTGAAGCCCATAGGTGGAGGGCAAGGGGGTACCCTAGGGCTTCTACCGCAAGTCCAGGGAGAGAGGTGGACCCCTGTGTAGCTTGCTGGGGTCAGAGGCCCTTAGGTGGAGGGCCAGGGGGCACCCTGGGGCCTCTACTGAAAGTCCAGGGAGAGTTGTGGACCACTGGGTAGCTTGCTGGGGTCAGAGGCCCCTAGTTGGAGGGCCAGGGGGCACCCTGGGGCCTCTACTGCAAGTCCAGGGAGAGGGGTGGACCCCTGGGTAGCTTGCTGGGGTCCTAGGCCCCTAGGTGGAGGGCCAGGGGGCACCCTGGGGCCTATAATTCAAGTCAAGAGAGAGAGGTGGACCCCTGGGTAGCTTGCTGGGATCTTAGGCCCCTAGGTGGAGGGCCAAGGGGCACCCTGGGGCCTATACTGCAAGTCCAGGGAGAGATGTGGTCCCCTGGGTAGCTTGCTGGGGTCAAAAGCCCCTAGGTGAGGGCCTGGGAGCACCCTGGGGCTTATACTGCAAGTCCAGGGAGATAATTGGACCCCTGGGTAGCTTGCTGGGGTCAGAGGCCCCTAGTTGGAGGGCCAGGGGGCACCCTGGGGCCTCTACTGCAAGTCCAGGGAGAGGGGTGGACCCCTGGGTAGCTTGCTGGGGTCCTAGGCCCCTAGGTGGAGGGCCAGGGGGCACCCTGGGGCCTATACTTCAAGTCAAGAGAGAGAGGTGGACCCCTGGGTGGCTTGCTGGGATCTTAGGCCCCTAGGTGGAGGGCCAGGGGGCACCCTGGGGCCTATACTGCAAGTCCAGGGAGAGATGTGGTCCCCTGGGTAGCTTGCTGGGGTCAGAGGCCCCTAGTTGGAGGGCCAGGGGGCACCTTGGTGCCTCTACTGTAAGTCCAGGGAGAGACATGGAACCCTGGGTAGCTTGCTGGGGTCTTAGGCCCCTAGGTGGAGGGCCATTGGGCACCCTGGGGACTATACTTCTAGTCCAGGGAGAAAGGTGGACCCCTGGGTAGCTTGCTGGGGTCAGAGACCCCTAGGTGGAGGGCAAAGGGGCACCCTGGGGCCTCTACTGCAAGTCCAGGGAGAGTTTTGGACCTCTGGGTAGCTTGCTGGGGTCTTAGGCCCCTAGGTGGAGGGCCAGGAGGTACCCTAGGGCCTCTACTGCAAGACCAGGGAGAGAGGTGGACCCCTGGGTAGCTTGCTGGGGTCAGAGGCAACTAGGTGGAGGGCCAGGGGGCATCCTGGGGGAAATCCTGCAAGTCCAGGGAGAGAGGTGGACCCCTGGGGAGATTTCTTGTGTCAGAGGCCCCTAGGTGGAGGGCCAGGGGGCACACTGGGGCCTGTACTGCCAGTCCAGGGAGAGAGGTGGACCCCTGGGTAGCTTGCTGGGGTAAGAGGCCCCTAGAAGGAGGGCCAGGGGGCACCCTGGGGCCTCTACTGCAAGTCCAGGGAGAGTTGTGGACCCCTTGGTAGCTTGCTGGGGTCATAGGCCCTTAGGTGGAGGGCCAAGGGGCACCCTGGGGCCTACACTTCAAGTCCAGGGAGAAAGGTGGACCCCTGGGTAGCTTGCTGGGGTCAGAAGCCCCTAGGTGGAGGTCAAGGGGGCACCCTGGGGCCTCTACTGCAAGTCCAGGGAGAGTCATGGACCCCTGGGTAGCTTGCTGGGGTCTTAGGCCCCTAGGTGGAGGGCCAGTGGGCACCCTGGGGCCTCTACTGTAAGTCCAGGGAGAGACATGGACCCCTGGGTAGCTTGCTGGGGTCTTAGGCCCCTAGGTGGAGGGCCAGTGGTTACCCTCGGGCCTCTACTGCAAGTCCAGGGAGAGAGATGGGCCCCTGGGTAGCTTGCTGGGGTCGTAAGCCCCTAGTTGGATTGCCAAGGGGCACCTCGGGGCCTCTACTGCAAGTCCAGGGAGAGTTGTAGACCCCTTGGTAGCTTGCTGGGGTCATAGGCCCCTAGGTGGAGGGCCAGGGGGCACCCTGGGGCCTGTACTGCCAGTCCAGGGAGAGAGGTGGACACCTGGGTAGCTTGCTGTGGTCTTAGGCCCCTAGGTGGAGGGCCAGGGGCACCCTGGGGCCTATACTGCAAGTCCAGGGAGAGTTGTGGACCCCTTGGTAGCTTGCTGGGGTCATAGGCCCTTAGGTGGAGGGCCAAGGGGCACCCTGGGGCCTATACTTCAAGTCCAGTGAGAAATGTGGACCCCTGGGTAGCTTGCTGGGGTCAGAAGCCCCTAGGTGGAGGTCAAGGGGGCACCCTGGGGCCTCTACTGCAAGTCCAGGGAGAGACATGCACCCCTGGGTAGCTTGCTGGGGTCTTAGGCCCCTAGGTGGAGGGCCAGTGGGCACCCTGGGGCCTATACTTCTAGTCCAGGGAGAAAGATGGACCCCTGGGTAGCTTGCTGGGGTCAGAGGCCCATAGGTGGAGGGCCAGGGGGTACCCTAGGGCCTGTACTGCAAGTCCAGGGAGAGAGGTGGACCCCTGTGTAGCTTGCTGGCGTCAGAGGACCCTAGGTGGAGAGCCAGGGGGCACCCTTCGGCCTCTAGTGCAAGTCTAGGGAGAGTTGTGGACCTCTGGGTAGCTTGCTGGGGTCAGAGGCGGGTTGGTGGAGGGCCAGCGGGCACCCTGGGGCCTCTACTGCAAGTCCAGGGAGAGAGATGGGCCCCTGGGTAGCTTGCTGGGGTCGTAGGCCCCTAGTTGGAATGCCAGGGGGCACCCTGGGGCCTCTACTGCAAGTCCAGGGAGAGTTGTGGATCCCTTGGTAGCTTGCTGGGGTCATAGGCCCCTAGGTGGAGGGCCAGGGGTCACCCTGGGGCCAATACTGCCAGTCCAGGGAGAGAGGTGGACCACTGGGTAGCTTTCTTGTGTCAGAGGCCCTTTAGGTTGAGGGCCTGGGAGCACCCTGGGGCCTCTACTTACAGTCCAGGGAGAGAGGTGGACACCCTGGGTAGCTTGCTGGGGTTTTAGGCCCCTAGGTGGAGGACCAGGGGGCACCCTAGGGCCTAGACTGCAAGTCCATGGAGAGATGTGGACCCCTGGGTAGCTTGCTGGGGTCAGAGGCCCCTAGGTGCAGGGCAAGGGGGCACCTTGGGGCCTCTACTGCAAGTCAAGGGATAGATGTGGACCCCTGGGTAGCTTGCTGGGGTCAGAGGCCCCTGGGTGGAGGGCAAGGGGGGCACCCTGGGAATACTGGAAGTCCCGGGAGAGAAGTGGACCCCTGTGTAGCTTGATGGTGTCTGAAGCCCATAGGTGGAGGGCAAGGGGGTACCCTAGGGCTTCTACCGCAAGTCCAGGGAGAGAGGTGGACCCCTGTGTAGCTTGCTGGGGTCAGAGGCCCTTAGGTGGAGGGCCAGGGGGCACCCTGGGGCCTCTACTGAAAGTCCAGGGAGAGTTTTGGACCACTGGGTAGCTTGCTGGGGTCAGAGGCCCCTAGTTGGAGGGCCAGGGGGCACCCTGGGGCCTCTACTGCAAGTCTAGGGAGAGGGGTGGACCCCTGGGTAGCTTGCTGGGGTCCTAGGCCCCTAGGTGGAGGGCCAGGGGGCACCCTGGGGCCTATAATTCAAGTCAAGAGAGAGAGGTGGACCCCTGGGTAGCTTGCTGGGATCTTAGGCCCCTAGGTGGGGGGCCAGGGGGCACCCTGGGGCCTATACTGCAAGTCCAGGGAGAGATGTGGTCCCCTGGGTAGCTTGCTGGGGTCAAAAGCCCCTAGGTGAGGGCCTGGGGGCACCCTGGGGCTTATACTGCAAGTCCAGGGAGATAATTAAACCCCTGGGTAGCTTGCTGGGGTCAGAGGCCCCTAGTTGGAGGGCCAGGGGGCACCCTGGGGCCTCTACTGCAAGTCCAGGGAGAGGGGTGGACCCCTGGGTAGCTTGCTGGGGTCCTAGGCCCCTAGGTGGAGGGCCAGGGGGCACCCTGGGGCCTATACTTCAAGTCAAGAGAGAGAGGTGGACCCCTGGGTAGCTTGCTGGGATCTTAGGCCCCTAGGTGGAGGGCCAGGGGGCACCCTGGGGCCTATACTGCAAGTCCAGGGAGAGATGTGGTCCCCTGGGTAGCTTGCTGGGGTCAGAGGCCCCTAGTTGGAGGGCCAGGGGGCACCTTGGTGCCTCTACTGTAAGTCCAGGGAGAGACATGGACCCCTGGGTAGCTTGCTGGGGTCTTAGGCCCCTAGGTGGAGGGCCATTGGGCACCCTGGGGACTATACTTCTAGTCCAGGGAGAAAGGTGGACCCCTGGGTAGCTTGCTGGGGTCAGAGACCCCTAGGTGGAGGGCAAAGGGGCACCCTGGGGCCTCTACTGCAAGTCCAGGGAGAGTTTTGGACCTCTGGGTAGCTTGCTGGGGTCTTAGGCCCCTAGGTGGAGGGCCAGGAGGTACCCTAGGGCCTCTACTGCAAGACCAGGGAGAGAGGTGGACCCCTGGGTAGCTTGCTGGGGTCAGAGGCAACTAGGTGGAGGGCCAGGGGGCATCCTGGGGGAAATCCTGCAAGTCCAGGGAGAGAGGTGGACCCCTGGGGAGCTTTCTTGTGTCAGAGGCCCCTAGGTGGAGGGCCAGAGGGCACACTGGGGCCTGTACTGCCAGTCCAGGGAGAGAGGTGGACCCCTGGGTAGCTTGCTGGGGTAAGAGGCCCCTAGAAGGAGGGCCAGGGGGCACCCTGGGGCCTCTACAGCAAGTCCAGGGAGAGTTGTGGACCCCTTGGTAGCTTGCTGGGGTCATAGGCCCTTAGGTGGAGGGCCAAGGGGCACCCTGGGGCCTACACTTCAAGTCCAGGGAGAAAGGTGGACCCCTGGGTAGCTTGCTGGGGTCAGAAGCCCCTAGGTGGAGGTCAAGGGGGCACCCTGGGGCCTCTACTGCAAGTCCAGGGAGAGTCATGGACCCCTGGGTAGCTTGCTGGGGTCTTAGGCCCTTAGGTGGAGGGCCAGTGGGCACCCTGGGGCCTCTACTGTAAGTCCAGGGAGAGACATGGACCCCTGGGTAGCTTGCTGGGGTCTTAGGCCCCTAGGTGGAGGGCCAGTGGGCACCCTCGGGCCTCTACTGCAAGTCCAGGGAGAGAGATGGGCCCCTGGGTAGCTTGCTGGGGTCGTAAGCCCCTAGTTGGATTGCCAAGGGGCACCTCGGGGCCTCTACTGCAAGTCCAGGGAGAGTTGTAGACCCCTTGGTAGCTTGCTGGGGTCATAGGCCCCTAGGTGGAGGGCCAGGGGGCACCCTGGGGCCAATACTGCCAGTCCAGGGAGAGAGGTGGAAAACTGGGTGACTTTGTTTTGTCAGAGGACCTTTAGGTGGAGGGCCTGGGAGCACCCTGGGGCCTCTACTTACAGTCCAGGGAGAGAGGTGGACCCCCTGGGTAGCTTGCTGGGGTTTTAGGCCCCTAGATGGAGGACCAGGGGGCACCCTAGGGCCTATACTGCAAGTCCATGGAGAGATGTGGACCCCTTGGTAGCTTGCTGGGGTCAGAGGCCCCTAGGTGCAGGGCAAGGGGGCACCCTGGGGCCTCTACAGCAAGTCAAGGGAGAGTTGTGGACCCCTGGGTAGCTTGCTGGGGTCAGAGGCCCCTGGTTGGAGGGCAAGGGGCACCCTGGGGCCTATACTGCAAGTCCAGGGAGAGAGGTGGACCCCTGGGTAGCTTTCTGGGGTCAGCGCCCCTAGCTGGAGGGCCAGGGGGCACCCTGGGGCCTATACTGGAAGTCCCGGTAGAGAATTGGACCCCTGGGTAGCTTGCTGGGGTCCTAGGCCCCTAGGTGGAGGGCCAGGGGGCACCCTGGGGCCTATACTTCAAGTCAAGGGAGAGAGGTGGACCCCAGGGTAGCTTGCTGGGATCTTAGGCCCCTAGGTGGAGGGCCAGGGGGCGCCCTGGGGCCTATACTGCAAGTCCAGGGAGAGATGTGGACCCCTGGATAGCTTGCTGGGGTCAGAGGCCCCTAGTTGGAGGGCCAGGGGACACCCTGGGGCCTCTACTGTAAGTCCAGGGAGAGACATGGACCCCTGGGTAGCTTGCTGGGGTCTTAGGCCCCTAGGTGGAGGGCCAGTGGGCACCCTGGGGCCTATATTTCTAGTCCAGGGAGAAAGGTGGACCCCTGGGTAGCTTGCTGGGGTCAGAGGCCCCTAGGTGGAGGGCCAGGGGGCACCTTGGGGCCTCTACTGTAAGTCCAGGGAGAGACATGGACCTCTGGGTAGCTTGCTGGGGTTTTAGGCCCCTAGGTGGAGGGCCAGGAGGTACCCTAGGGCCTCGACTGCAAGTCCAGGGAGAAAGGTGGACCCCTGGGTAGCTTGCTGGGGTCATAGGCCCCTAGGTGGAGGGCCAGGGGTCACCCTGGGGCCAATACTGCCAGTCCAGGGAGAGAGGTGGACCCCTGGGGAGCTTTCTTGTGTCAGATGCCCCTAGGTTGAGGGCCAGGGGGCACACTGGGGCCTGTACTGCGAGTCCAGGGAGAGAGGTGGACCCCTGGGTAGCTTGCTGGGGTCAGAGGCCCCTAGAAGGAGGGCCAGGGGGCACCCTGGGGCCTCTACTGCAAGTCCAGGGAGAATTGTGGACCCCTTGGTAGCTTGCTGGGGTCATAGGCCCTTAGGTGGAGGGCCAAGGGGCACCCTGGGGCCTATACTTCAAGTCCAGGGAGAAAGGTGGACCCCTGGGTAGCTTACTGGGGTCAGAAGCCCCTAGGTGGAGGGCCAGGGGGCACCCTGGGGCCTATACTGGAAGTCCCGGTAGAGAGGTGGACCCCTGGGTAGCTTGCTGGGGTCCTAGGCCCCTAGGTGGAGGGCCAGGGGGCACCCTGGGGCCTATACTTCAAGTCAAGGGAGAGAGGTGGACCCCTGGGTAGCTTGCTGGGATCTTAGGCCCCTAGGTGGAGGGCCAGGGGGCGCCCTGGGGCCTATACTGCAAGTCCAGGGAGAGATGTGGACCCCTGGATAGCTTGCTGGAGTCAGAGGCCCCTAGTTGGAGGGCCAGGTGACACCCTGGGGCCTCTACTGTAAGTCCAGGGAGAGACATGGACCCCTGGGTAGCTTGCTGGGGTCTTAGGCCCCTAGGTGGAGGGCCAGGAGGTACCCTAGGGCCTCTACTGCAAGTCCAGGGAGAGAGGTGGACCCCTGGGTAGCTTGCTGGGGTCAGAGGCAACTAGGTGGAGAGCCAGGGGGCATCCTGGGGAAAATCCTGCAAGTCCAGGGAGAGAGGTGGACCCCTGGGGAGCTTTCTTGTGTCAGAGGCCCCTAGGTGGAGGGCCAGGGGGCACCCTGGGGCCTGCACTGCCAGTCCAGGGAGAGAGGTGGACACCTGGGTAGCTTGCTGTGGTCTTAGGCCCCTAGGTATAGGGCCAGGGGGCACCCTGGGGCCTATACTGCAAGTCCATGGAAAGATATGGACCCCTGGGTAACATGCTGGGGTCAGAGGCCCCTAGAAGGAGGGCCAGGGGCCACCCTGGGGCCTCTACTGCAAATATAGGGAGAGTTGTGGACCACTGGGTAGCTTGCTGGGGTTTTAGGCCCCTAGGTGGAGGACCAGTGGGCACCCTGGGGCCTATACTTCAAGTCAAGGGAGAAAGGTGGACCCCTGGGTAGCTTGCTGGGGTCAGAGGCAACTAGGTGGAGGTCAAGGGGGCACCCTGGGGCCTTTACTGCAAGTCCAGGGAGAGTTGTGGAACCCTTGGTAGCTTGCTGGGGTCAGAGGCCCCTAGTTGGAGGGCCAGGGGGCACCTTGGGGCCTATACTGTAAGTCCAGGGAGAGACATGGACCCCTGGGTAGCTTGCTGGGGTCTTAGGCCCCTAGGTGGAGGGCCATTGGGCACCCTGGGGACTATACTTCTAGTCCAGGGAGAAAGGTGGACCCCTGGGTAGCTTGCTGGGGTCAGAGGCCCCTAGGTGGAGGGCAAAGGGGCACCCTGGGGCCTCTACTGCAAGTCCAGGGAGAGAGGTGGACCCCTGGGTAGCTTTCTGGGGTCAGAGGCCCCTAGAAGGAGGGCCAGGGGGCACCCTGGGGCCTCTACTGCAAGTCCAGGGAGAGTTGTGGACCCCTTGGTCGCTTGCTGGGGTCATAGGCCCTTAGGTGGAGGGCCAAGGGGCACCCTGGGGCCTCTACTTCAAGTCCAGGGAGAAAGGTGGACCCCTGGGTAGCTTGCTGGGGTCAGAAGCCCCTAGGTGGAGGGCCAGGGGGCACCCTGGGGCCAATACTGCCAGTCCAGGGAGAGAGGTGGACCACTGGGTAGCTTTGTTGTGTCAGAGGACCTTTAGGTGGAGGGCCAGGGGACACCCTGGGGCCTCTACTGTAAGTCCAGGGAGAGACATGGACCCCTGGGTAGCTTGCTGGGGTCTTAGGCCCCTAGAAGGAGGGCCAGGGGGCACCCTGGGGCCTCTACTGCAAGTTCAGGGAGAGTTGTGGACCCCTGGGTAGCTTGCTGGGGTCAGAAGCCCCTAGGTGGAGGTCCATGGGGCACCCTGGGGCCTCTACTGCAAGTCCAGGGAGAGACATGGACCCCTGGGTAGCTTGCTGGGGTCTTAGGCCCCTAGGTGAAGGGCCAGTGAGCACCCTGGGGCCTATACTGCAAATCCAGGGAGAGTTGTGGACCCCTGGGTAGCTTGCTGGGGTTTTAGGCCCCTAGGTGGAGGCTATGGGGTATCCTGGGGCCTCTACTGCAAGTCCAGGGAGAGTTTTTGACCTCTGGGTAGCTTGCTGGGGTCTTAGGCCCCTAGGTGGAGGGCCAGGAGGTACCCTAGGGCCTCTACTGCAAGTCCAGGGAGAGAGGTGGACCCCTGGGTAGCTTGCTGGGGTCAGAGGCAACTAGGTGGAGGGCCAGGGGGCATCCTGGGGAAAATCCTGCAAGTCCAGGGAGAGAGGTGGACCCCTGGGGAGCTTTCTTGTGTCAGAGGCCCCTAGGTGGAGGGCCAGGGGGCACCCTGGGGCCTGCACTGCCAGTCCAGGGAGAGAGGTGGACACCTGGGTAGCTTGCTGTGGTCTTAGGCCCCTAGGTATAGGGCCAGGGGGCACCCTGGGGCCTATACTGCAAGTCCATGGAAAGATGTGGACCCCTGGGTAACATGCTGGGGTCAGAGGCCCCTAGAAGGAGGGCCAGGGGCCACCCTGGGGCCTCTACTGCAAATATAGGGAGAGTTGTGGACCCCTGGGTAGCTTGCTGGGGTTTTAGGCCCCTAGGTGGAGGACCAGTGGGCACCCTGGGGCCTATACTTCAAGTCAAGGGAGAAAGGTGGACCCCTGGGTAGCTTGCTGGGGTCAGAGGCAACTAGGTGGAGGTCAAGGGGGCACCCTGGGGCCTTTACTGCAAGTCCAGGGAGAGTTGTGGAACCCTTGGTAGCTTGCTGGGGTCAGAGGCCCCTAGTTGGAGGGCCAGGGGGCACCTTGGGGCCTATACTGTAAGTCCAGGGAGAGACATGGACCCCTGGGTAGCTTGCTGGGGTCTTAGGCCCCTAGGTGGAGGGCCATTGGGCACCCTGGGGACTATACTTCTAGTCCAGGGAGAAAGGTGGACCCCTGGGTAGCTTGCTGGGGTCAGAAGCCCCTAGGTGGAGGGCAAAGGGGCACCCTGGGGCCTCTACTGCAAGTCCAGGGAGAGAGGTGGACCCCTGGGTAGCTTTCTGGGGTCAGAGGCCCCTAGAAGGAGGGCCAGGGGGCACCCTGGGGCCTCTACTGCAAGTCCAGGGAGAGTTGTGGACCCCTTGGTCGCTTGCTGGGGTCATAGGCCCTTAGGTGGAGGGCCAAGGGGCACCCTGGGGCCTCTACTTCAAGTCCAGGGAGAAAGGTGGACCCCTGGGTAGCTTGCTGGGGTCAGAAGCCCCTAGGTGGAGGGCCAGGGGGCACCCTGGGGCCAATACTGCCAGTCCAGGGAGAGAGGTGGACCACTGGGTAGCTTTGTTGTGTCAGAGGACCTTTAGGTGGAGGGCCTGGGAGCACCTTGGGGCCTCTACTTACAGTCCAGGGAGTGAGGTGGACCCCCTGGGTAGCTTGCTGGGGTTTTAGGCCCCTAGGTTGAGGACCAGGGGGCACCCTAGGGCCTATACTGCAAGTCCATGGAGAGATGTGGACCCCTTGGTAGCTTGCTGGGGTCAGAGGCCCCTGGGTGGAGGGCAAGGGGCACCCTGGGGCCTATACTGCAAGTCCAGGGAGAAAGGTGGACCCCTGGGTAGCTTGCTGGGGTCAGAAGCCCCTAGGTGGAGGTCAAGGGGGCACCCTGGGGCCTCTACTGCAAGTCCAGGGAGAGTCATGGACCCCTGGGTAGCTTGCTGGGGTCTTAGGCCCTTAGGTGGAGGGCCAGTGGGCACCCTGGGGCCTCTACTGTAAGTCCAGGGAGAGACATGGACCCCTGGGTAGCTTGCTGGGGTCTTAGGCCCCTAGGTGGAGGGCCAGTGGGCACCCTCGGGCCTCTACTGCAAGTCCAGGGAGAGAGATGGGCCCCTGGGTAGCTTGCTGGGGTCGTAAGCCCCTAGTTGGATTGCCAAGGGGCACCTCGGGGCCTCTACTGCAAGTCCAGGGAGAGTTGTAGACCCCTTGGTAGCTTGCTGGGGTCATAGGCCCCTAGGTGGAGGGCCAGGGGGCACCCTGGGGCCAATACTGCCAGTCCAGGGAGAGAGGTGGAAAACTGGGTGACTTTGTTTTGTCAGAGGACCTTTAGGTAGAGGGCCTGGGAGCACCCTGGGGCCTCTACTTACAGTCCAGGGAGAGAGGTGGACCCCCTGGGTAGCTTGCTGGGGTTTTAGGCCCCTAGATGGAGGACCAGGGGGCACCCTAGGGCCTATACTGCAAGTCCATGGAGAGATGTGGACCCCTTGGTAGCTTGCTGGGGTCAGAGGCCCCTAGGTGCAGGGCAAGGGGGCACCCTGGGGCCTCTACAGCAAGTCAAGGGAGAGTTGTGGACCCCTGGGTAGCTTGCTGGGGTCAGAGGCCCCTGGTTGGAGGGCAAGGGGCACCCTGGGGCCTATACTGCAAGTCCAGGGAGAGAGGTGGACCCCTGGGTAGCTTTCTGGGGTCAGCGCCCCTAGCTGGAGGGCCAGGGGGCACCCTGGGGCCTATACTGGAAGTCCCGGTAGAGAATTGGACCCCTGGGTAGCTTGCTGGGGTCCTAGGCCCCTAGGTGGAGGGCCAGGGGGCACCCTGGGGCCTATACTTCAAGTCAAGGGAGAGAGGTGGACCCCAGGGTAGCTTGCTGGGATCTTAGGCCCCTAGGTGGAGGGCCAGGGGGCGCCCTGGGGCCTATACTGCAAGTCCAGGGAGAGATGTGGACCCCTGGATAGCTTGCTGGGGTCAGAGGCCCCTAGTTGGAGGGCCAGGGGACACCCTGGGGCCTCTACTGTAAGTCCAGGGAGAGACATGGACCCCTGGGTAGCTTGCTGGGGTCTTAGGCCCCTAGGTGGAGGGCCAGTGGGCACCCTGGGGCCTATATTTCTAGTCCAGGGAGAAAGGTGGACCCCTGGGTAGCTTGCTGGGGTCAGAGGCCCCTAGGTGGAGGGCCAGGGGGCACCTTGGGGCCTCTACTGTAAGTCCAGGGAGAGACATGGACCTCTGGGTAGCTTGCTGGGGTTTTAGGCCCCTAGGTGGAGGGCCAGGAGGTACCCTAGGGCCTCGACTGCAAGTCCAGGGAGAAAGGTGGACCCCTGGGTAGCTTGCTGGGGTCATAGGCCCCTAGGTGGAGGGCCAGGGGTCACCCTGGGGCCAATACTGCCAGTCCAGGGAGAGAGGTGGACCCCTGGGGAGCTTTCTTGTGTCAGATGCCCCTAGGTTGAGGGCCAGGGGGCACACTGGGGCCTGTACTGCGAGTCCAGGGAGAGAGGTGGACCCCTGGGTAGCTTGCTGGGGTCAGAGGCCCCTAGAAGGAGGGCCAGGGGGCACCCTGGGGCCTCTACTGCAAGTCCAGGGAGAATTGTGGACCCCTTGGTAGCTTGCTGCGGTCATAGGCCCTTAGGTGGAGGGCCAAGGGGCACCCTGGGGCCTATACTTCAAGTCCAGGGAGAAAGGTGGACCCCTGGGTAGCTTACTGGGGTCAGAAGCCCCTAGGTGGAGGGCCAGGGGGCACCCTGGGGCCTATACTGGAAGTCCCGGTAGAGAGGTGGACCCCTGGGTAGCTTGCTGGGGTCCTAGGCCCCTAGGTGGAGGGCCAGGGGGCACCCTGGGGCCTATACTTCAAGTCAAGGGAGAGAGGTGGACCCCTGGGTAGCTTGCTGGGATCTTAGGCCCCTAGGTGGAGGGCCAGGGGGTGCCCTGGGGCCTATACTGCAAGTCCAGGGAGAGATGTGGACCCCTGGATAGCTTGCTGGAGTCAGAGGCCCCTAGTTGGAGGGCCAGGTGACACCCTGGGGCCTCTACTGTAAGTCCAGGGAGAGACATGGACCCCTGGGTAGCTTGCTGGGGTCTTAGGCCCCTAGGTGGAGGGCCAGGAGGTACCCTAGGGCCTCTACTGCAAGTCCAGGGAGAGAGGTGGACCCCTGGGTAGCTTGCTGGGGTCAGAGGCAACTAGGTGGAGGGCCAGGGGGCATCCTGGGGAAAATCCTGCAAGTCCAGGGAGAGAGGTGGACCCCTGGGGAGCTTTCTTGTGTCAGAGGCCCCTAGGTGGAGGGCCAGGGGGCACCCTGGGGCCTGCACTGCCAGTCCAGGGAGAGAGGTGGACACCTGGGTAGCTTGCTGTGGTCTTAGGCCCCTAGGTATAGGGCCAGGGGGCACCCTGGGGCCTATACTGCAAGTCCATGGAAAGATATGGACCCCTGGGTAACATGCTGGGGTCAGAGGCCCCTAGAAGGAGGGCCAGGGGCCACCCTGGGGCCTCTACTGCAAATATAGGGAGAGTTGTGGACCACTGGGTAGCTTGCTGGGGTTTTAGGCCCCTAGGTGGAGGACCAGTGGGCACCCTGGGGCCTATACTTCAAGTCAAGGGAGAAAGGTGGACCCCTGGGTAGCTTGCTGGGGTCAGAGGCAACTAGGTGGAGGTCAAGGGGGCACCCTGGGGCCTTTACTGCAAGTCCAGGGAGAGTTGTGGAACCCTTGGTAGCTTGCTGGGGTCAGAGGCCCCTAGTTGGAGGGCCAGGGGGCACCTTGGGGCCTATACTGTAAGTCCAGGGAGAGACATGGACCCCTGGGTAGCTTGCTGGGGTCTTAGGCCCCTAGGTGGAGGGCCATTGGGCACCCTGGGGACTATACTTCTAGTCCAGGGAGAAAGGTGGACCCCTGGGTAGCTTGCTGGGGTCAGAGGCCCCTAGGTGGAGGGCAAAGGGGCACCCTGGGGCCTCTACTGCAAGTCCAGGGAGAGAGGTGGACCCCTGGGTAGCTTTCTGGGGTCAGAGGCCCCTAGAAGGAGGGCCAGGGGGCACCCTGGGGCCTCTACTGCAAGTCCAGGGAGAGTTGTGGACCCCTTGGTCGCTTGCTGGGGTCATAGGCCCTTAGGTGGAGGGCCAAGGGGCACCCTGGGGCCTCTACTTCAAGTCCAGGGAGAAAGGTGGACCCCTGGGTAGCTTGCTGGGGTCAGAAGCCCCTAGGTGGAGGGCCAGGGGGCACCCTGGGGCCAATACTGCCAGTCCAGGGAGAGAGGTGGACCACTGGGTAGCTTTGTTGTGTCAGAGGACCTTTAGGTGGAGGGCCAGGGGACACCCTGGGGCCTCTACTGTAAGTCCAGGGAGAGACATGGACCCCTGGGTAGCTTGCTGGGGTCTTAGGCCCCTAGAAGGAGGGCCAGGGGGCACCCTGGGGCCTCTACTGCAAGTTCAGGGAGAGTTGTGGACCCCTTGGTAGCTTGCTAAGGTCATAGGCCCTTAGGTGGAGGGCCAAGGGGCACCCTGGGGCCTATACTTCAAGTCCAGGGAGAAAGGTGGTCCCCTGGGTAGCTTACTGGGGTCAGAAGCCCCTAGGTGGAGGTCCATGGGGCACCCTGGGGCCTCTACTGCAAGTCCAGGGAGAGACATGGACCCCTGGGTAGCTTGCTGGGGTCTTAGGCCCCTAGGTGAAGGGCCAGTGAGCACCCTGGGGCCTATACTGCAAATCCAGGGAGAGTTGTGGACCCCTGGGTAGCTTGCTGGGGTTTTAGGCCCCTAGGTGGAGGCTATGGGGTATCCTGGGGCCTCTACTGCAAGTCCAGGGAGAGTTTTTGACCTCTGGGTAGCTTGCTGGGGTCTTAGGCCCCTAGGTGGAGGGCCAGGAGGTACCCTAGGGCCTCTACTGCAAGTCCAGGGAGAGAGGTGGACCCCTGGGTAGCTTGCTGTGGTCAGAGGCAACTAGGTGGAGGGCCAGGGGGCATCCTGGGGAAAATCCTGCAAGTCCAGGGAGAGAGGTGGACCCCTGGGGAGCTTTCTTGTGTCAGAGGCCCCTAGGTGGAGGGCCAGGGGGCACCCTGGGGCCTGCACTGCCAGTCCAGGGAGAGAGGTGGACACCTGGGTAGCTTGCTGTGGTCTTAGGCCCCTAGGTATAGGGCCAGGGGGCACCCTGGGGCCTATACTGCAAGTCCATGGAAAGATGTGGACCCCTGGGTAACATGCTGGGGTCAGAGGCCCCTAGAAGGAGGGCCAGGGGCCACCCTGGGGCCTCTACTGCAAATATAGGGAGAGTTGTGGACCCCTGGGTAGCTTGCTGGGGTTTTAGGCCCCTAGGTGGAGGACCAGTGGGCACCCTGGGGCCTATACTTCAAGTCAAGGGAGAAAGGTGGACCCCTGGGTAGCTTGCTGGGGTCAGAGGCAACTAGGTGGAGGTCAAGGGGGCACCCTGGGGCCTTTACTGCAAGTCCAGGGAGAGTTGTGGAACCCTTGGTAGCTTGCTGGGGTCAGAGGCCCCTAGTTGGAGGGCCAGGGGGCACCTTGGGGCCTATACTGTAAGTCCAGGGAGAGACATGGACCCCTGGGTAGCTTGCTGGGGTCTTAGGCCCCTAGGTGGAGGGCCATTGGGCACCCTGGGGACTATACTTCTAGTCCAGGGAGAAAGGTGGACCCCTGGGTAGCTTGCTGGGGTCAGAAGCCCCTAGGTGGAGGGCAAAGGGGCACCCTGGGGCCTCTACTGCAAGTCCAGGGAGAGAGGTGGACCCCTGGGTAGCTTTCTGGGGTCAGAGGCCCCTAGAAGGAGGGCCAGGGGGCACCCTGGGGCCTCTACTGCAAGTCCAGGGAGAGTTGTGGACCCCTTGGTCGCTTGCTGGGGTCATAGGCCCTTAGGTGGAGGGCCAAGGGGCACCCTGGGGCCTCTACTTCAAGTCCAGGGAGAAAGGTGGACCCCTGGGTAGCTTGCTGGGGTCAGAAGCCCCTAGGTGGAGGGCCAGGGGGCACCCTGGGGCCAATACTGCCAGTCCAGGGAGAGAGGTGGACCACTGGGTAGCTTTGTTGTGTCAGAGGACCTTTAGGTGGAGGGCCTGGGAGCACCTTGGGGCCTCTACTTACAGTCCAGGGAGTGAGGTGGACCCCCTGGGTAGCTTGCTGGGGTTTTAGGCCCCTAGGTTGAGGACCAGGGGGCACCCTAGGGCCTATACTGCAAGTCCATGGAGAGATGTGGACCCCTTGGTAGCTTGCTGGGGTCAGAGGCCCCTGGGTGGAGGGCAAGGGGCACCCTGGGGCCTATACTGCAAGTCCAGGGAGAGAGGTGGACCCCTGGGTAGCTTTCTGGGGTCAGCGCCCCTAGCTGGAGGGCCAGGGGGCACACTGGGGCCTATACTGGAAGTCCCGGTAGAGAGGTGGACCCCTGGGTAGCTTGCTGGGGTCCTAGGCCCCTAGGTGGAGGGCCAGGGGGCACCCTGGGGCCTATACTTCAAGTCAAGGGAGAGAGGTGGAACCCTGGGTAGCTTGCTGGGATCTTAGGCCCCTAGGTGGAGGGCCAGGGGGCGCCCTGGGGCCTATACTGCAAGTCCAGGGAGAGATGTGGACCCCTGGATAGCTTGCTGGGGTCAGAGGCCCCTAGTTGGAGGGCCAGGGGACACCCTGGGGCCTCTACTGTAAGTCCAGGGAGAGACATGGACCCCTGGGTAGCTTGCTGGGGTCTTAGGCCCCTAGGTGGAGGGCCAGTGGGCACCCTGGGGCCTATACTTCTAGTCCAGGGAGAAAGGTGGACCCCTGGGTAGCTTGCTGGGGTCAGAGGCCCCTAGGTGGAGGGCCAGGGGGCAACTTGGGGCCTCTACTGTAAGTCCAGGGAGAGACATGGACCCCTGGGTAGCTTGCTGGGGTCTTAGGCCCCTAGGTGGAGGGCCAGGAGGTACCCTAGGGCCTCGACTGCAAGTCCAGGGAGAAAGGTGGACCCCTGGGTAGCTTGCTGGGGTCTGAGGCCCCTAGGTGGAGGGCAAGGGAGCACCCTGGGGCCTCTACTGCAAGTCCAGGGAGAGTTTTGGACCTCTGGGTAGCTTGCTGGGGTCTAAGGCCCCTAGGTGGAGGGCCAGGAGGTACCCTAGGGCCTCTACTGCAAGAACAGGGAGAGAGGTGGACCCCTGGGTAGCTTACTGGGGTCAGAGGCAACTAGGTGGAGGGCCAGGGGGCATCCTGGGGAAAATCCTGCAAGTCCAGGGAGAGAGGTGGACCCCTGGGGAGCTTTCTTGTGTCAGAGGCCCCTAGGTGGAGGGCCAGGGGGCACACTGGGGCCTGTACTACCAGTCCAGGGAGAGAGGTGGACCCCTGGGTAGCTTGCTGGGGTCAGAGGCCCCTAGAAGGAGGGCCAGGGGGCACCCTGGGGCCTCTACTGCAAGTCCAGGGAGAGTTGTGGACCCCTTGGTAGCTTGCTGGGGTCATAGGCCCTTAGGTGGAGGACCAAGGGGCACCCTGGGGCCTATACTTTAAGTCCAGGGAGATTGGTGGACCCCTGGATAGCTTACTGGGGTCAGAAGCCCCTCGGTGGAGGTCAAGGGGGCACCCT
Source organism: Danio rerio (assembly GCF_052040795.2). Classification (NCBI taxonomy): domain Eukaryota; kingdom Metazoa; phylum Chordata; class Actinopteri; order Cypriniformes; family Danionidae; genus Danio; species Danio rerio. The sequence goes on along the minus strand of NC_141037.1, from coordinate 52,614,854 downwards.
GGGGCCTCTACTGCAAGTCCAGGGAGAGACATGGACCCCTGGGTAGCTTGCTGGGGTCTTAGGCCCCTAGGTGGAGGGCCAGTGGGCACCCTGGGGCCTCTACTGTAAGTCCAGGGAGAGACATGGACCCCTGGGTAGCTTGCTGGGGTCTTAGGCCCCTAGGTGGAGGGCCAGGAGGTACCCTAGGGCCTCTACTGCAAGACCAGGGAGAGAGGTGGACCCCTGGGTAGCTTGCTGGGGTCAGAGGCCCCTAGGTGGAGGGCAAAGGGGCACCCTGGGGCCTCTACTGCAAGTCCAGGGAGAGAGGTGGACCCCTGGGTAGCTTTCTGGGGTCAGAGGCCCCTAGAAGGAGGGCCAGGGGGCACCCTGGGGCCTCTACTGCAAGTCCAGGGAGAGTTGTGGACCCCTTGGTCGCTTGCTGGGGTCATAGGCCCTTAGGTGGAGGGCCAAGGGGCACCCTGGGGCCTCTACTTCAAGTCCAGGGAGAAAGGTGGACCCCTGGGTAGCTTGCTGGGGTCAGAAGCCCCTAGGTGGAGGGCCAGGGGGCACCCTGGGGCCAATACTGCCAGTCCAGGGAGAGAGGTGGACCACTGGGTAGCTTTGTTGTGTCAGAGGACCTTTAGGTGGAGGGCCAGGGGACACCCTGGGGCCTCTACTGTAAGTCCAGGGAGAGACATGGACCCCTGGGTAGCTTGCTGGGGTCTTAGGCCCCTAGGTGGAGGGCCATTGGGCACCCTGGGGACTATACTTCTAGTCCAGGGAGAAAGGTGGACCCCTGGGTAGCTTGCTGGGGTCAGAGGCCCCTAGGTGGAGGGCAAAGGGGCACCCTGGGGCCTCTACTGCAAGTCCAGGGAGAGAGGTGGACCCCTGGGTAGCTTTCTGGGGTCAGAGGCCCCTAGAAGGAGGGCCAGGGGGCACCCTGGGGCCTCTACTGCAAGTCCAGGGAGAGTTGTGGACCCCTTGGTCGCTTGCTGGGGTCATAGGCCCTTAGGTGGAGGGCCAAGGGGCACCCTGGGGCCTCTACTTCAAGTCCAGGGAGAAAGGTGGACCCCTGGGTAGCTTGCTGGGGTCAGAAGCCCCTAGGTGGAGGGCCAGGGGGCACCCTGGGGCCAATACTGCCAGTCCAGGGAGAGAGGTGGACCACTGGGTAGCTTTGTTGTGTCAGAGGACCTTTAGGTGGAGGGCCAGGGGACACCCTGGGGCCTCTACTGTAAGTCCAGGGAGAGACATGGACCCCTGGGTAGCTTGCTGGGGTCTTAGGCCCCTAGAAGGAGGGCCAGGGGGCACCCTGGGGCCTCTACTGCAAGTTCAGGGAGAGTTGTGGACCCCTTGGTAGCTTGCTAAGGTCATAGGCCCTTAGGTGGAGGGCCAAGGGGCACCCTGGGGCCTATACTTCAAGTCCAGGGAGAAAGGTGGTCCCCTGGGTAGCTTACTGGGGTCAGAAGCCCCTAGGTGGAGGTCCATGGGGCACCCTGGGGCCTCTACTGCAAGTCCAGGGAGAGACATGGACCCCTGGGTAGCTTGCTGGGGTCTTAGGCCCCTAGGTGGAGGGCCAGTGAGCACCCTGGGGCCTATATTGCAAATCCAGGGAGAGTTGTGGACCCCTGGGTAGCTTGCTGGGGTTTTAGGCCCCTAGGTGGAGGGCATGGGGTATCCTGGGGCCTCTACTGCAAGTCCAGGGAGAGTTTTTGACCTCTGGGTAGCTTGCTGGGGTCTTAGGCCCCTAGGTGGAGGGCCAGGAGGTACCCTAGGGCCTCTACTGCAAGTCCAGGGAGAGAGGTGGACCCCTGGGTAGCTTGCTGGGGTCAGAGGCAACTAGGTGGAGGGCCAGGGGGCATCCTGGGGCCTCTACTGCAAGTCCAGGGAGAGTTGTGGACCCCTTGGTCGCTTGCTGGGGTCATAGGCCCTTAGGTGGAGGGCCAAGGGGCACCCTGGGGCCTCTACTTCAAGTCCAGGGAGAAAGGTGGACCCCTGGGTAGCTTGCTGGGGTCAGAAGCCCCTAGGTGGAGGGCCAGGGGGCACCCTGGGGCCAATACTGCCAGTCCAGGGAGAGAGGTGGACCACTGGGTAGCTTTGTTGTGTCAGAGGACCTTTAGGTGGAGGGCCAGGGGACACCCTGGGGCCTCTACTGTAAGTCCAGGGAGAGACATGGACCCCTGGGTAGCTTGCTGGGGTCTTAGGCCCCTAGGTGGAGGGCCATTGGGCACCCTGGGGACTATACTTCTAGTCCAGGGAGAAAGGTGGACCCCTGGGTAGCTTGCTGGGGTCAGAGGCCCCTAGGTGGAGGGCAAAGGGGCACCCTGGGGCCTCTACTGCAAGTCCAGGGAGAGAGGTGGACCCCTGGGTAGCTTTCTGGGGTCAGAGGCCCCTAGAAGGAGGGCCAGGGGGCACCCTGGGGCCTCTACTGCAAGTCCAGGGAGAGTTGTGGACCCCTTGGTCGCTTGCTGGGGTCATAGGCCCTTAGGTGGAGGGCCAAGGGGCACCCTGGGGCCTCTACTTCAAGTCCAGGGAGAAAGGTGGACCCCTGGGTAGCTTGCTGGGGTCAGAAGCCCCTAGGTGGAGGGCCAGGGGGCACCCTGGGGCCAATACTGCCAGTCCAGGGAGAGAGGTGGACCACTGGGTAGCTTTGTTGTGTCAGAGGACCTTTAGGTGGAGGGCCAGGGGACACCCTGGGGCCTCTACTGTAAGTCCAGGGAGAGACATGGACCCCTGGGTAGCTTGCTGGGGTCTTAGGCCCCTAGAAGGAGGGCCAGGGGGCACCCTGGGGCCTCTACTGCAAGTTCAGGGAGAGTTGTGGACCCCTTGGTAGCTTGCTAAGGTCATAGGCCCTTAGGTGGAGGGCCAAGGGGCACCCTGGGGCCTATACTTCAAGTCCAGGGAGAAAGGTGGTCCCCTGGGTAGCTTACTGGGGTCAGAAGCCCCTAGGTGGAGGTCCATGGGGCACCCTGGGGCCTCTACTGCAAGTCCAGGGAGAGACATGGACCCCTGGGTAGCTTGCTGGGGTCTTAGGCCCCTAGGTGGAGGGCCAGTGAGCACCCTGGGGCCTATATTGCAAATCCAGGGAGAGTTGTGGACCCCTGGGTAGCTTGCTGGGGTTTTAGGCCCCTAGGTGGAGGGCATGGGGTATCCTGGGGCCTCTACTGCAAGTCCAGGGAGAGTTTTTGACCTCTGGGTAGCTTGCTGGGGTCTTAGGCCCCTAGGTGGAGGGCCAGGAGGTACCCTAGGGCCTCTACTGCAAGTCCAGGGAGAGAGGTGGACCCCTGGGTAGCTTGCTGGGGTCAGAGGCAACTAGGTGGAGGGCCAGGGGGCATCCTGGGGAAAATCCTGCAAGTCCAGGGAGAGAGGTGGACCCCTGGGAGGCTTTCTTGTGTCAGAGGCCCCTAGGTGGAGGGCCAGGGGGCACCCTGGGGCCTGCACTGCCAGTCCAGGGAGAGAGGTGGACACCTGGGTAGCTTGCTGTGGTCTTAGGCCCCTAGGTATAGGGCCAGGGGGCACCCTGGGGCCTATACTGCAAGTCCATGGAAAGATGTGGACCCCTGGGTAACATGCTGGGGTCAGAGGCCCCTAGAAGGAGGGCCAGGGGCCACCCTGGGGCCTCTACTGCAAATATAGGGAGAGTTGTGGACCCCTGGGTAGCTTGCTGGGGTTTTAGGCCCCTAGGTGGAGGACCAGTGGGCACCCTGGGGCCTATACTTCAAGTCAAGGGAGAAAGGTGGACCCCTGGGTAGCTTGCTGGGGTCAGAGGCAACTAGGTGGAGGTCAAGGGGGCACCCTGGGGCCTTTACTGCAAGTCCAGGGAGAGTTGTGGAACCCTTGGTAGCTTGCTGGGGTCAGAGGCCCCTAGTTGGAGGGCCAGGGGGCACCTTGGGGCCTATACTGTAAGTCCAGGGAGAGACATGGACCCCTGGGTAGCTTGCTGGGGTCTTAGGCCCCTAGGTGGAGGGCCATTGGGCACCCTGGGGACTATACTTCTAGTCCAGGGAGAAAGGTGGACCCCTGGGTAGCTTGCTGGGGTCAGAGGCCCCTAGGTGGAGGGCAAAGGGGCACCCTGGGGCCTCTACTGCAAGTCCAGGGAGAGAGGTGGACCCCTGGGTAGCTTTCTGGGGTCAGAGGCCCCTAGAAGGAGGGCCAGGGGGCACCCTGGGGCCTCTACTGCAAGTCCAGGGAGAGTTGTGGACCCCTTGGTCGCTTGCTGGGGTCATAGGCCCTTAGGTGGAGGGCCAAGGGGCACCCTGGGGCCTCTACTTCAAGTCCAGGGAGAAAGGTGGACCCCTGGGTAGCTTGCTGGGGTCAGAAGCCCCTAGGTGGAGGGCCAGGGGGCACCCTGGGGCCAATACTGCCAGTCCAGGGAGAGAGGTGGACCACTGGGTAGCTTTGTTGTGTCAGAGGACCTTTAGGTGGAGGGCCTGGGAGCACCTTGGGGCCTCTACTTACAGTCCAGGGAGTGAGGTGGACCCCCTGGGTAGCTTGCTGGGGTTTTAGGCCCCTAGGTTGAGGACCAGGGGGCACCCTAGGGCCTATACTGCAAGTCCAGGGAGAGAAGTGGACCCCTGGGTAGCTTGATGGTGTCTGAAGCCCATAGGTGGAGGGCAAGGGGTTACCCTACGGCTTCTACCGCAAGTCCAGGGAGAGAGGTGGACCCCTGTGTAGCTTGCTGGGGTCAGAGGCCCTTAGGTTGAGGGCCAGGGGGCACCCTGGTGCCTCTACTGAAAGTCCAGGGACAGTTGTGGACCCCTGGGTAGCTTGATGGTGTCTGAAGCCCATAGGTGGAGGGCAAGGGGGTACCCTAGGGCCTCTACCGCTAGTCCAGGGAGAGAGGTGGACCCCTGTGTAGCTTGCTGGGGTCAGAGGCCCTTAGGTGGAGGGCCAGAGGGCACCCTGGGTCCTCTACTGAAAGTCCAGGGAGAGTTGTGGACCAGTGGGTAGCTTGCTGGGGTCAGAAGCGCCTAGGTGGAGGGCCTGGGGGCACCCTGGGGCTTATACTGCAAGTCCAGGGAGATAATTGGACCCCTGGGTAGCTTGCTGGGGTCTTAGGCCCCTAGTTGGAGGGCCAGGGGGCACCCTGGGGCCTCTACTGTAAGTCCAGGGAGAGGGGTGGACCCCTGGGTAGCTTGCTGGGGTACTAGGCCCCTAGGTGGAGAGCCAGGGGGCACCCTGGGACCTTTACTTAAAGTCAAGAGAGAGAGGTGGACCCCTGGGTAGATTGCTGGGATCTTAGGTCCCTAGGTGAGGGCCAGGGGGCACCCTGGGGCCTATACTGCAAGTCCAGGGAGAGAGGTGGACCCCTGGGTAGCTTTCTGGGGTCAGCGCCCCTAGCTAGAGGGCCAGGGGGCACACTGGGGCCTATACTGGAAGTCCCGGTAGAGAGGTGGACCCCTGGGTAGCTTGCTGGGGTCCTAGGCCCCTAGGTGGAGGGCCAGGGGGCACCCTGGGGCCTATACTTCAAGTCAAGGGAGAGAGGTGGACCCCTGGGTAGCTTGCTGGGATCTTAGGCCCCTAGGTGGAGGGCCAGGGGGCGCCCTGGGGCCTATACTGCAAGTCCAGGGAGAGATGTGGACCCCTGGATAGCTTGCTGGGGTCAGAGGCCCCTAGTTGGAGGGCCAGGGGACACCCTGGGGCCTCTACTGTAAGTCCAGGGAGAGACATGGACCCCTGGGTAGCTTGCTGGGGTCTTAGGCCCCTAGGTGGAGGGCCAGTGGGCACCCTGGGGCCTATACTTCTAGTCCAGGGAGAAAGGTGGACCCCTGGGTAGCTTGCTGGGGTCAGAGGCCCCTAGGTGGAGGGCCAGGGGGCAACTTGGGGCTTCTACTGTAAGTCCAGGGAGAGACATGGACCCCTGGGTAGCTTGCTGGGGTCTTAGGCCCCTAGGTGGAGGGCCAGGAGGTACCCTAGGGCCTCGACTGCAAGTCCAGGGAGAAAGGTGGACCCCTTGGTAGCTTGCTGGGGTCAGAGGCCCCTAGGTGGAGGGCAAGGGGGCACCCTGGGGCCTCTACTGCAAGTCCAGGGAGAGTTTTGGACCTCTGGGTAGCTTGCTGGGGTCAGAGGCCCCTAGGTGGAGGGCCAGGAGGTACCCTAGGGCCTCTACTGCAAGACCAGGGAGAGAGGTGGACCCCTGGGTAGCTTACTGGGGTCAGAGGCAACTAGGTGGAGGGCCAGGGGGCATCCTGGGGAAAATCCTGCAAGTCCAGGGAGAGAGGTGGACCCCTGGGGAGCTTTCTTGTGTCAGAGGCCCCTAGGTGGAGGGCCAGGGGGCACACTGGGGCCTGTACTACCAGTCCAGGGAGAGAGGTGGACCCCTGGGTAGCTTGCTGGGGTCAGAGGCCCCTAGAAGGAGGGCCAGGGGGCACCCTGGGGCCTCTACTGCAAGTCCAGGGAGAGTTGTGGACCCCTTGGTAGCTTGCTGGGGTCATAGGCCCTTAGGTGGAGGACCAAGAGGCACCATGGGGCCTATACTTCAAGTCCAGGGAGAAAGGTGGACCCCTGGATAGCTTACTGGGGTCAGAAGCCCCTAGGTGGAGGTCAAGGGGGCACCCTGGGGCCTCTACTGCAAGTCCAGGGAGAGACATGGACCCCTGGGTAGCTTGCTGGGGTCTTAGGCCCCTAGGTGGAGGGCCAGTGGGCACCCTGGGGCCTCTACTGTAAGTCCAGGGAGAGACATGGACCCCTGGGTAGCTTGCTGGGGTCTTAGGCCCCTAGGTGGAGGGCCAGGAGGTACCCTAGGGCCTCTACTGCAAGACCAGGGAGAGAGGTGGACCCCTGGGTAGCTTGCTGGGGTCAGAGGCAACTAGGTGGAGGGCCAGGGGGCATCCTGGGGAAAATCCTGCAAGTCCAGGGAGAGAGGTGGACCCCTGGGGAGCTTTCTTGTGTCAGAGGCCCCTAGGTGGAGGGCCAGGGGGCACACTGGGGCCTGTACTGCCAGTTCAGGGAGAGAGGTGGACCCCTGGGTAGCTTGCTGGGGTCAGAGGCCCCTAGAAGGAGGGCCAGGGGGCACCCTGGGGCCTCTACTGCAAGTCCAGGGAGAGAAGTGGACCCCTGGGTAGCTTGATGGTGTCTGAAGCCCATAGGTGGAGGGCAAGGGGTTAGCCTACGGCTTCTACCGCAAGTCCAGGGAGAGAGGTGGACCCCTGTGTAGCTTGCTGGGGTCAGAGGCCCTTAGGTTGAGGGCCAGGGGGCACCCTGGTGCCTCTACTGAAAGTCCAGGGACAGTTGTGGACCCCTGGGTAGCTTGATGGTGTCTGAAGCCCATAGGTGGAGGGCAAGGGGGTACCCTAGGGCCTCTACCGCTAGTCCAGGGAGAGAGGTGGACCCCTGTGTAGCTTGCTGGGGTCAGAGGCCCTTAGGTGGAGGGCCAGAGGGCACCCTGGGTCCTCTACTGAAAGTCCAGGGAGAGTTGTGGACCAGTGGGTAGCTTGCTGGGGTCAGAAGCCCCTAGGTGGAGGGCCTGGGGGCACCCTGGGGCTTATACTGCAAGTCCAGGGAGATAATTGGACCCCTGGGTAGCTTGCTGGGGTCTTAGGCCCCTAGTTGGAGGGCCAGGGGGCACCCTGGGGCCTCTACTGTAAGTCCAGGGAGAGGGGTGGACCCCTGGGTAGCTTGCTGGGGTACTAGGCCCCTAGGTGGAGGGCCAGGGGGCACCCTGGGACCTTTACTTTAAGTCAAGAGAGAGAGGTGGACCCCTGGGTAGCTTGCTGGGATCTTAGGTCCCTAGGTGAGGGCCAGGGGGCACCCTGGGGCCTATACTGCAAGTCCAGGGAGAGATGTGGACCCCTGGGTAGCTTGCTGGGGTCAGAGGCCCCTAGTTGGAGGGCCAGGGGGCACCTTGGGGCCTCTACTGTAAGTCCAGGGAGAGACATGGAACCCTGGGTAGCTTGTTGGGGTCTTAGGCCCCTTGGTGGAGGGCCATTGGGCACCCTGGGGACTATACTTCTAGTCCAGGGAGAAAGGTGGACCCCTGGGTAGCTTGCTGGGGTCAGAAGCCCCTAGGTGGAGGTCAAGGGGGCACCCTGGGGCCTCTACTGCAAGTCCAGGGAGAGACATGGACCCCTGGGTAGCTTGCTGGGGTCTTAGGCCCCTAGGTGGAGGGCCAGTGGGCACCCTGGGGCCTCTACTGTAAGTCCAGGGAGAGAGGTGGACCCCTGGGTAGCTTTCTGGGGTCAGCGCCCCTAGCTAGAGGGCCAGGGGGCACACTGGGGCCTATACTGGAAGTCCCGGTAGAGAGGTGGACCCCTGGGTAGCTTGCTGGGGTCTTAGGCCCCTAGTTGGAGGGCCAGGGGGCACCCTGGGGCCTCTACTGTAAGTCCAGGGAGAGGGGTGGACCCCTGGGTAGCTTGCTGGGGTACTAGGCCCCTAGGTGGAGGGCCAGGGGGCACCCTGGGACCTTTACTTTAAGTCAAGAGAGAGAGGTGGACCCCTGGGTAGCTTGCTGGGATCTTAGGTCCCTAGGTGAGGGCCAGGGGGCACCCTGGGGCCTATACTGCAAGTCCAGGGAGAGATGTGGACCCCTGGGTAGCTTGCTGGGGTCAGAGGCCCCTAGTTGGAGGGCCAGGGGGCACCTTGGGGCCTCTACTGTAAGTCCAGGGAGAGACATGGAACCCTGGGTAGCTTGTTGGGGTCTTAGGCCCCTTGGTGGAGGGCCATTGGGCACCCTGGGGACTATACTTCTAGTCCAGGGAGAAAGGTGGACCCCTGGGTAGCTTGCTGGGGTCAGAAGCCCCTAGGTGGAGGTCAAGGGGGCACCCTGGGGCCTCTACTGCAAGTCCAGGGAGAGACATGGACCCCTGGGTAGCTTGCTGGGGTCTTAGGCCCCTAGGTGGAGGGCCAGTGGGCACCCTGGGGCCTCTACTGTAAGTCCAGGGAGAGACATGGACCCCTGGGTAGCTTGCTGGGGTCTTAGGCCCCTAGGTGGAGGGCCAGTGGGCACCCTCGGACCTCTACTGCAAGTCCAGGGAGAGAGATGGGCCCCTGGGTAGCTTGCTGGGGTCGTAGGCCCCTAGTTGGATTGCCAAGGGGCACCCTGGGGCCTCTACTGCAAGTCCAGGGAGAGTTGTGGACCCCTTGGTAGCTTGCTGGGGTCATAGGCCCCTAGGTGGAGGGCAAGGGGGCACCCTGGGGCCAATACTGCCAGTCCAGGGAGAGAGGTGGACCATTGGGTAGCTTTGTTGTGTCAGAGGACCTTTAGGTGGAGGGCCTGGGAGCACCCTGGGGCCTCTACTTACAGTCCAGGGAGAGAGGTGGACCCCCTGGGTAGCTTGCTGGGGTTTTAGGCCCCTAGGTGGAGGACCAGGGTGCACCCTAGGGCCTATACTGCAAGTCCATGGAGAGATGTGGACCCCTGGGTAGCTTGCTGGGGTCAGAGGCCCCTGGGTGGAGGGCAAGGGGCACCCTGGGGCCTATACTGCAAGTCCAGGAAGAGATTTGGACCCCTGGGTAGCTTTCTGGGGTCAGCGCCCCTAGCTGGAGGGCCAGGGGGCACCCTGGGGCCTATACTGGAAGTCCCGGTAGAGAGGTGGACCCCTGGGTAGCTTGCTGGGGTCCTAGGCCCCTAGGTGGAGGGCCAGGGGGCGCCCTGGGGCCTATAATGCAAGTCCAGGGAGAGATGTGGACCCCTGGATAGCTTGCTGGGGTCAGAGGCCCCTAGTTGGAGGGCCAGGGGACACCCTGGGGCCTCTACTGTAAGTCCAGGGAGAGACATGGACCCCTGGGTAGCTTGCTGGGGTCTTAGGCCCGTAGTTGGAGGGCCAGTGGGCACCCTGGGGCCTCTACTGTAAGTCCAGGGAGAGACATGGACCCCTGGGTAGCTTGCTGGGGTCTTAGGCCCCTAGGTGGAGGGCCAGTGGGCACCCTCGGGTCTCTACTGCAAGTCCAGGGAGAGAGATGGGCCCCTGGGTAGCTTGCTGGGGTCGTAGGCCCCTAGTTGGATTGCCAGGGGGCACCCTGGGGCCTCTACTGCAAGTCCAGGGAGAGTTGTGGACCCCTTGGTAGCTTGCCGGGGTCATAGGCCCCTAGGTGGAGGGCCAGGGGGCACCCTGGGGCCAATACTGCCAGTCCAGGGAGAGAGGTGGACCACTGGGTAGCTTTGTTGTGTCAGAGGACCTTTAGGTGGAGGGCCTGGGAGCACCCTGGGGCCTCTACTTACAGTCCAGGGAGAGACATGGACCCCTGGGTAGCTTGCTGGGGTCTTAGGCCCCTAGGTGGAGGGCCAGTGGGCACCCTGGGGCCTATACTTCTAGTCCAGGGAGAAAGGTGGACCCCTGGGTAGCTTGCTGGGGTCAGAGGCCCCTAGGTGGAGGGCCAGGGGGCACCTTGGGGCCTCTACTGTAAGTCCAGGGAGAGACATGGACTCCTGGGTAGCTTGCTGGGGTCTTAGGCCCCTAGGTGGAGGGCCAGGAGGTACCCTAGGGCCTCTACTGCAAGTCCATGGAGAGATGTGGACCCCTTGGTAGCTTGCTGGGGAAAGAGGCTCCTAGGTGAGGGCCAGGGGGCACCCTGGGGCCTATACTGCAAGTCCAGGGAGAGTTGTGGACCCCTTGGTAGCTTGCTGGGGTCTTAGGCCCCTAGGTGGAAGGCCAGTGGGCACCCTGGGGCCTACACTTCAAGTCCAGGGAGAAAGGTGGACCCCTGGGTAGCTTGCTGGGGTCAGAAGCCCCTAGGTGGAGGTCAAGGGGGCACCCTGGGTCCTCTACTGCAAGTCCAGGGAGAGTCATGGACCCCTGGGTAGCTTGCTGGGGTCTTAGGCCCCTAGGTGGAGGGCCAGTGGGCACCCTGGGGCCTCTACTGTAAGTCCAGGGAGAGACATGGACCCCTGGGTAGCTTGCTGGGGTCTTAGGCCCCTAGGTGGAGGGCCAGTGGGCACCCTCGGGCCTCTACTGCAAGTCCAGGGAGAGAGATGGGCCCCTGGGTAGCTTGCTGGGGTCGTAGGCCCCTAGTTGGATTGCCAGGGGGCACCCTGGGGCCTCTACTGCAAGTCCAGGGAGAGTTGTGGACCCCTTGGTAGCTTGCTGGGGTCATAGGCTCCTAGGTGGAGGGCCAGGGGGCACCATGGGGCTAATACTGCCAGTCCAGGGAGAGAGGTGGACCACTGGGTAACTTTGTTGTGTCAGAGGACCTTTAGGTGGAGGGCCTGGGAGCACCCTGGGGCCTCTACTTACAGTCCAGGGAGAGAGGTGGACCCCCTGGGTAGCTTGCTGGGGTTTTAGGCCCCTAAGTGGAGGACCAGGGGGCACCCTAGGGCCTATACTGCAAGTCCATGGAGAGATGTGGACCCCTTGGTAGCTTGCTGGGGTCAGAGGCCCCTAGGTGCAGGGCAAGGGGGCACCCTGGGGCCTCTACTGCAAGTCAAGGGAGAGTTGTGGACCCCTGGGTAGCTTGCTGGGGTCAGAGGCCCCTGGGTGGAGGGCAAGGGGCACCCTGGGGCCTATACTGCAAGTCCAGGGAGAGAGGTGGACCCCTGGGTAGCTTTCTGGGGTCAGCGCCCCTAGCTGGAGGGCCAGGGGGCACCCTGGGGCCTATACTGGAAGTCAAGGGAGAGAGGTGGACCCATGGGTAGTTTGCTGGGATCTTAGGCCCCTAGGTGGAGGGCCAGGGGGCGCCCTGGGGCCTATACTGCAAGTCCAGGGAGAGATGTGGACCCCTGGATAGCTTGCTGGGGTCAGAGGCCCCTAGTTGGAGGGCCAGGGGACACCCTGGGGCCTCTACTGTAAGTCCAGGGAGAGACATGGACCCCTGGGTAGCTTGCTGGGGTCTTAGGCCCCTAGGTGGAGGGCCAGTGGGCACCCTGGGGCCTATACTTCTAGTCCAGGGAGAAAGGTGGACCCCTGGGTAGCTTGCTAGGGTCAGAGGCCCCTAGGTGGAGGGCCAGGGGGCACCTTGGGGCCTCTACTGTAAGTCCAGGGAGAGACATGGACCCCTGGGTAGCTTGCTGGGGTCTTAGGCCCCTAGGTGGAGGGCCAGGAGGTACCCTACGCCTCGACTGCAAGTCCAGGGAGAAAGCTGGACCCCTGGGTAGCTTGCTGGGGTCAGAGGCCCCTAGGTGGAGGGCAAGGGGGCACCCTGGGGCCTCTACTGCAAGTCCAGGGAGAGTTTTGGACCTCTGGGTAGCTTGCTGGGGTCTTAGGCCCCTAGGTGGAGGGCCAGGAGGTACCCTAGGGCCTCTACTGCAAGACCAGGGAGAGAGGTGGACCCCTGGGTAGCTTACTGGGGTCAGAGGCAACTAGGTGGAGGGCCAGGGGGCACCCTGGGGCCTATCCTGCAAGTCAAGGGAGAGAGGTGGACCCCTGGGGCGATTTCTTGTCTCAGAGGCCCCTAAGTGGAGGGCCTGGGGGCACCCTGGGGCCTCTATTGCCAGTCCAGGGAGAGAGGTAGACCCCCTTGGCTAGCTTGCTGGGGTCTTAGGCCCCTAGGTGGAGATCCAGGGGGCACCCTAGGTCCTATACTGCAAGTCCAGGGAGAATTGTGGACCCCTGGGTAGCTTGCTGGTGCGAGGCCCCTGGGTGGAGGGCAAGGGGGCACCCTGGGGCCTATACTGCAAGTCCAGGGAAAGAGGTGGACCCCTGGGCAGCTTGCTGGGGTCTTAGTCCCCTAGGTGGAGGGCCATGTTGCACCCTCTGGCCTATACTGCAAGTCCAAGGAGAGATGTGGACCCCTATGTAGCTTGCTAGGGTCAGAGGCCCCTAGATGGAGGGCCAGGGGGCACCCTGGGGCCTCAACTGCAAGTCCAGGGAAAGTTGTGAACCCCTGGGTAGCTTGCTGGGGTCAGAGGCCCATGGGTGGAGGGCAAGGGGGCACCCTGGGGCCTCTAGTGCAAGTCCAGGGAGGGTTATGGACCCCTTGGTAGATTGCTGGGGTCAGGGGACCCTAGGTGGAGGGCCAGGGGGCACCCTGGGGCCTCTAATGCAAGTCCAGGGAGAGAGGTGGACCCCTGGGGAGCTTTCTTGTGTCAGCCGCCCCTATGTGGAGGGCCTGGGGGCACCCTGGGGCTTCTACTGCCAGTCCAGGGAGAGAGGTGGACCCCTGGGTAGCTTCCTGGGGTCTTAAGCCCCTAGGTGGAGGGCCAGGGGGCACCCTAGGGCCTATAATGCAAGTCCATGGAGAGATGTGGACTACTGGGTAGCTTACTGGGGTCAGAGTCCCCTAGGTGGAGGGTAAGGGGGCACCCTGGGGCCTCTACTACAAGTCCAGGGAGAGTTGTGGACCCCTGGGTAGCTTACTGGGGTCAGAGGCCCCTGGGTGGAGGGCAAGGGGGAACCCTGGGGCCTATACTGCAAGTCCAGGGAGAGTGGTGGACCCCTGGGGAGCTTGCTGGGGTCAGAGGCCCCTAGGTGGAGGGCCAGGGGGCACCCTAGGGTATCTACTCCAAGTCCAGGGAGAGAGGAGAGCCCCTGGTTAGCTTGCTGGGGTCTGAGGCCCCTAGGTGGAGTGCCAGGGGGCACCCTGGGGCCTCTAGTGCAAGTCCAGGGAGAGTTTTGGTCCCCTTGGTAGATTGCTGGGGAAAGAGGACCCTAGGTGTATGGCCAGAGGGAAACCCTGGGGCCTCTACTGCAAGTCTAGGAAGAGATGTGGTCCTTTGGGTAGCTTGCTGGGGTCAGAGGCCCCTTGGTGGAGGGCCAGCGGGCACCCTGGGGCCTCTACTGCAAGTCCAGGCAGAGAGGAGGGCCCCTGGGTAGCTTGCTGGGGTCAGTGGCCCCTAGGTGAAGGGCCAGGTTGCCCCCTGGAGCCTATCCTGCAAGTCCAGGGAGAGAGGTGGACCCCTGGGTAGCTTGCTGGGGCCAGAAGCCCATAGGTGGTTGGCCAGGGGGCACCCTGGGGCCTAATCTGCAAGTCCAGGAAAAGAGGTGGACCCCTGGGTAGCTTGCTAGGGTCAGAGGCCCCTTTGTGGAGGGCCAGGGGGAACCCTCGGGCCACTACTGCAAGTCTAGGGAGAGAGGTGGACCCCTGGGTAGCTTGCTGGGGTCTGAGGCCAGTAGGTGGAGGGCCAGGGGGCACCCTGGGGCCTCTACTGCAAGTCCAGGGAGAGAGGTGGACCCCTGGGTAGCTTGCTGGGGTCCTAGGCCCCTAGGTGGAGGGCCAGGGGGCACCCTGGGGCCTATACTTCAAGTCAAGGGAGAGAGGTGGACCCCTGGGTAGCTTGCTGGGGTCTTAGGCCCCTAGGTGGAGGGCCATTGGGCAGCTTGGGGCCTATACTTCAAGTCCAGGGAGAAAGGTGGACCCCTGGGTAGCTTGCTGGGGTCAGAGGCCCCTAGTTGGAGGGCCAGGGGGCACCCTGGAGATTATTCTGCAAGTCCAGGGAGAGATGTGGCCCCCTGGGTCGCTTGCTGGGAACTAAAGCCCCTAGGTGGAGGGCCAGGGGGTACCCTAGGGCCTCTACTGCAAGTCCAGGGAGAGAGGTGGACCCCTGGGTAGCTAGCTGGTGTCTGAGGCCCTTAGGTGGAGGGCCAGGGGGAAACCCTGGGGCCTCTACTGCAAGTCTAGGGAGAGATGTGTACCCCTGGGTAGCTTGCTTGGGTCAGATGCCCAATGGTGGAGGGCCTGCGGGCACCCTGGGGCCTCTACTGCAAGTCCAGGGAGAGAGGAGGGCCCCTAGGTAGCTTGCTGGGGTCAGAGGCCCCTAGGTGGAGGGCAAGGTGGCTTCCTGGGGCCTCTACTGCAAGTCCATTGAGAGAGGTGGACCCTTGGGTATCTTGCTGGGGTCGTAGGCCCCTAGGTGGAGGGCCAGGGGGCACCCTGGGGACTCTACTGCAAGTCCAGGGAGAGTTGTGGACCCCTTTGTAGCTTGCTGGGGTCAGAGGCCCCTAGCTGGAGAGCCAGGGGGCACCCTGGGGCCTATATTGCCAGTCCAGGGAGAGAGGTGGACCCCTGGGTAGCTTGCTGGGGTCAAAGGCCCCTAGGTGGAGTGCCAGGGGGCACCCTGGGGCCTCTATTGCAAGTCCAGGGAGAGAGGTGGACCCCTGGGTAGCTTCCTGGGGTCAGAGATCCCTAGATGGAGGGCCTGGGGGCACCCTGGGGCCTATACTGCAAGTCCAGGGAGAGAGGTGGACCCCTGGGTAGCTTGCTTGGGTACTAAGCCCCTTGGTGGAGGGCCAGGGGCACCCTGGGGCCTCTACTGCAAGTCCAGGGAGAGAGGTGGACCCCTGGGTAGCTTGCTGGGGTCAGAGGCCCCTAGGTGGAGGGCCAGGGGGCACCCTGGGGCCTCTACTGCAAGTCAAGGGAGAGAGGTGGACCCTTGGGTAGCTTGCTGGGGTCAGAGGCCCCTAGGTGGAGGGCCAAAGGGTAACCAGGAGCCTCTACTGCAAGTCTAGGGAGAAAGGTGGACCCCTGGGTAGCTTGCTGGGGTCAGAGGCCCCTAGGTGGAGGGACAGGAGGTATTCTAGGGCCCCTACTGCAAGTCCAGGTAGAGAGTTGATCCCCTGGGTAGCTTGCTGGGGTCAGAGGCAACTAGGTGGAGGGCCAGGGGGCACCCTGGGGCCTATCCTGCAAGTCCAGGGAGAGAGGTGGACCCCTGGGTAGCTTTCTAGGGTCAGAAACCCATAGGTGGAGAGTCAGGGGGCACCCTGGGGCCTAATCTGCAAGTCCAGGGAGAGAGGTGGACCCCTGGGTAGCTTCTTGGGATCAATGGCCCCTACGAGGAGGGCCAGGGTGCCCCCTGGAGCCTATCCTGCAAGTCCAGGGAGAGAGGTGGACCCCTGGGTAGCTTGCTGGGGTCAGAAGCCCATAGGTGGTTGGCCAGGGGGCACCCTGGGCCTAATCTGCAAGTCCAGGGAGAGAGGTGGACCCCTGGGTAGCTTCTTGGGATCAGTGGCCTCTAGGTGGAGGGCCATGTTGCACCCTGGGTCCTATACTGCAAGTCCAAGGAGAGATGAGGACCCCTATGTAGCTTGCTGGGGTCAGAAGCCCCTAGGTGGAGGGCCAGGGGGCACCCTGGGGCCTTTACTGCAAGTTCAGGGAGATTTGTGGACCCCTGGGTAGCTTGCTAGGGTCAGAGGCCCATGGGTGGAGGGCAAGGGGGCACCTTGTGGCCTCTAGTGCAAGTCCAAGGAGTGTTGTGGACCCCTTGGTAGATTGCTGGGGTCAGGGGACCCTAGGTGGAGGGCCAGGGGGCACCCTGGGGCCTCTACTGAAAGTCCAGGGAGAGAGGTGGGCCCATGGGTAGCTTGCTGGGGTCAGAGGCAACTAGGTGGATGGTGAAGGGGCACCCCGGGGCCTATACTGCCAGTCCAGGGAGAGAGGTGGACAACTTTGTAGCTTTCTTGTGTCAGAGGCACCTAGGTGGTGGGGCAAGGGGCACCCTGGGGCCTATCCTACAAGTCCAGGGAGTGAGGTGGACCCCTCGGTAGCTTACTGTGGTCTTAGGCCCCTAGGTGGAGGGCCATGTTGCACCCTGGGGCCTATACTGCAAGTCCAAGGAGAGATGTGGACCCCTGGGTAGCTTGCTGGGGACTAAAGCTCCTAGGTGGAGGGCCAGGGGGTACCCTAGGGCCTCTACTGCAAGTCCAGGGAGAGAGGTGGACCCCTGGGTAGCTTGCTGGGGTCAGAGGCCAGTAGGTGGAGGGCCAGGGGGCACCCTGGGGCCTCTACTGCAAGTCCAGGGAGAGACGTGGACCCCTGGGTAGCTTTCTGGGGTCCTAGGCCCCTAGGTAGAGGGACAGGGGGCACCCTGGGGCCTATACTTCAACTCAAGGGAGAGAGGTGGACCCCTGGGTAGCTTGCTGGGGTCTTAGGCACTTATGTGGAGGGCCAGGGGGCACCCTGGGGCCTCTACTGCAAGTCCAGGGAGAGAGGTGGAACCCTGGGTAGCTTGCTAGGGTCAGAGGCCCCTAGGTGGAAGGCCAGGGGGATCCCTGGGGCCTCTACTGTAAGTCCAGGGAGAGTTGTTGACCCCTGGGTAGCTTGCTGGTGTCTTAGGCCCCTAGGTGGAGGGCCATTGGGCAGCCTGGGGCCTATACTTCAAGTCCAGGGAGAAAGGTGGACCCCTGGGTAGCTTGCTGGTGCCAGAAGCCCATAGGTGGTTGGCCAGGGGGCACCCTGGGGCCTAATCTGCAAGTCCAGGAAAAGAGGTGGACCCCTGGGTAGCTTCCTGGGGTCAGTGGCCCCTAGGTGGAGGGCCAAGGTGCCCCCTGGAGCCTATTCTGCAATTTCAGGAAGAGAGGTGGACCCCTGGGTAGCTTCCTGGGGTAAGAGGCCCCTAGGTGGAGGGTTAGGGGGCACCTTGGGGCCTATACTGCAACTCCAGGGAGAGAGGTGGACCCATGGGTAGCTTGCTAGGGTCAGAGGCCCCTTTGTGGAGGGCCAGGGGGAACCCTCGGGCCACTACTGCAAGTCTAGGGAGAGAGGTGGACCCCTGGGTAGCTTGCTGGGGTCTGAGGCCAGTAGGTGGAGGGCCAGGGGGCACCCTGGGGCCTCTACTGCAAGTCCAGGGAGAGAGGTGGACCCCTGGGTAGCTTGCTGGGGTCCTAGGCCCCTAGGTGGAGGGCCAGGGGGCACCCTGGGGCCTATACTTCAAGTCAAGGGAGAGAGGTGGACCCCTGGGTAGCTTGCTGGGGTCTTAGGCCCCTAGGTGGAGGGCCATTGGGCAGCTTGGGGCCTATACTTCAAGTCCAGGGAGAAAGGTGGACCCCTGGGTAGCTTGCTGGGGTCAGAGGCCCCTAGTTGGAGGGCCAGGGGGCACCCTGGAGATTATTCTGCAAGTCCAGGGAGAGATGTGGCCCCCTGGGTCGCTTGCTGGGAACTAAAGCCCCTAGGTGGAGGGCCAGGGGGTACCCTAGGGCCTCTACTGCAAGTCCAGGGAGAGAGGTGGACCCCTGGGTAGCTAGCTGGTGTCTGAGGCCCTTAGGTGGAGGGCCAGGGGGAAACCCTGGGGCCTCTACTGCAAGTCTAGGGAGAGATGTGTACCCCTGGGTAGCTTGCTTGGGTCAGATGCCCAATGGTGGAGGGCCTGCGGGCACCCTGGGGCCTCTACTGCAAGTCCAGGGAGAGAGGAGGGCCCCTGGGTAGCTTGCTGGGGTCAGAGGCCCCTAGGTGGAGGGCAAGGTGGCTTCCTGGGGCCTCTACTGCAAGTCCATTGAGAGAGGTGGACCCTTGGGTATCTTGCTGGGGTCGTAGGCCCCTAGGTGGAGGGCCAGGGGGCACCCTGGGGACTCTACTGCAAGTCCAGGGAGAGTTGTGGACCCCTTTGTAGCTTGCTGGGGTCAGAGGCCCCTAGCTGGAGAGCCAGGGGGCACCCTGGGGCCTATATTGCCAGTCCAGGGAGAGAGGTGGACCCCTGGGTAGCTTGCTGGGGTCAAAGGCCCCTAGGTGGAGTGCCAGGGGGCACCCTGGGGCCTCTATTGCAAGTCCAGGGAGAGAGGTGGACCCCTGGGTAGCTTCCTGGGGTCAGAGATCCCTAGATGGAGGGCCTGGGGGCACCCTGGGGCCTATACTGCAAGTCCAGGGAGAGAGGTGGACCCCTGGGTAGCTTGCTTGGGTACTAAGCCCCTTGGTGGAGGGCCAGGGGCACCCTGGGGCCTCTACTGCAAGTCCAGGGAGAGAGGTGGACCCCTGGGTAGCTTGCTGGGGTCAGAGGCCCCTAGGTGGAGGGCCAGGGGGCACCCTGGGGCCTCTACTGCAAGTCAAGGGAGAGAGGTGGACCCTTGGGTAGCTTGCTGGGGTCAGAGGCCCCTAGGTGGAGGGCCAAAGGGTAACCAGGAGCCTCTACTGCAAGTCTAGGGAGAAAGGTGGACCCCTGGGTAGCTTGCTGGGGTCAGAGGCCCCTAGGTGGAGGGACAGGAGGTATTCTAGGGCCCCTACTGCAAGTCCAGGTAGAGAGTTGATCCCCTGGGTAGCTTGCTGGGGTCAGAGGCAACTAGGTGGAGGGCCAGGGGGCACCCTGGGGCCTATCCTGCAAGTCCAGGGAGAGAGGTGGACCCCTGGGTAGCTTTCTAGGGTCAGAAACCCATAGGTGGAGAGTCAGGGGGCACCCTGGGGCCTAATCTGCAAGTCCAGGGAGAGAGGTGGACCCCTGGGTAGCTTCTTGGGATCAATGGCCCCTACGAGGAGGGCCAGGGTGCCCCCTGGAGCCTATCCTGCAAGTCCAGGGAGAGAGGTGGACCCCTGGGTAGCTTGCTGGGGTCAGAAGCCCATAGGTGGTTGGCCAGGGGGCACCCTGGGCCTAATCTGCAAGTCCAGGGAGAGAGGTGGACCCCTGGGTAGCTTCTTGGGATCAGTGGCCTCTAGGTGGAGGGCCATGTTGCACCCTGGGTCCTATACTGCAAGTCCAAGGAGAGATGAGGACCCCTATGTAGCTTGCTGGGGTCAGAAGCCCCTAGGTGGAGGGCCAGGGGGCACCCTGGGGCCTTTACTGCAAGTTCAGGGAGATTTGTGGACCCCTGGGTAGCTTGCTAGGGTCAGAGGCCCATGGGTGGAGGGCAAGGGGGCACCTTGTGGCCTCTAGTGCAAGTCCAAGGAGTGTTGTGGACCCCTTGGTAGATTGCTGGGGTCAGGGGACCCTAGGTGGAGGGCCAGGGGGCACCCTGGGGCCTCTACTGAAAGTCCAGGGAGAGAGGTGGGCCCATGGGTAGCTTGCTGGGGTCAGAGGCAACTAGGTGGATGGTGAAGGGGCACCCCGGGGCCTATACTGCCAGTCCAGGGAGAGAGGTGGACAACTTTGTAGCTTTCTTGTGTCAGAGGCACCTAGGTGGTGGGGCAAGGGGCACCCTGGGGCCTATCCTACAAGTCCAGGGAGTGAGGTGGACCCCTCGGTAGCTTACTGTGGTCTTAGGCCCCTAGGTGGAGGGCCATGTTGCACCCTGGGGCCTATACTGCAAGTCCAAGGAGAGATGTGGACCCCTGGGTAGCTTGCTGGGGACTAAAGCTCCTAGGTGGAGGGCCAGGGGGTACCCTAGGGCCTCTACTGCAAGTCCAGGGAGAGAGGTGGACCCCTGGGTAGCTTGCTGGGGTCAGAGGCCAGTAGGTGGAGGGCCAGGGGGCACCCTGGGGCCTCTACTGCAAGTCCAGGGAGAGACGTGGACCCCTGGGTAGCTTTCTGGGGTCCTAGGCCCCTAGGTAGAGGGACAGGGGGCACCCTGGGGCCTATACTTCAACTCAAGGGAGAGAGGTGGACCCCTGGGTAGCTTGCTGGGGTCTTAGGCACTTATGTGGAGGGCCAGGGGGCACCCTGGGGCCTCTACTGCAAGTCCAGGGAGAGAGGTGGAACCCTGGGTAGCTTGCTAGGGTCAGAGGCCCCTAGGTGGAAGGCCAGGGGGATCCCTGGGGCCTCTACTGTAAGTCCAGGGAGAGTTGTTGACCCCTGGGTAGCTTGCTGGTGTCTTAGGCCCCTAGGTGGAGGGCCATTGGGCAGCCTGGGGCCTATACTTCAAGTCCAGGGAGAAAGGTGGACCCCTGGGTAGCTTGCTGGGGCCAGAAGCCCATAGGTGGTTGGCCAGGGGGCACCCTGGGGCCTAATCTGCAAGTCCAGGAAAAGAGGTGGACCCCTGGGTAGCTTCCTGGGGTCAGTGGCCCCTAGGTGGAGGGCCAAGGTGCCCCCTGGAGCCTATTCTGCAATTTCAGGAAGAGAGGTGGACCCCTGGGTAGCTTCCTGGGGTAAGAGGCCCCTAGGTGGAGGGTTAGGGGGCACCTTGGGGCCTATACTGCAACTCCAGGGAGAGAGGTGGACCCATGGGTAGCTTGCTAGGGTCAGAGGCCCCTTTGTGGAGGGCCAGGGGGAACCCTCGGGCCACTACTGCAAGTCTAGGGAGAGAGGTGGATCCCTGGGTAGCTTGCTGGGGTCTGAGGCCAGTAGGTGGAGGGCCAGGGGGCACCCTGGGGCCTCTACTGCAAGTCCAGGGAGAGAGGTGGACCCCTGGGTAGCTTGCTGGGGTCCTAGGCCCCTAGGTGGAGGGCCAGGGGGCACCCTGGGGCCTATACTTCAAGTCAAGGGAGAGAGGTGGACCCCTGGGTAGCTTGCTGGGGTCTTAGGCCCCTAGGTGGAGGGCCATTGGGCAGCTTGGGGCCTATACTTCAAGTCCAGGGAGAAAGGTGGACCCCTGGGTAGCTTGCTGGGGTCAGAGGCCCCTAGTTGGAGGGCCAGGGGGCACCCTGGAGATTATTCTGCAAGTCCAGGGAGAGATGTGGCCCCCTGGGTCGCTTGCTGGGAACTAAAGCCCCTAGGTGGAGGGCCAGGGGGTACCCTAGGGCCTCTACTGCAAGTCCAGGGAGAGAGGTGGACCCCTGGGTAGCTAGCTGGTGTCTGAGGCCCTTAGGTGGAGGGCCAGGGGGAAACCCTGGGGCCTCTACTGCAAGTCTAGGGAGAGATGTGTACCCCTGGGTAGCTTGCTTGGGTCAGATGCCCAATGGTGGAGGGCCTGCGGGCACCCTGGGGCCTCTACTGCAAGTCCAGGGAGAGAGGAGGGCCCCTGGGTAGCTTGCTGGGGTCAGAGGCCCCTAGGTGGAGGGCAAGGTGGCTTCCTGGGGCCTCTACTGCAAGTCCATTGAGAGAGGTGGACCCTTGGGTATCTTGCTGGGGTCGTAGGCCCCTAGGTGGAGGGCCAGGGGGCACCCTGGGGACTCTACTGCAAGTCCAGGGAGAGTTGTGGACCCCTTTGTAGCTTGCTGGGGTCAGAGGCCCCTAGCTGGAGAGCCAGGGGGCACCCTGGGGCCTATATTGCCAGTCCAGGGAGAGAGGTGGACCCCTGGGTAGCTTGCTGGGGTCAAAGGCCCCTAGGTGGAGTGCCAGGGGGCACCCTGGGGCCTCTATTGCAAGTCCAGGGAGAGAGGTGGACCCCTGGGTAGCTTCCTGGGGTCAGAGATCCCTAGATGGAGGGCCTGGGGGCACCCTGGGGCCTATACTGCAAGTCCAGGGAGAGAGGTGGACCCCTGGGTAGCTTGCTTGGGTACTAAGCCCCTTGGTGGAGGGCCAGGGGCACCCTGGGGCCTCTACTGCAAGTCCAGGGAGAGAGGTGGACCCCTGGGTAGCTTGCTGGGGTCAGAGGCCCCTAGGTGGAGGGCCAGGGGGCACCCTGGGGCCTCTACTGCAAGTCAAGGGAGAGAGGTGGACCCTTGGGTAGCTTGCTGGGGTCAGAGGCCCCTAGGTGGAGGGCCAAAGGGTAACCAGGAGCCTCTACTGCAAGTCTAGGGAGAAAGGTGGACCCCTGGGTAGCTTGCTGGGGTCAGAGGCCCCTAGGTGGAGGGACAGGAGGTATTCTAGGGCCCCTACTGCAAGTCCAGGTAGAGAGTTGATCCCCTGGGTAGCTTGCTGGGGTCAGAGGCAACTAGGTGGAGGGCCAGGGGGCACCCTGGGGCCTATCCTGCAAGTCCAGGGAGAGAGGTGGACCCCTGGGTAGCTTTCTGGGGTCAGAAACCCATAGGTGGAGAGTCAGGGGGCACCCTGGGGCCTAATCTGCAAGTCCAGGGAGAGAGGTGGACCCCTGGGTAGCTTCTTGGGATCAATGGCCCCTACGAGGAGGGCCAGGGTGCCCCCTGGAGCCTATCCTGCAAGTCCAGGGAGAGAGGTGGACCCCTGGGTAGCTTGCTGGGGTCAGAAGCCCATAGGTGGTTGGCCAGGGGGCACCCTGGGCCTAATCTGCAAGTCCAGGGAGAGAGGTGGACCCCTGGGTAGCTTCTTGGGATCAGTGGCCTCTAGGTGGAGGGCCATGTTGCACCCTGGGTCCTATACTGCAAGTCCAAGGAGAGATGAGGACCCCTATGTAGCTTGCTGGGGTCAGAAGCCCCTAGGTGGAGGGCCAGGGGGCACCCTGGGGCCTTTACTGCAAGTTCAGGGAGATTTGTGGACCCCTGGGTAGCTTGCTGGGGTCAGAGGCCAGTAGGTGGAGGGCCAGGGGGCACCCTGGGGCCTCTACTGCAAGTCCAGGGAGAGACGTGGACCCCTGGGTAGCTTTCTGGGGTCCTAGGCCCCTAGGTAGAGGGACAGGGGGCACCCTGGGGCCTATACTTCAACTCAAGGGAGAGAGGTGGACCCCTGGGTAGCTTGCTGGGGTCTTAGGCACTTATGTGGAGGGCCAGGGGGCACCCTGGGGCCTCTACTGCAAGTCCAGGGAGAGAGGTGGAACCCTGGGTAGCTTGCTAGGGTCAGAGGCCCCTAGGTGGAAGGCCAGGGGGATCCCTGGGGCCTCTACTGTAAGTCCAGGGAGAGTTGTTGACCCCTGGGTAGCTTGCTGGTGTCTTAGGCCCCTAGGTGGAGGGCCATTGGGCAGCCTGGGGCCTATACTTCAAGTCCAGGGAGAAAGGTGGACCCCTGGGTAGCTTGCTGGGGTCAGAGGCCCCTAGGTGGAGGGCAAGGGGGCACCCTGTGGCCTCTACTGCAAGTCCAGGGAGAGTTTTGGACCCCAGGGTAGCTTGCTGGGGTCAGAGGCCCCTAGGTGGAGGGGCAGGGAGCACCCTGGGGCCTGTACTGCCAGTCCATGGAGAGATGTGGACCCCTGGGTAGCTTGCTGGGGTCAGACGCCCCTAAGTGCAGGACAAGGGGGCACCCTGGGGCCTCTACTGCATGTCCAGGGAGAGTTGTGGACCCCTGGGTAGCTTGCTGGGGTCAGAGGCCCCTGGTTGAAGGGCAAGGGGGCACCCTGGGGCCTATACTGCAAATTCAGGGAGAGAGGTGGACCCCTGGTTAGCTTGCTGGGGTCAGAGACCCCTAGAAGGAGGGCCAGGGGGTACCCTGGGGCCTCTACTGCAAGTCCAGGGAGAGTGTTGGACCCCTGGGTAGCTTGCTGGGGTCTTAGGTCCCTAGGTGGAGGGCCAGTGGGCACCCTGGTGCCTATACTGCAAGTCCAGGGAGAGTTGTGAACCCCTGGGTAGCTTGCTGGGGTCAGAGGCCCCTAGGTGGAGGGCCAAGAGGTACCCTAGGGCCTCTACTGCAAGTCCAGGGAGAGAGGTGGACCCCTGGGTAGCTTGCTGGGGTCAGAGGCAACTAGGTGGAGGGCCAGGGGGCACCCTGGGGCCTATCCTGCAAGTCAAGGGGGAGAGGTGGACCCCTGGGGAGATTTCTTGTCTCAGAGGCCCCTAGGTGGACGGCCTGGGGGCACCCTGGGGCCTCTATTGCCAGTCCAGGGAAAGAGGTGGACCCCCTTGGGTAGCTTGCTGGGGTCTTAGGCCCCTAGGTGGAGATCCAGGGGGCACCCTAGGGCCAATACTGCAAGTCCAGGGAGAGTTGTGGACCCCTGGGTAGCTTGCTGGTGCGAGGCCCCTGGGTGGAGGGCCAGGGGGTACCCTGGGGCCTCTACTGCAAGTCCAGGGAGAGTGTTGGACCCCTGGGTAGCTTGCTGGGGTCTTAGGTCCCTAGGTGGAGGGCAAGGGGGCACCCTGGGGCCTATACTGCAAGTCCAGGGAGAGTTGTGAACCCCTGGGTAGCTTGCTGGGGTCAGAGGCCCCTAGGTGGAGGGCCAAGAGGTACCCTAGGGCCTCTACTGCAAGTCCAGGGAGAGAGGTGGACCCCTGGGTAGCTTGCTGGGGTCAGAGGCAACTAGGTGGAGGGCCAGGGGGCACCCTGGGGCCTATCCTGCAAGTCAAGGGGGAGAGGTGGACCCCTGGGGAGATTTCTTGTCTCAGAGGCCCCTAGGTGGACGGCCTGGGGGCACCCTGGGGCCTCTATTGCCAGTCCAGGGAAAGAGGTGGACCCCCTTGGGTAGCTTGCTGGGGTCTTAGGCCCCTAGGTGGAGATCCAGGGGGCACCCTAGGGCCAATACTGCAAGTCCAGGGAGAGTTGTGGACCCCTGGGTAGCTTGCTGGTGCGAGGCCCCTGGGTGGAGGGCAAGGGGGCTCCCTGGGGCCTATACTGCAAGTCCAGGGAGAGAGGTGGACCCCTGGGTAGCTTGCTGGGGTCTTAGGCCCCTAGGTGGAGGGCCATGTTGCACCCTGGGGCCTATACTGCAAGTCCAAGGAGAGATGTGGACCCCTATGTAGCTTGCTGGGGTCAGAGGCCCCAAGGTGGAGGGCCAGGGGGCACCCTGGGGCCTTTACTGCAAGTCCAGGGAGATTTGTGGACCCCTGGGTAGCTTGCTGGGGTCAGAGGCCCATGGGTGGAGGGCAAGGGGGCACCCTGGCGCCTCTAGTGCAAGTCCAGGGAGTGTTGTGGACCCCTTGGTAGATTGCTGGGGTCAGGGGACCCTAGGTGGAGGGCCAGGGGGCACCCTGGGGCCTCTACTGCAAGTCCAGGGAGAGAGGTGGGCCCATGCGTAGCTTGCTGGGGTCAGAGGCCCCAACGTGGAGGGCCAGGGGGCACCCTGGGGCCTCTACTGCAAGTCCAGGGAGAGTTGTGCACCCCTGGGTAGCTTGCTGGGGTTAGAGGTAACTAGGTGGAGGGCAAGGGGGCACCCTGTGGCATATCCTGCAAGTCCAGGGAGAGAGGTGGACCCCTGGGGAGCTTTCTTGTGTCAGCCGCCCCTAGGTGGAGGGCCTGGGGGCACCCTGGGGCCTCTACTGCCAGTCCAGGGAGAGAGGTGGACCCCCTGGGTAGCTTGCTGGGGTCTTAGGCCCCTAGGTGGAGGGCCAGGAGGTACCCTAGGACCTCTACTGCAAGTCCAGGGAGAGAGGTGGACCCCTGGGTAGCTTGCTGGGGTCAGAGGTAACTAGGTGGAGGGCCAGGGGGCATCCTGGGGAAAATCCTGCAAGTCCAGGGAGAGAGGTGGACCCCTGGGGAGCTTTCTTGTGTCAGAGACCTCTAGGTGGAGGGCCAGGGGGCACCCTGGGGCCTGTACTGCCAGTCCAGGGAGAGAGGTGGACCCCTGGGTAGCTTGCTGTGGTCTTATACCCCTAGGTGTAGGGCCAGGGGGCACCCTGGGGCCTATACTGCAAGTCCATGGAGAGATGTGGACCACTGTGGAGCTTGCTGGGGTCAGAGGCCCCTAGGTGCAGGGCAAGGGGGCACCCTGGGGCCTCTACTGCAAGTACAGGGAGAGTTGTGGACCCTGGGTAGCTTGCTGGGGTCTTAGGCCCCTAGGTGGAGGGCCAGTGGGCACCCTGGGGCCTATACTTCAAGTCCAGGGAGAGAGGTGGACCCCTGGGTAGCTTGCTGGGGTCTTAGGCCCCTAGGTGTAGGGCCAGGGGGCACCCTGGGGCCTATACTGCAAGTCCATGGAGAGATGTGGACCACTGTGGAGCTTGCTGGGGTCAGAGGCCCCTAGGTGCAGGGCAAGGGGGCACCCTGGGGCCTCTACTGCAAGTCTAGGGAGAGTTGTGGACCCCTGGGTAGCTTGCTGGGGTCAGAGGCCCGTTGGTGGAGGGCCAGCGGGCACCCTGGGGCCTCTACTGCAAGTCCAGGGAGAGAAGTGGGCCCCTGGGTAGCTTGCTGGGGTCGTAGGCCCCTAGTTGGAATGCCAGGGGGCACCCTGGGGCCTCTACTGCAAGTCCAGGGAGAGTTGTGGACCCCTTGGTAGCTTGCTGGGGTCGTAGGCCCCTAGGTGGATGGCGAAGGGGCACCCTGGGGCCTATACTGCCAGTCCAGGGAGAGAGGTGGACAACTGGGTAGCTTTCTTGTGTCAGAGGCACCTAGGTGGTGGGGCAAGGGGCACCCTGGGGCCTATACTGCAAGTCCAAGGAGAGATGTGGACCCCTGGGTAGCTTGCTGGGGACTAAAGCCCCTAGGTGGAGGGCCAGGAGTTACCCTAGGGCCTCTACTGCAAGTCCAGGGAGAGAGGTGGACCCCTGGGTAGCTTTCTGGGGTCCTAGGCCCCTAGGTAGAGGGCCAGGGTGCACCCTGGGGCCTATACTTCAAGTCAAGTGAGAAAGGTGGACCCCTGGGTAGCTTGCTGGGGTCTTAGGCACTTAGGTGGAGGGCCAGGGGGCACCCTGGGGCCTATACTGCAAGTCCAGGGAGAGAGGTGGAACCCTGGGTAGCTTGCTAGGGTCAGAGGCCCCTAGGTGGAAGGCCAGGGGGATCCCTGGGGCCTCTACTGTAAGTCCAGGGAGAGTTGTTGACCCCTGGGTAGCTTGCTGGTGTCTTAGGCCCCTAGGTGGAGGGCCATTGGGCAGCCTGGGGCCTATACTTCAAGTCCAGGGAGAAAGGTGGACCCCTGGGTAGCTTGCTGGGGTCAGAGGCCCCTAGGTGGAGGGCAAGGGGGCACCCTGGGGCCTCTACTGAAAGTCCAGGGAGAGTTTTGGACCCCAGGGTAGCTTGCTGGGGTCAGAGGCCCCTAGGTTGAGGGCCAGGGAGCACCGTGGGGCCTGTACTGCCAGTCCAGGGAGAGTGGTGGACCCCTGGGTAGCTTGCTGTGGTCTTAGGTCCCTAGGTGGAGGGCAAGGGGGCACCCTGGGGCCTATACTGCAAGTCCAGGGAGAGATGTTGACCCCTGGGTAGCTTGCTGGGGTCAGAGGCCCCTAAGTGCGGGGCAAGGGGGCACCATGGGGCCTATACTGCAAATCCAGGGAGAGAGGTGGACCCCTGGGTAGCTTGCTGGGGTCAGAGACCCCTAGAAGGAGGGCCAGGGGGCACCGTGGGGCCCCTACTGCAAGTCCAGGGAGAGTTGTGGACCCCTGGGTAGCTTGCTGGGGTCTTAGGTCCCTAGGTGGAGGGCCAGTGGGCACCCTGGGGCCTATACTTAAAGTCCAGGGAGAAAGGTGGACCCCTGGGTAGCTTGCTGTGGTCTTAGGTCCCTAGGTGGAGGGCAAGGGGGCACCCTGGGGCCTCTATTGCAAGTCCATTGAGAGAGTTGGGCCCCTGGGTAGCTTGTTGGGGTCGTATGCCCCTTGGTGGAGGGCCAGGGGGCACCCTGGGGCCTTTACTGCAAGTCCAGGGAGAGTTGTGGAACCCTTGGTAGCTTGCTGGGGTCAGAGGCCCCTAGTTGGAGAGCCAGGGGGCACCTTGGGGCCTATACTGTTAGTCCAGGGAGAGACATGGACCCCTGGGTAGCTTGCTGGGGTCTTAGGCCCCTAGGTGGAGGGCCATTGGGCACCCTGGGGACTATACTTCTAGTCCAGGGAGAAAGGTGGACCCCTGGGTAGCTTGCTGGGGTCAGAGGCCCCTAGGTGGAGGGCAAAGGGGCACCCTGGGGCCTCTACTGCAAGTCCAGGGAGAGTTTTGGACCTCTGGGTAGCTTGCTGGGGTCTTAGACCCCTAGGTGGAGGGCCAGGAGTTACCCTAGGGCCTCTACTGCAAGACCAGGGAGAGAGGTGGACCCCTGGGTAGCTTGCTGGGGTCAGAGGCAACTAGGTGGAGGGCCAGGGGGCATCCTGGGGAAAATCCTGCAAGTCCAGGGCGAGAGGTGGACCCCTGGGGAGCTTTCTTGTGTCAGAGGCCCCTAGGTGGAGGGCCAGGGGGCACACTGGGGCCTGTACTGCCAGTCCAGGGAGAGTGGTGGACCCCTGGGTAGCTTGCTGGGGTCAGAGGCCCCTAGAAAGAGGGCCAGGGGGCACCCTGGGGCATCTACTGCAAGTCCAGGGAGAGTTGTGGACCCCTTGGTAGCTTGCTGGGGTCATAGGCCCTTAGGTGGAGGGCCAAGGGGCACCCTGGGGCCTATACTTCAAGTCCAGGGAGAAAGGTGGACCCCTGGGTAGCTTGCTGGGGTCAGAAGCCCCTAGGTGGAGGTCAAGGGGGCACCCTGGGGCCTCTACTGCAAGTCCAGGGAGAGACATGGACCCCTGGGTAGCTTGCTGGGGTCTTAGGCCCCTAGGTGGAGGGCCAGTGGGCACCCTGGGGCCTCTACTGTAAGTCCAGGGAGAGACATGGACCCCTGGGTAGCTTGCTGGGGTCTTAGGCCCCTAGGTGGAGGGCCAGTGGGCACCCTCGGGCCTATACTTCTAGTCCAGGGAGAAAGGTGGACCCCTGGGTAGCTTGCTGGGGTCAGAGGCCCCTAGGTGGAGGGCAAGGGGGCACCCTGGGGCCTCTACTGCAAGTCCCGTTAGAGAGGTAGACCCCTGGGTAGCTTGCTGGGGTCCTAGGCCCCTAGGTGGAGGGCCAGGGGGCACCCTGGGGCCTCTACTTCAAGTCAAGGGAGAGAGGTGGACCCCTGGGTAGCTTGCTGGGATCTTAGTCCCCTAGCTGGAGGGCCAGGGGGCGCCCTGGGGCCTATACTGCAAGTCCAGGGAGAGATGTGGACCCCTGGGTAGCTTGCTGGGGTCAGAGGCCCCTAGTTGGAGGGCCAGGGGACACCCTGGGGCCTCTACTGTAAGTCCAGGGAGAGACATGGACCCCTGGGTAGCTTGCTGGGGTCTTAGGCCCCTAGGTGGAGGGCCTGTGGGCACCCTGGGGCCTATACTTCTAGTCCAGGGAGAAAGGTGGACCCCTGGGTAGCTTGCTGGGGTCAGAGGCCCCTAGGTGGAGGGCAAGGGGCACCCTGGGGCCTCTACTGCAAGTCCAGGGAGAGTTTTTGACCTCTGGGTAGCTTGCTGGGGTCTTAGGCCCCTAGGTGGAGGGCCAGGAGGTACCCTAGGGCCTCTACTGCAAGTCCAGGGAGAGAGGTGGACCCCTGGGTAGCTTGCTGGGGTCAGAGGCAACTAGGTGGAGGGCCAGGGGGCATACTGGGGAAAATCCTGCAATTCCAGGGAGAAAGGTGGACCCCTGGGGAGCTTTCTTGTGTCAGAGGCCCCTAGGTGGAGGGCCAGGGGGCACCCTGGGGCCTGCACTGCCAGTCCAGGGAGAGAGGTGGACACCTGGGTAGCTTGCTGTGGTCTTAGGCCCCTGGGTGGAGGGCCAGGGGGTGACCTGGGGCCTCTACTGCAAGTCCAGGGAGAGATGTGGACCCCTGGGTAGCTTGCTGGGGTCAGAGGCCCCTAGTTGGAGGGCCAAGGGACACCCTGGGGCCTCTACTGTAAGTCCAGGGAGAGACATGGACCCCTAGGTAGCTTGCTGGGGTCTTAGGCCCCTAGGTGGAGGGCCAGTGGGCACCCTGGGGCCTATACTTCTAGTCCAGGGAAAAAGGTGGATTCTGGGTAGCTTGCTGGGGTCAGAGGCCCCTAGGTGGAGGGCAAGGGGCACCCTGGGGCCTCTACTGCAAGTCCAGGGAGAGTTTTTGACCTCTGGGTAGCTTGCTGGGGTCTTAGGCCCCTAGGTGGAGGGCCAGGAGGTACCCTAGGGCCTCTCCTGCAAGTCCAGGGAGAAAGGTGGACCCCTGGGTAGCTTGCTGGGGTCAGAGGCAACTAGGTGGAGGGCCAGGGGGCATACTGGGGAAAATCCTGCAAGTCCAGGGAGAGAGGTGGACCCCTGGGGAGCTTTCTTGTGTCAGAGGCCCCTAGGTGGAGGGCCAGGGGGCACCCTGGGTCCTGCACTGCCTGTCCAGGGAGAGAGGTGGACACCTGGGTAGCTTGCTGTGGTCTTAGGCCCCTAGGTGGAGGGCCAGGGGGCACCCTGGGGCCTATACTGCAAGTCCATGGAAAGATGTGGACCCCTGGGTAGCTTGCTGGGGTCAGAGGCCCCTAGAAGTTGGGGAGAGTTGTGGACCCCTGGGTAGCTTGCTGGGGTTTTAGGCCCCTAGGTGGAGGACCAGTCAGCACCCTGGGGCCTATACTTCAAGTCCAGGGAGAAAGGTGGACCCCTGGGTAGCTTGCTGGGGTCAGATGCCCCTAGGTGGAGGTCAAGGGGGCACCCTGGGGCCTCTACTGCAAGTCCAGGGAGAGACATGGACCCCTGGGTAGCTTGCTGAGGTCAGAGAACCAAAGGTGGAGGGCCAGGGGGTACCCTAGGGCCTGTACTGCAAGTCCAGGGAGAGAGATGGACCCCTGTGTAGCTTGCTGTCGTCAGAGGACCCTAGGTGGAGGGCCAGGGGGCACCCTTCGGCCTCTACTGCAAGTCTAGGGAGAGTTGTGGACCCCTGGGTAGCTTGCTGGGGTCAGAGGCCCGTTGGTGGAGGGCCAGCGGGCACCCTGGGGCCTATACTGCAAGTCCAGGGAGAGAGTTTGGCCTCTGGGTAGCTTGCTGGGGTCTTAGGCCCCTACATGGAATGCCAGGGGGCACCCTGGGGCCTCTTCTGCAAGTCCAGGGAGAGTTGTGGACCCCTTGGTAGCTTGCTGTGGTCTTAGGCCCCTAGGTTGAGGGCCAAGGGGCACCCTGGGGCCTATACTTCAAGTCCAGGGAGAAAGGTGGACCCCTGGGTAGCTTGCTGGGGTCAGAAGCCCATAGGTGGAGGTCAAGGGGGCACCCTAGTGCCTCTACTGCAAGTCCAGGGAGAGACATGGACCCCTGGGTAGCTTGCTGGGGTCTTAGGCCCCTAGGTGGAGGGCCAGTGGGCACCCTGGGGCCTCTACTGTAAGTCCAGGGAGAGACGTGGACCCCTGGGTAGCTTGCTGGGGTCATAGGCCCCTAGGTGGAGGACCAGGGGGCACCCTGGGGCCAATACTGCCAGTCCTGGGAAGGAGGTGGACCACTGGGTAGCTTTCTTGTGTCAGAGGCCCTTTAGGTGGAGGGCCTGGGAGCACCCTGGGGCCTCTACTTACAGTCTAGGGAGAGAGCTGGACCCCCTGGGTAGCTTGCTAGGGTTTTAGGCCCCTAGGTGGAGAACCAGGGGGCACCCTAGGGCCTATACTGCAAGTCCATGGAGAGATGTGGACCCCTGGGTAGCTTGCTGGGGTCAGAGGCAACTAGGTGCAGGGCAAGGGGGCACCCTGGGGCCTCTACTGCAAGTCAAGGGTGAGTTGTGGACCCCTGGGTAGCTTGCTGGGGTCTTAGGCCCCTGGGTGGAGGGCAAGGGGGCACCCTGGGGCCTATACTGCAAGTCCAGGGAGAGAGGTGGTCCCCTGGGTAGCTTTCTGGGGTCAGCGCCCTTAGCTGGAGGGCCAGGGGGCACCCTGGGGCCTATACTGGAAGTCCAGGGAGAGAAGTGGACCCCTGGGTAGCTTGATGGTGTCTGAAGCCCATAGGTGGAGGGCAAGGGGGTACCCTAGGGCTTCTACCGCAAGTCCAGGGAGAGAGGTGGACCCCTGTGTTGCTTGCTGGGGTCAGAGGCCCTTAGGTGGAGGGCCAGGGGGCACCCTGGGGCCTCTACTGATAGTCCAGGGAGAGTTGTGGACCCCTGGGTAGCTTGATGGTGTCTGAAGCCCATAGGTGGAGGGCAAGGGGGTACCCTAGGGCCTCTAACGCTAGTCCAGGGAGATAGGTGGACCCCTGTGTAGCTTGCTGGGGTCAGAGGCCCTTAGGTGGAGGGCCAGGGGGCACCCTGGGTCCTCTACTGAAGGTCCTGGGAGAGTTGTGGACCACTGGGTAGCTTGCTGGGGTCAGAAGCCCCTAGGTAGAGGGCCTGGGGGCACCCTGGGGCCACTACTGCAAGTCCAGGGAGAGTTGTGGACCCCTTGGTAGCTTGCTGGGGTCATAGGCCCTTAGGTGGAGGGCCAAGGGGCACCCTGGGGCCTATACTTCAAGTCCAGGGAGAAAGGTGGACCCCTGGGTAGCTTGCTGGGGTCAGAAGCCCCTAGGTGGAGGTCAAGGGGGCACCCTGGGGCCTCTACTGCAAGTCCAGGGAGAGACATGGACCCCTGGGTAGCTTGCTGGGGTCTTAGGCCCCTAGGTGGAGGGCCAGTGGGCACCCTGGGGCCTATACTTCTAGTCCAGGGAGAAAGGTGGACCCCTGGGTAGCTTGCTGGGGTCAGAGGCCCCTAGGTGGAGGGCCAGGGGGCACCTTGGGGCCTCTACTGTAAGTCCAGGGAGAGACATGGACCCCTGGGTAGCTTGCTGGTGTCTTAGGCCCCTAGGTGGAGGGCCAGGAGGTACCCTAGGGCCTCGACTGCAAGTCCAGTGAGAAAGGTGGACCCCTGAGTAGCTTGCTGGGGTCTTAGGCCCCTAGGTGGAGGGCCAGGAGGTACCCTAGGGCCTCGACTGCAAGTCCAGTGAGAAAGGTGGACCCCTGGGTAGCTTGCTGGGGTCAGAGGCCCCTAGGTTTAGGGCAAGGGGGCACCCTGGGGCCTCTACTGCAAGTCCAGGGAGAGTTTTGGAACCCTTGGTAGCTTGCTGGGGTCAGAGGCCCCTAGTTGGAGAGCCAGGGGGCACCTTGGGGCCTATACTGTAAGTCCAGGGAGAGACATGGACCCCTGGGTAGCTTGCTGGGGTCTTAGGCCCCTAGGTGGAGGGCCATTGGGCACCCTGGGGACTATACTTCTAGTCCAGGGAGAAAGGTGGACCCCTGGGTAGCTTGCTGAGGTCAGAGGCCCATAGGTGGAGGGCCAGGGTGTACCCTCGGGCCTATACTGCAAGTCCAGGGGGAGAGGTGGACCCCTGTGTAGCTTGCTGTTGTCAGAGGACCCTAGGTGGAGGGCCAGGGGGCACCCTTCGGCCTCTACTGCAAGTCTAGGGAGAGTTGTGGACCCCTGGGTAGCTTGCTGGGGTCAGAGGCCCGTTGGTGGAGGGCCAGCGGGCACCCTGGGGCCTCTACTGCAAGTCCAGGGAGAGAGTTGGGCCCCTGGGTAGCTTGCTGGGGTCTTAGGCCCCTACATGGAATGCCAGGGGGCACCCTGGGGCCTCTTCTGCAAGTCCAGGAAGAGTTGTGGACCCCTTGGTAGCTTGCTGTGGTCTTTGGCCCCTAGGTGGAGGGCCAAGGGGCACCCTGGGGCCTATACTGCCAGTCCAGGGAGAGAGGTGGACCACTTGGTAGCTTGCTGAGGTCAGAGGCCCATAGGTGGAGGGCCAGGGGTACCCTAGGGCCTGTTCTGCAAGTCCAGGGAGAGAGGTGGATCCCTGGGTAGCTTGCTGGGAACTAAAGCCCCTAGGTGGAGGGCCAAGGGGTACCCTAGGGTCTTTACTGCAAGTCCAGGGAGAGAGGTGGATCCCTGGGTAGCTTGCTGGGAACTAAAGCCCCTAGGTTGAGGGCCAGGGGGTACCCTAGGGCCTCTACTGCAAGTCCAGGGAGGGGGGGGGACCCCTAAGTAGCTATCTGGGGTCAGAGGCCCTTAGGTGGAGGGCCAGGGGGCACCCTGGGGCCCCTAGTGCAAGTCCAGGGAGAGAGGAGGGCCCCTTTGTAAATTGCTGGGGTCAGAGGCCCTTAGGTGGAGGGCAAGGGGGCTTCCTGGGGCCTCTATTGCAAGTCCATTGAGAGAGTTGGGCCCCTGGGTAGCTTGTTGGGGTCGTATGCCCCTTGGTGGAGGGCCAGGGGGCACCCTGGGGCCTTTACTGCAAGTCCAGGGAGAGTTGTGGAACCCTTGGCAGCTTGCTGGGGTCTTAGGCCCCTAGGTGGAGGGCCAAGAGGTACCCTAGGGCCTCGACTGCAAGTCCAGTGAGAAAGGTGGACCCCTGGGTAGCTTGCTGGGGTCAGAGGCCCCTAGGTGGAGGGCAAAGGGGCACCCTGGGGCCTCTACTGCAAGTCCAGGGAGAGTTTTGGATCTCTGGGTAGCTTGCTGGGGTCTTAGACCCCTAGGTGGAGGGCCAGGAGGTACCCTAGGGCCTCTACTGCAAGACCAGGGAGAGAGGTGGACCCCTGGGTAGCTTGCTGGGGTCAGAGGCAACTAGGTGGAGGGCCAGGGGGCATCCTGGGGAAAATCCTGCAAGACCAGGGAGAGAGGTGGACCCCTGGGGAGCTTTCTTGTGTCAGAGGCCCCTAGGTGGAGGGCCAGGGGGCACACTGGGGCCTGTACTGCAAGTCCAGGGAGAGTGGTGGACCCCTGGGTAGCTTGCTGGGGTCAGAGGCCCCTAGAAAGAGGGCCAGGGGGCACCCTGGGGCCTCTACTGCAAGTCCAGGGAGAGTTGTGGACCCCTTGGTAGCTTGCTGGGGTCATAGGCCCTTAGGTGGAGGGCCAACGGGCACCCTGGGGCCTATACTTCAAGTCCAGGGAGAAAGGTGGACCCCTGGGTAGCTTGCTGGGGTCAGAAGCCCCTAGGTGGAGGTCAAGGGGGCACCCTGTGGCCTCTACTGCAAGTCCAGGGAGAGACATGGACCCCTGGGTAGCTTGCTGGGGTCTTAGGCCCCTAGGTGGAGGGCCAGTGGGCACCCTGGGGCCTCTACTGTAAGTCCAGGGAGAGACATGGACCCCTGGGTAGCTTGCTGGGGTCTTAGGCCCCTAGGTGGAGGGCCAGTGGGCACCCTCGGGCCTATACTTCTAGTCCAGGGAGAAAGGTGGACCCCTGGGTAGCTTGCTGGGGTCAGAGGCCCCTAGGTGGAGGGCAAGGGGGCACCCTGGGGCCTCTACTGCAAGTCCCGTTAGAGAGGTGGACCCCTGGGTAGCTTGCTGGGGTCCTAGGCCCCTAGTTGGAGGGCCAGGGGGCACCCTGGGGCCTCTACTTCAAGTCAAGGGAGAGAGGTGGACCCCTGGGTAGCTTGCTGGGATCTTAGTCCCCTAGCTGGAGGGCCAGGGGGCGCCCTGGGGCCTATACTGCAAGTCCAGGGAGAGATGTGGACCCCTGGGTAGCTTGCTGGGGTCAGAGGCCCCTAGTTGGAGGGCCAGGGGACACCCTGGGGCCTCTACTGT
Source organism: Danio rerio (assembly GCF_052040795.2). Lineage (NCBI taxonomy): Eukaryota > Metazoa > Chordata > Actinopteri > Cypriniformes > Danionidae > Danio > Danio rerio. The sequence goes on along the minus strand of NC_141037.1, from coordinate 52,579,556 downwards.
AAGTCCAGGGAGAGACATGGACCCCTGGGTAGCTTGCTGGGGTCTTAGGCCCCTAGGTGGAGGGCCATTGGGCACCCTGGGGCCCATACTTCTAGTCCAGGGAGAAAGGTGGACCCCTGGGTAGCTTGCTGGGGTCAGAGGCCCCTAGGTGGAGGGCAAGGGGCACCCTGGGGCCTCTACTGCAAGTCCAGGGAGAGTTTTTGACCTCTGGGTAGCTTGCTGGGGTCTTAGGCCCCTAGGTGGAGGGCCAGGAGGTACCCTAGGGCCTCTACTGCAAGTCCAGGGAGAGAGGTGGACCCCTGGGTAGCTTGCTGGGGTCAGAGGCAACTAGGTGGAGGGCCAGGGGGCATACTGGGGAAAATCCTGCAAGTCCAGGGAGAGAGGTGGACCCCTGGGGAGCTTTCTTGTGTCAGAGGCCCCTAGGTGGAGGGCCAGGGGGCACCCTGGGGCCTGCACTGCCATTCCAGGGAGAGAGGTGGACACCTGGGTAGCTTGCTGTGGTCTTAGGCCCCTAGGTGGAGGGCCAGGGGGCACCCTGGGGCCTATACTGCAAATCCATGGAAATATGTGGACCCCTGGGTAGCTTGCTGGGGTCAGAGGCCCCTAGTTGGAGAGCCAGGGGGCACCTTGGGGCCTATACTGTAAGTCCAGGGAGAGACATGGACCCCTGGGTAGCTTGCTGGGGTCTTAGGCCCCTAGGTGGAGGGCCATTGGGCACCCTGGGGACTATACTTCTAGTCCAGGGAGAAAGGTGGACCCCTGGGTAGCTTGCTGGGGTCAGAGGCCCCTAGGTGGAGGGCAAAGGGGCACCCTGGGGCCTCTACTGCAAGTCCAGGGAGAGTTTTGGACCTCTGGGTAGCTTGCTGGGGTCTTAGACCCCTAGGTGGAGGGCCAGGAGGTACCCTAGGGCCTCTACTGCAAGACCAGGGAGAGAGGTGGACCCCTGGGTAGCTTGCTGGGGTCAGAGGCAACTAGGTGGAGGGCCAGGGGGCATCCTGGGGAAAATCCTGCAAGTCCAGGGAGAGAGGTGGACCCCTGGGGAGCTTTCTTGTGTCAGAGGCCCCTAGGTGGAGGGCCAGGGGGCACACTGGGGCCTGTACTGCCAGTCCAGGGAGAGTGGTGGACCCCTGGGTAGCTTGCTGGGGTCAGAGGCCCCTAGAAGGAGGGCCAGGGGGCACCCTGGGGCCTCTACTGCAAGTCCAGGGAGAGTTGTGGACCCCTTGGTAGCTTGCTGGGGTCATAGGCCCTTAGGTGGAGGGCCAAGGGGAACCCTGGGGCCTATACTTCAAGTCCAGGGAGAAAGGTGGACCCCTGGGTAGCTTGCTGGGGTCAGAAGCCCCTAGGTGGAGGTCAAGGGGGCACCCTGGGGCCTCTACTGCAAGTCCAGGGAGAGACATGGACCCCTGGGTGGCTTGCTGGGGTCTTAGGCTCCAGGTGGAGGGCCAGTGGGCACCCTGGGGCCTCTACTGTAAGTCCAGGGAGAGACATGGACCCCTGGGTAGCTTGCTGGGGTCTTAGGCCCCTAGGTGGAGGGCCAGTGGGCACCCTCGGGCCTATACTTCTAGTCCAGGGAGAAAGGTGGACCCCTGGGTAGCTTGCTGGGGTCAGAGGCCCCTAAGTGGAGGGCAAGGGGGCACCCTGGGGCCTCTACTGCAAATCCCGTTAGAGAGGTGGACCCCTGGGTAGCTTGCTGGGGTCTTAGGCCCCTAGGTGGAGGGCCAGGGGGCACCCTGGGGCCTCTACTTCAAGTCAAGGGAGAGAGGTGGACCCCTGTGTAGCTTGCTGGGATCTTAGTCCCCTAGCTGGAGGTCCAGGGGGCGCCCTGGGGCCTATACTGCAAGTCCAGGGAGAGATGTGGACCCCTGGGTAGCTTGCTGGGGTCAGAGGCCCCTAGTTGGAGGGCTAAGGGACACCCTGGGGCCTCTACTGTAAGTCCAGGGAGAGACATGGACCCCTGGGTAGCTTGCTGGGGTCTTAGGCCCCTAGGTGGAGGGCCAGTGGGCACCCTGGGGCCTATACTTCTAGTCCAGGGAAAAAGGTGGACCCCTGGGTAGCTTGCTGGGGTCAGAGGCCCCTAGGTGGAGGGCAAGGGGCACCCTGGGGCCTCTACTGCAAGTCCAGGGAGAGTTTTTGACCTCTGGGTAGCTTGCTGGGGTCTTAGGCCCCTAGGTGGAGGGCCAGTGGGCACCCTCGGGCCTATACTTCTAGTCCAGGGAGAAAGGTGGACCCCTGGGTAGCTTGCTGGGGTCAGAGGCCCCTAAGTGGAGGGCAAGGGGGCACCCTGGGGCCTCTACTGCAAATCCCGTTAGAGAGGTGGACCCCTGGGTAGCTTGCTGGGGTCTTAGGCCCCTAGGTGGAGGGCCAGGGGGCACCCTGGGGCCTCTACTTCAAGTCAAGGGAGAGAGGTGGACACCTGGGTAGCTTGCTGTGGTCTTAGGCCCCTAGGTGGAGGGCCAGGGGGCACCCTGGGGCCTATACTGCAAGTCCATGGAAAGATGTGGACCCCTGGGTAGCTTGCTGGGGTCAGAGGCCCCTAGAAGTTGGGCCAGGGGGCACCCTGGGGCCTCTACTGTAAGTCCAGGGAGAGTTGTGGACCCCTGGGTAGCTTGCTGGGGTTTTAGGCCCCTAGGTGGAGGACCAGTCAGCACCCTGGGGCCTATACTTCAAGTCCAGGGAGAAAGGTGGACCCCTGGGTAGCTTGCTGGGGTCAGATGCCCCTAGGTGGAGGTCAAGGGGGCACCCTGGGGCCTCTACTGCAAGTCCAGGGAGAGACATGGACCCCTGGGTAGCTTGCTGAGGTCAGAGGCCCAAAGGTGGAGGGCCAGGGGGTACCCTAGGGCCTGTACTGCAAGTCCAGGGAGAGAGGTGGACCCCTGTGTAGCTTGCTGTGGTCAGAGGACCCTAGGTGGAGGGCCAGGGGGCACCCTTTGGCCTCTACTGCAAGTCTAGGGAGAGTTGTGGACCCCTGGGTAGCTTGCTGGGGTCAGAGGCCCGTTGGTGGAGGGCCAGCGGGCACCCTGGGGCCTATACTGCAAGTCCAGGGAGAGAGTTGGGCCTCTGGGTAGCTTGCTGGGGTCTTAGGCCCCTACATGGAATGCCAGGGGGCACCCTGGGGCCTCTTCTGCAAGTCCAGGGAGAGTTGTGGACCCCTTGGTAGCTTGCTGTGGTCTTAGGCCCCTAGGTTGAGGGCCAAGGGGCACCCTGGGGCCTATACTTCAAGTCCAGGGAGAAAGGTGGACCCCTGGGTAGCTTGCTGGGGTCAGAAGCCCCTAGGTGGAGTTCAAGGGGGCACCCTGGGGCCTCTACTGCAAGTCCAGGGAGAGACATGGACCCCTGGGTAGCTTGCTGGGGTCTTAGGCCCCTAGGTGGAGGGCCAGTGGGCACCCTGGGGCCTCTACTGTAAGTCCAGGGAGAGACATGGACCCCTGGGTAGCTTGCTGGGGTCATAGGCCCCTAGGTGGAGGACCAGGGGGCACCCTGGGGCCAATACTGTCAGTCCTGGGAAGGAGGTGGACCACTGGGTAGCTTTCTTGTGTCAGAGGCCCTTTAGGTGGAGGGCCTGGGAGCACCCTGGGGCCTCTACTTACAGTCTAGGGAGAGAGGTGGACCCCCTGGGTAGCTTGCTAGGGTTTTAGGCCCCTAGGTGGAGAACCAGGGGGCACCCTAGGGCCTATACTGCAAGTCCATGGAGAGAAGTGGACCCCTGGGTAGCTTGCTGGGGTCAGAGGCCCCTAGGTGCAGGGCAAGGGGGCACTCTGGGGCCTCTACTGCAAGTCAAGGGTGAGTTGTGGACCCCTGGGTAGCTTGCTGGGGTCTTAGGCCCCTGGGTGGAGGGCAAGGGGGCACCCTGGGGCCTATACTGCAAGTCCAGGGAGAGAGGTGGACCCCTGGGTAGCTTTCTGGGGTCAGCGCCCTTAGCTGGAGGGCCAGGGGGCACCTTGGGGCCTATACAGTAAGTCCAGGGAGAGACATGGACCCCTGGGTAGCTTGCTGGGGTCTTAGGCCCCTAGGTGGAGGGCCATTGGGCACCCTCGGGACTATACTTCTAGATCAGGGAGAAAGGTGGACCCCTGGGTAGCTTGCTGGGGTCAGAGGCCCCTAGGTGGAGGGCCAGGGGGCACCCTGGGGCCTATACTGCAAGTCCAGGGAGAGAAGTGGACCCCTGGGTAGCTTGCTGGGGTCAGAGGCCCCTAGTTGGAGGGCCAGGGGGCACCTTGGGGCCTCTACTGTAAGTCCAGGGAGAGACATGGACCCCTGGGTAGCTTGCTGGGGTCTTAGGCCCCTAGGTGGAGGGCCATTGGGCACCCTGGGGACTATACTTCTAGTCCAGGTAGAAAGGTGGACCCCTGGGTAGCTTGCTGGGGTCAGAGGCCCCTAGGTGGAGGGCAAAGGGGCACCCTGGGGCCTCTACTGTAAGTCCAGGGAGAGACATGGACCCCTGGGTAGCTTGCTGGTGTCTTAGGCCCCTAGGTGGAGGGCCAGGAGGTACCCTAGGGCCTCGACTGCAAGTCCAGTGAGAAAGGTGGACCCCTGAGTAGCTTGCTGGGGTCTTAGGCCCCTAGGTGGAGGGCCAGGAGGTACCCTAGGGCCTCGACTGCAAGTCCAGTGAGAAAGGTGGACCCCTGGGTAGCTTGCTGGGGTCAGAGGCCCCTAGGTTTAGGGCAAGGGGGCACCCTGGGGCCTCTACTGCAAGTCCAGGGAGAGTTTTGGACCTCTGGGTAGCTTGCAGGGGTCTTAGGCCCCTAGGTGGAGGGCCAGGAGGTACCCTAGGGCCTCTACTGCAAGACCAGGGAGAGAGGTGGACCCCTGGGTTGCTTGCTGGGGTCAGAGGCATTTAGGTGGAGGGCCAGGGGGCATCTTGGGGAAAATCCTGCAAGTCCAGGGAGAGAGGTGGATCCCTGGGGAGCTTGCTGGGGTCAGAGGCCCCTAGAAGGAGGGCCAGAGGGCACCCTGGGGCCTCTACTGCAAGTCCAGGGAGAGTTGTGGACCCCAGGGTAGCTTGCTGGGGTTTTAGGCACCTAGGTGGAGGACCAGTGGGCACCCTGGGGCCTATACTGCAAGTCCAGGGAGAGAGGTGGACCCCTGGGTAGCTTGCTGAGGTCAGAGGCCCATAGGTGGAGGGCCAGGGTGTACCCTAGGGCCTATACTGCAAGTCCAGGGGGAGAAGTGGACCCCTGTGTAGCTTGCTGTGGTCAGAGGACCCTAGGTGGAGGGCCAGGGGGCACCCTTCGGCCTCTACTGCAAGTCTAGGGAGAGTTGTGGACCCCTGGGTAGCTTGCTGGGGTCAGAGGCCCGTTGGTGGAGGGCCAGCGGGCACCCTGGGGCCTCTACTGCAAGTCCAGGGAGAGAGTTGGGCCCCTGGGTAGCTTGCTGGGGTCTTAGGCCCCTACATGGAATGCCAGGGGGCACCCTGGGGCCTCTTCTGCAAGTCCAGGAAGAGTTGTGGACCCCTTGGTAGCTTGCTGTGGTCTTAGGCCCCTAGGTGGAGGGCCAAGGGGCACCCTGGGGCCTATACTGCCAGTCCAGGGAGAGAGGTGGACCACTTGGTAGCTTGCTGAGGTCAGAGGCCCATAGGTGGAGGGCCAGGGGTACCCTAGGGCCTGTTCTGCAAGTCCAGGGAGAGAGGTGGATCCCTGGGTAGCTTGCTGGGAACTAAAGCCCCTAGGTGGAGGGCCAAGGGGTACCCTAGGGTCTCTACTGCAAGTCCAGGGAGAGAGGTGGATCCCTGGGTAGCTTGCTGGGAACTAAAGCCCCTAGGTTGAGGGCCAGGGGGTACCCTAGGGCCTCTACTGCAAGTCCAGGGAGAGGGGGGGACCCCTAAGTAGCTATCTGGGGTCAGAGGCCCTTAGGGGGAGGGCCAGGGGGCACCCTGGGGCCTCTACTGCAAGTCCAGGGAGAGTTGTGGACCCCAGGGTAGCTTGCTGGGGTTTTAGGCACCTAGGTGGAGGACCAGTGGGCACCCTGGGGCCTATACTGCAAGTCCAGGGAGAGAGGTGGACCCCTGGGTAGCTTGCTGAGGTCAGAGGCCCATAGGTGGAGGGCCAGGGTGTACCCTAGGGCCTATACTGCAAGTCCAGGGGGAGAAGTGGACCCCTGTGTAGCTTGCTGTGGTCAGAGGACCCTAGGTGGAGGGCCAGGGGGCACCCTTCGGCCTCTACTGCAAGTCTAGGGAGAGTTGTGGACCCCTGGGTAGCTTGCTGGGGTCAGAGGCCCGTTGGTGGAGGGCCAGCGGGCACCCTGGGGCCTCTACTGCAAGTCCAGGGAGAGAGTTGGGCCCCTGGGTAGCTTGCTGGGGTCTTAGGCCCCTACATGGAATGCCAGGGGGCACCCTGGGGCCTCTTCTGCAAGTCCAGGAAGAGTTGTGGACCCCTTGGTAGCTTGCTGTGGTCTTAGGCCCCTAGGTGGAGGGCCAAGGGGCACCCTGGGGCCTATACTGCCAGTCCAGGGAGAGAGGTGGACCACTTGGTAGCTTGCTGAGGTCAGAGGCCCATAGGTGGAGGGCCAGGGGTACCCTAGGGCCTGTTCTGCAAGTCCAGGGAGAGAGGTGGATCCCTGGGTAGCTTGCTGGGAACTAAAGCCCCTAGGTGGAGGGCCAAGGGGTACCCTAGGGTCTCTACTGCAAGTCCAGGGAGAGAGGTGGATCCCTGGGTAGCTTGCTGGGAACTAAAGCCCCTAGGTTGAGGGCCAGGGGGTACCCTAGGGCCTCTACTGCAAGTCCAGGGAGAGGGGGGGACCCCTAAGTAGCTATCTGGGGTCAGAGGCCCTTAGGTGGAGGGCCAGGGGGCACCCTGGGGCCCCTAGTGCAAGTCCAGGGAGAGAGGAGGGCCCCTTTGTAACTTGCTGGGGTCAGAGGCCCTTAGGTGGAGGGCAAGGGGGCTTCCTGGGGCCTCTATTGCAAGTACATTGAGAGAGTTGGGCCCCTGGGTAGCTTGTTGGGGTCGTATGCCCCTTGGTGGAGGGCCAGGGGGCACCCTGGGGCCTTTACTGCAAGTCCAGGGAGAGTTGTGGAACCCTTGGTAGCTTGCTGGGGTCAGAGGCCCCTAGTTGGAGAGCCAGGGGGCACCTTGGGGCCTATACAGTAAGTCCAGGGAGAGACATGGACCCCTGGGTAGCTTGCTGGGGTCTTAGGCCCCTAGGTGGAGGGCCATTGGGCACCCTCGGGACTATACTTCTAGATCAGGGAGAAAGGTGGACCCCTGGGTAGCTTGCTGGGGTCAGAGGCCCCTAGGTGGAGGGCAAAGGGGCACCCTGGGGCCTCTACTGCAAGTCCAGGGAGAGTTTTGGACCTCTGGGTAGCTTGCTGGGGTCTTAGACCCCTAGGTGGAGGGCCAGGAGGTACCCTAGGGCCTCTACTGCAAGACCAGGGAGAGAGGTGGACCCCTGGGGAGCTTTCTTGTGTCAGATGCCCCTAGGTGGAGGGCCAGGGGGCACACTGGGGCCTGTACTGCCAGTCCAGGGAGAGAGGTGGACCCCTGGGTAGCTTGCTGGGGTCAGAGGCCCCTAGAAGGAGGGCCAGGGGGCACCCTGGGGCCCCTACTGCAAGTCCAGGGAGAGTTGTGGACCCCTTGGTAGCTTGCTGGGGTCATAGGCCCTTAGGTGGAGGGCCAAGGGGCACCCTGGGGCCTATACTTCAAGTCCAGGGAGAAAGGTGGACCCCTGGGTAGCTTGCTTTGGTCAGAAGCCCCTAGGTGGAGGTCAAGGGGGCACCCTGGGGCCTCTACTGCAAGTCCAGGGTGAGACATGGACCCCTGGGTAGCTTGTTGGGGTCTTAGGCCCCTAGGTGGAGGGCCAGTGGGCACCCTCGGGCCTATACTTCTAGTCCAGAGAGAAAGGTGGACCCCTGGGTAGCTTGCTGGGGTCAGAGGCCCCTGGGTGGAGGGCAAGGGGGCACCCTGGGGCCTCTACTGCAAGTCCCGGTAGAGAGGTGGACCCCTGGGTAGCTTGCTGGGGTCCTAGGCCCCTAGGTGGAGGGCCAGGAGGTACCCTAGGGCCTCTACTGCAAGACCAGGGAGAGAGGTGGACCCCTGGGGAGCTTTCTTGTGTCAGATGCCCCTAGGTGGAGGGCCAGGGGGCACACTGGGGCCTGTACTGCCAGTCCAGGGAGAGAGGTGGACCCCTGGGTAGCTTGCTGGGGTCAGAGGCCCCTAGAAGGAGGGCCAGGGGGCACCCTGGGCCCCTACTGCAAGTCCAGGGAGAGTTGTGGACCCCTTGGTAGCTTGCTGGGGTCATAGGCCCTTAGGTGGAGGGCCAAGGGGCACCCTGGGGCCTATACTTCAAGTCCAGGGAGAAAGGTGGACCCCTGGGTAGCTTGCTTTGGTCAGAAGCCCCTAGGTGGAGGTCAAGGGGGCACCCTGGGGCCTCTACTGCAAGTCCAGGGTGAGACATGGACCCCTGGGTAGCTTGTTGGGGTCTTAGGCCCCTAGGTGGAGGGCCAGTGGGCACCCTCGGGCCTATACTTCTAGTCCAGGGAGAAAGGTGGACCCCTGGGTAGCTTGCTGGGGTCAGAGGCCCCTGGGTGGAGGGCAAGGGGGCACCCTGGGGCCTCTACTGCAAGTCCCGGTAGAGAGGTGGACCCCTGGGTAGCTTGCTGGGGTCCTAGGCCCCTAGGTGGAGGGCCAGGGGGCACCCTGGGGCCTCTACTGTAAGTCCAAGGAGAGACATGGACCCCTGGGTAGCTTGCTGGGGTCTTAGGCCCCTAGGTGGAGGGCCAGTGGGCACCCTGGGGCCTATACTTCTAGTCCAGGGAGAAAGGTGGACCCCTGGGTAGCTTGCTGGGGTCATAGGCCCCTTGGTGGAGGGCCAGGGGGCACCCTGGGGCCAATAATGCCAGTCCAGGGAAGGAGGTGGACCACTGGGTACCTTTCTTGTATCAGGGGCCCTTTAGGTGGAGGGCCTGGGAGCACCCTGGGGCCCCTACTTACAATCCAGGGAGAGAGGTGGACCCCCTGGGTAGCTTGCTGGGGTTTTAGGCCCCTAGGTGGAGGACCAGGGGGCACCCTAGGGCCTATACTGCAAGTCCATGGAGAGATGTATACCCCTGGGTAGCTTGCTGGGGTCAGAGGCCCCTAGGTGCAGGGCAAGGGGGCACCCTGGGGCCTCTACTGTAAGTCAAGGGAGAGTTGTGGACCCCTGGGTAGCTTGCTGGGGTCAGAGGCCCCTGGGTGGAGGGCAAGGGGGCACCCTGGGGCCTATACTGCAAGTCCAGGGAGAGAGGTGGACCCCTGGGTAGCTTTCTGGGGTCAGCGCCCCTAGCTGGAGGGCCAGGGGGCACCCTGGGGCCTATACTGGAAGTCCAGGGAGAGAAGTGGACCCCTGGGTAGCTTGATGGTGTCTGAAGCCCATAGGTGGAGGGCAAGGGGGTACCCTAGGGCTTCTACCGCAAGTCCAGGGAGAGAGGTGGACCCCTGTGTAGCTTGCTGGGGTCAGAGGCCCTTAGGTGGAGGGCCAGGGGGCACCCTGGGGCCTCTACTGAAAGTCCAGGGAGAGTTGTGGACCCCTGGGTAGCTTGATGGTGTCTGAAGCCCATAGGTGGAGGGCAAGGGGGTACCCTAGGGCCTCTTCCGCTAGTCCAGGGAGAGAGGTGGACCCCTGTGTAGCTTGCTGGGGTCAGAGGCCCTTAGGTGGAGGGCCAGGGGGCACCCTGGGTCCTCTACTGAAAGTCCAGGGAGAGTTGTGGACCACTGGGTAGCTTGCTGGGGTCAGAGGCCCCTAGAAGGAGGGCCTGGGGGCACCCTGGGGCTTATACTGCAAGTCCAGGGAGATAATTGGACCCCTGGGTAGCTTGCTGGGGTCTTAGGCCCCTAGGTGGAGGGCCAGTGGGCACCCTGGGGCCTATAATTCTAGTCCAGGGAGAGGGGTGGACCCCTGGGTAGCTTGCTGGGGTCCTAGGCCCCTAGTTGGAGGGCCAGGGGGCACCCTGGGGCCTATACTTCAAGTCAAGAGAGAGAGGTGAACCCCTGGGTAGCTTGCTGGGAACTTAGGCCCCTAGGTGGAGGGCCAGGGGGCTCCCTGGGGCCTATACTGCAAGTCCAGGGAGAGATGTGGACCCCTGGGTAGCTTGCTGGGGTCAGAGGCCCCTAGTTGGAGGGCCAGGGGGCACCTTGGGGCCTCTACTGTAAGTCCAGGGTGAGACAAGGACCCCTGGGTAGCTTGCTGGGGTCTTAGGCCCCTAGGTGGAGGGCCATTGGGCACCCTGGGGACTATACTTCTAGTCCAGGGAGAAAGGTGGACCCCTGGGTAGCTTGCTGGGGTCAGAGGCCCCTAGGTGGAGGGCAAAGGGGCACCCTGGGGCCTGTACTGCAAGTCCAGGGAGAGTTTTGGACCTCTGGGTAGCTTGCTGGGGTCTTAGGCCCCTAGGTGGAGGGCCAGGAGGTACCCTAGGGCCTCTACTGCAAGTCCAGGGAGAGAGGTGGACCCCTGGGTAGCTTGCTGGGGTCAGAGGCAACTAGGTGGAGGGCCAGGGGGCATCCTGGGGAAATTCCTGCAAGTCCAGGGAGAGAGGTGGACCCCTGGGGAGCTTTCTTGTGTCAGAGGCCCCTAGGTGGAGGGCCAGGGGGCACACTGGGGCCTGTACTGCCAGTCCAGGGAGAGAGGTGGACCCCTGGGTAGCTTGCTGGGGTAAGAGGCCCCTAGAAGGAGGGCCAGGGGGCACCCTGGGGCCTCTACTGCAAGTCCAGGGAGAGTTGTGGACGCCTTGGTAGCTTGCTGGGGTCATAGGCCCTTAGGTGGAGGGCCAAGGGGCACCCTGGGGCCTATACTTTAAGTCCAGGGAGAAAGGTGGACCCCTGGGAAGCTTGCTGGGGTCAGAAGCCCCTAGGTGGAGGGCAAGGGGGCACCCTGGGGCCTCTACTGCAAGTCCCGGTAGAGAGGTGGACCCCTGGGTAGCTTGCTGGGGTCCTAGGCCCCTAGGTGGAGGGCCAGGGGGCACCCTGGGGCCTATACTTCAAGTCAAGGGAGAGGGGTGGACCCCTGGGTAGCTTGCTGGGGTCCTAGGCCCCTAGTTGGAGGGCCAGGGGGCACCCTGGGGCCTATACTTCAAGTCAAGAGAGAGAGGTGAACCCCTGGGTAGCTTGCTGGGAACTTAGGCCCCTAGGTGGAGGGCCAGGGGGCTCCCTGGGGCCTATACTGCAAGTCCAGGGAGAGATGTGGACCCCTGGGTAGCTTGCTGGGGTCAGAGGCCCCTAGTTGGAGGGCCAGGGGGCACCTTGGGGCCTCTACTGTAAGTCCAGGGTGAGACAAGGACCCCTGGGTAGCTTGCTGGGGTCTTAGGCCCCTAGGTGGAGGGCCATTGGGCACCCTGGGGACTATACTTCTAGTCCAGGGTGAAAGGTGGACCCCTGGGTAGCTTGCTGGGGTCAGAGGCCCCTAGGTGGAGGGCAAAGGGGCACCCTGGGGCCTGTACTGCAAGTCCAGGGAGAGTTTTGGACATCTGGGTAGCTTGCTGGGGTCTTAGGCCCCTAGGTGGAGGGCCAGGAGGTACCCTAGGGCCTCTACTGCAAGTCCAGGGAGAGAGGTGGACCCCTGGGTAGCTTGCTGGGGTCAGAGGCAACTAGGTGGAGGGCCAGGGGGCATCCTGGGGAAATTCCTGCAAGTCCAGGGAGAGAGGTGGACCCCTGGGGAGCTTTCTTGTGTCAGAGGCCCCTAGGTGGAGGGCCAGGGGGCACACTGGGGCCTGTACTGCCAGTCCAGGGAGAGAGGTGGACCCCTGGGTAGCTTGCTGGGGTAAGAGGCCCCTAGAAGGAGGGCCAGGGGGCACCCTGGGGCCTCTACTGCAAGTCCAGGGAGAGTTGTGGACGCCTTGGTAGCTTGCTGGGGTCATAGGCCCTTAGGTGGAGGGCCAAGGGGCACCCTGGGGCCTATACTTTAAGTCCAGGGAGAAAGGTGGACCCCTGGGAAGCTTGCTGGGGTCAGAAGCCCCTAGGTGGAGGGCAAGGGGGCACCCTGGGGCCTCTACTGCAAGTCCCGGTAGAGAGGTGGACCCCTGGGTAGCTTGCTGGGGTCCTAGGCCCCTAGGTGGAGGGCCAGGGGGCACCCTGGGGCCTATACTTCAAGTCAAGGGAGAGAGGTGGACCCCTGGATAGCTTGCTGGGATCTTAGGCCCCTAGGTGGAGGGCCAGGAGGTACCCTAGGGCCTCTACTGCAAGACCAGGGAGAGAGGTGGACCCCTGGGTAGCTTGCTGGGATCTTAGGCTCCTAGGTGGAGGGCCAGGGGGCACCCTGGGGCCTATACTTCAAGTCAAGGGAGAGAGGTGGACCACTGGGTAGCTTTCTTGTGTCAGAGGCCCTTTAGGTGGAGGGCCTGGGAGCACCCTGGGGCCTCTACTTACAGTCCAGGGAGAGAGGTGGACCCCCTGGGTAGCTTGCTAGGGTTTTAGGCCCCTAGGTGGAGGGCCAGGAGGTACCCTAGGGCCTCTACTGCAAGTCCAGGGAGAGAGGTGGACCCCTGGGTAGCTTGCTGGGGTCAGAGGCAACTAGGTGGAGGGCCAGGGGGCATCCTGGGGAAATTCCTGCAAGTCCAGGGAGAGAGGTGGACCCCTGGGGAGCTTTCTTGTGTCAGAGGCCCCTAGGTGGAGGGCCAGGGGGCACACTGGGGCCTGTACTGCCAGTCCAGGGAGAGAGGTGGACCCCTGGGTAGCTTGCTGGGGTCAGAGGCCCCTAGGTGGAGGGCAAAGGGGCACCCTGGGGCCTGTACTGCAAGTCCAGGGAGAGTTTTGGACCTCTGGGTAGCTTGCTGGGGTCTTAGGCCCCTAGGTGGAGGGCCAGGAGGTACCCTAGGGCCTCTACTGCAAGTCCAGGGAGAGAGGTGGACCCCTGGGTAGCTTGCTGGGGTCAGAGGCAACTAGGTGGAGGGCCAGGGGGCATCCTGGGGAAATTCCTGCAAGTCCAGGGAGAGAGGTGGACCCCTGGGGAGCTTTCTTGTGTCAGAGGCCCCTAGGTGGAGCGCCAGGGGGCACACTGGGGCCTGTACTGCCAGTCCAGGGAGAGAGGTGGACCCCTGGGTAGCTTGCTGGGGTAAGAGGCCCCTAGAAGGAGGGCCAGGGGGCACCCTGGGGCCTCTACTGCAAGTCCAGGGAGAGTTGTGGACGCCTTGGTAGCTTGCTGGGGTCATAGGCCCTTAGGTGGAGGGCCAAGGGGCACCCTGGGGCCTATACTTTAAGTCCAGGGAGAAAGGTGGACCCCTGGGAAGCTTGCTGGGGTCAGAAGCCCCTAGGTGGAGGGCAAGGGGGCACCCTGGGGCCTCTACTGCAAGTCCCGGTAGAGAGGTGGACCCCTGGGTAGCTTGCTGGGGTCCTAGGCCCCTAGGTGGAGGGCCAGGGGGCACCCTGGGGCCTATACTTCAAGTCAAGGGAGAGGGGTGGACCCCTGGGTAGCTTGCTGGGGTCCTAGGCCCCTAGTTGGAGGGCCAGGGGGCACCCTGGGGCCTATACTTCAAGTCAAGAGAGAGAGGTGAACCCCTGGGTAGCTTGCTGGGAACTTAGGCCCCTAGGTGGAGGGCCAGGGGGCTCCCTGGGGCCTATACTGCAAGTCCAGGGAGAGATGTGGACCCCTGGGTAGCTTGCTGGGGTTAGAGGCCCCTAGTTGGAGGGCCAGGGGGCACCTTGGGGCCTCTACTGTAAGTCCAGGGTGAGACAAGGACCCCTGGGTAGCTTGCTGGGGTCTTAGGCCCCTAGGTGGAGGGCCATTGGGCACCCTGGGGACTATACTTCTAGTCCAGGGTGAAAGGTGGACCCCTGGGTAGCTTGCTGGGGTCAGAGGCCCCTAGGTGGAGGGCAAAGGGGCACCCTGGGGCCTGTACTGCAAGTCCAGGGAGAGTTTTGGACCTCTGGGTAGCTTGCTGGGGTCTTAGGCCCCTAGGTGGAGGGCCAGGAGGTACCCTAGGGCCTCTACTGCAAGTCCAGGGAGAGAGGTGGACCCCTGGGTAGCTTGCTGGGGTCAGAGGCAACTAGGTGGAGGGCCAGGGGGCATCCTGGGGAAATTCCTGCAAGTCCAGGGAGAGAGGTGGACCCCTGGGGAGCTTTCTTGTGTCAGAGGCCCCTAGGTGGAGGGCCAGGGGGCACACTGGGGCCTGTACTGCCAGTCCAGGGAGAGAGGTGGACCCCTGGGTAGCTTGCTGGGGTAAGAGGCCCCTAGAAGGAGGGCCAGGGGGCACCCTGGGGCCTCTACTGCAAGTCCAGGGAGAGTTGTGGACGCCTTGGTAGCTTGCTGGGGTCATAGGCCCTTAGGTGGAGGGCCAAGGGGCACCCTGGGGCCTATACTTTAAGTCCAGGGAGAAAGGTGGACCCCTGGGAAGCTTGCTGGGGTCAGAAGCCCCTAGGTGGAGGGCAAAGGGGCACCCTGGGGCCTCTACTGCAAGTCCCGGTAGAGAGGTGGACCCCTGGGTAGCTTGCTGGGGTCCTAGGCCCCTAGGTGGAGGGCCAGGGGGCACCCTGGGGCCTATACTTCAAGTCAAGGGAGAGAGGTGGACCCCTGGATAGCTTGCTGGGATCTTAGGCCCCTAGGTGGAGGGCCAGGAGGTACCCTAGGGCCTCTACTGCAAGACCAGGGAGAGAGGTGGACCCCTGGGTAGCTTGCTGGGATCTTAGGCTCCTAGGTGGAGGGCCAGGGGGCACCCTGGGGCCTATACTTCAAGTCAAGGGAGAGAGGTGGACCACTGGGTAGCTTTCTTGTGTCAGAGGCCCTTTAGGTGGAGGGCCTGGGAGCACCCTGGGGCCTCTACTTACAGTCCAGGGAGAGAGGTGGACCCCCTGGGTAGCTTGCTAGGGTTTTAGGCCCCTAGGTGGAGGACCAGGGGGCACCCTAGGGCCTATACTGCAAGTCCATGGAGAGATGTGGACCCCTGGGTAGCTTGCTGGGGTCATAGGCCCCTAGGTGCAGGGCAAGGGGGCACCCTGGGGCCTCTACTGCAAGTCAAGGGAGAGAGGTGTACCACTGGGTAGCTTGCTGGGGTCTTAGGCCCCTGGGTGGAGGGCAAGGGGGCACCCAGGGGCCTATACTGCAAGTCCAGGGAGAGAGGTGGACCCCTGGGTAGCTTTCTGGGGTCAGCGCCCTTAGCTGGAGGGCCAGGGGGCACCCTGGGGCCTATACTGGAAGTCCAGGGAGAGAAGTGGACCCCTGGGTAGCTTGATGGTGTCTGAAGCCCATATGTGGAGGGCAAGGGGGTACCCTAGGGCTTCTACCGCAAGTCCAGGGAGAGAGGTGGACCCCTGTGTAGCTTGCTGGGGTCAGAGGCCCTTAGGTGGAGGGCCAGGGGGCACCCTGGGGCCTCTACTGAAAGTCCAGGGAGAGTTGTGGACCCCTGGGTAGCTTGATGGTGTCTGAAGCCCATAGGTGGAGGGCAAGGGGGTACCCTAGGGCCTCTACCGCAAGTCCAGGGAGAGAGGTGGACCCCTATGTAGCTTGCTGGGGTCAGAGGCCCTTAGGTGGAGGGCCAGGGGGCACCCTGGGTCCTCTACGGAAGGTCCAGGGAGAGTTGTGGACCACAGGGTAGCTTGCTGGGGTCAGAAGCCCCTAGGTAGAGGGCCTGGGGGCACCCTGGGGCTTATACTGCAAGTCCATGGAGATAATTGGACCCCTGGGTAGCTTGCTGGGGTCTTAGGCCACTAGTTGGAGGGCCAGGGGGCACCCTGGGGCCTCTACTGCAAGTCCAGGGAGAGGGGTGGACCCCTGGGTAGCTTGCTGGGGTCAGAAGCCCCTAGGTGGAGGTCAAGGGGGCACCCTGGGGCCTCTACTGCAAGTCCAGGGAGAGACATGGACCACTGGGTAGCTTGCTGGGGTCTTAGGCCCCTATGTGGAGGGCCAGTGGGCACCCTGGGGCCTCTGCTGTAAGTCCAGGGAGAGACATGGACCCCTGGGTAGCTTGCTGGGGTCTTAGGCCCCTAGGTGGAGGGCCAGTGGGCACCCTCGGGCCTATACTTCTAGTCCAGGGAGAAAGGTGGACCCCTGGGTAGCTTGCTGGGGTCAGAGGCCCCTAGGTGGAGGGCAAGGGGGCACCCTGGGGCCTCTACTGCAAGTCCCGGGAGAGAGGTGGACCCCTGGGTAGCTTGCTGGGGTCCTAGGCCCCTAGGTGGAGGGCCAGGGGGCAGCCTGGGGCCTATACTTCAAGTCAAGGGAGAGAGGTGGACCCCTGGGTAGCTTGCTGGGGTCTTAGGCCCCTAGGTGGAGGGCCATTGGGCACCCTGGGGACTATACTTCTAGTCCAGGTAGAAAGGTGGACCCCTGGGTAGCTTGCTGGGGTCAGAGGCCCCTAGGTGGAGGGCAAAGGGGCACCCTGGGGCCTCTACTGCAAATCCAGGGAGAGTTTTGGACCTCTGGGTAGCTTGCTGGGGTCTTAGGCCCCAAGGTGGAGGGCCAGGAGGTACCCTAGGGCCTCTACTGCAAGATCAGGGAGAGAGGTGGACCCCTGGGTAGCTTGCTGGGGTCAGAGGCAACTAGGTGGAGGGCCAGGGGGCATCCTGGGGAAAATCCTGCAAGTCCAGGGAGAGAGGTGGACCCCTGGGGAGCTTTCTTGTGTCAGAGGCCCCTAGGTGGAGGGTTAGGGGGCACACTGGGGCCTGTACTGCCAGTCCAGGGAGAGAGGTGGACCCCTGGGTAGCTTGCTGGGGTCAGAGGCCCCTAGAAGGAGGGCCAGGGGGCACCCTGGGGCCACTACTGCAAGTCCAGGGAGAGTTGTGGACCCCTTGGTAGCTTGCTGGGGTCATAGGCCCTTAGGTGGAGGGCCAAGGGGCACCCTGGGGCCTATACTTCAAGTCCAGGGAGAAAGGTGGACCCCTGGGTAGCTTGCTGGGGTCAGAAGCCCCTAGGTGGAGGTCAAGGGGGCACCCTGGGGCCTCTACTGCAAGTCCAGGGAGAGACATGGACCCCTGGGTAGCTTGCTGGGGTCTTAGGCCCCTATGTGGAGGGCCAGTGGGCACCCTGGGGCCTCTGCTGTAAGTCCAGGGAGAGACATGGACCCCTGGGTAGCTTGCTGGGGTCTTAGGCCCCTAGGTGGAGGGCCAGTGGGCACCCTCGGGCCTATACTTCTTGTCCAGGGAGAAAGGTGGACCCCTGGGTAGCTTGCTGGGGTCAGAGGCCCCTAGGTGGAGGGCAAGGGGGCACCCTGGGGCCTCTACTGCAAGTCCCGGGAGAGAGGTGGACCCCAGGGTAGCTTGCTGGGGTCCTAGGCCCCTAGGTGGAGGGCCAGGGGGCAGCCTGGGGCCTATACTTCAAGTCAAGGGAGAGAGGTGGACCCCTGGGTAGCTTGCTGGGATCTTAGGCCCCTAGGTGGAGGGTCAGGGGGCGCCCTGGGGCCTATAATGCAAGTCCAGGGAGAGATGTGGACCCCTGGGTAGCTTGCTGGGGTCAGAGGCCCCTAGTTGGAGGGCCAGGGGACACCCTGGGGCCTCTACTGTAAGTCCAGGGAGAGACATGGACCCCTGGGTAGCTTGCTGGGGTCTTAGGCCCCTAGGTGGAGGGCCAGTGGGCACCCTGGGGCCTATACTTCTAGTCCAGGGACAAAGGTGGACCCCTGGGTAGCTTGCTGGGGTCAGAGGCCCCTAGGTGGAGGGCCAGGGGGCACCTTGGGGCCTCTACTGTAAGTCCAGGGAGAGACATGGACCCCTGGGTAGCTTGCTGGGGTCTTAGGCCCCTAGGTGGAGGGCCAGGAGGTTCCCTAGGGCCTCGACTGCAAGTCCAGTGAGAAAGGTGGACCCCTGGGTAGCTTGCTGGGGTCAGAGGCCCCTAGGTTTAGGGCCTGGGGGCACCCTGGGGCTTATACTGCAAGTCCAGGGAGATAATTGTACCCCTGGGTAGCTTGCTGGGGTCTTAGGCCCCTAGTTGGAGGGTCAGGGGGCACCCTGGGGCCTCTACTGCAAGTCCAGGGAGAGAGAGGTGGACCCCTGTGTAGCTTGCTGGGATCTTAGGCCCCTAGGTGGAGGGTCAGGGGGCGCCCTGTGGCCTATTCTGCAAGTCCAGGGAGAGATGTGCACCCCTGGGTAGCTTGCTGGGGTCAGAGGCCCCTAGGTGGAGGGCCAGGGGGCACCTTGGGGCCTCTACTGTAAGTCCAGGGAGAGACATGGACCCCTGGGTAGCTTGCTGGGGTCTTAGGCCCCTAGGTGGAGGGCCAGGAGGTACCCTAGGGCCTCGACTGCAAGTCCAGTGAGAAAGGTGGACCCCTGGGTAGCTTGCTGGGGTCAGAGGCCCCTAGGTTTAGGGCAAGAGGGCACCCTGGGGCCTCTACTGCAAGTCCAGGGAGAGTTTTGGACCTCTGGGTAGCTTGCTGGGGTCTTAGGCCCCTAGGTGGAGGGCCAGGAGGTACCCTAGGGCCTCTACTGCAAGACCAGGGAGAGAGGTGGAACCCTGGGTAGCTTGCTGGGGTCAGAGGCTTTTAGGTGGAGGGCCAGGGGGCATCTTGGGGAAAATCCTGCAAGTCCAGGGAGAGAGGTGGACCCCTGGGGAGCTTGCTGGGGTCAGAGGCCCCTAGAAGGAGGGCCAGGGGGCACCCTGGGGCCTCTACTGCAAGTCCAGGGAGAGTTGTGGACCCCTGGGTAGCTTGCTGGGGTTTTAGGCCCCTAGGTGGAGGACCAGTGGGCACTCTGGGGCCTATACTTCAAGTCCAGGGAGAAAGGTGGACCCCTGGGTAGCTTGCTGGGGTCAGAGGCCCCTAGGTGGAGGTCAAGGGGGCACCCTGGGGCCTCTACTGCAAGTCCAGGGAGAGACTTAGACCCCTGGGTAGCTTGCTGGGGTCTTAGGCCCCTAGGTGGAGGGCCAGTGGGCACCCTTGGGCCTATACTTCTAGTCCAGGGAGAAAGGTGGACCCCTGGGTAGCTTGCTGAGGTCAGAGGCCCATAGGTGGAGGGCCAGGGGGTACCCTAGGGCCTATACTGCAAGTCCAGGGGGAGAGGTGGACCCCTGTGTAGCTTGCTGTGGTCAGAGGACCCTAGGTGGAGGGCCAGGGGGCACCCTTCGGCCTCTACTGCAAGTCTAGGGAGAGTTGTGGACCCCTGGGTAGCTTGCTGGGGTCAGAGGCCCGTTGGTGGAGGGCCAGCGGGCACCCTGGGGCCTCTACTGCAAGTCCAGGGAGAGAGTTGGGCCCCTGGGTAGCTTGCTGGGGTCTTAGGCCCCTACATGGAATGCCAGGGGGCACCCTGGGGCCTCTTCTGCAAGTCCAGGAAGAGTTGTGGACCCCTTGGTAGCTTGCTGTGGTCTTAGGCCCCTAGGTGGAGGGCGAAGGGGCACCCTGGGGCCTATACTGCCTGTCCAGGGAGAGAGGTGGACCACTTGGTAGCTTGCTGAGGTCAGAGGCCCATAGTTGGAGGGCCAGGGGTACCCTAGGGCCTGTTCTGCAAGTCCAGGGAGAGAGGTGGATCCCTGGGTAGCTTGCTGGGAACTAAAGCCCTTAGGTGGAGGGCCAAGGGGTACCCTAGGGTCTCTACTGCAAGTCCAGGGAGAGAGGTGGATCCCTGGGTAGCTTGCTGGGAACTAAAGCCCCTAGGTTGAGGGCCAGGGGGTACCCTAGGGCCTCTACTGCAAGTCCAGGGAGAGAGGGGGACCCCTAAGTAGCTAGCTGGGGTCAGAGGCCCTTAGGTGGAGGGCCAGGGGGCACCCTGGGGCCTCTAGTGCAAGTCCAGGGAGAGAGGAGGGCCCCTTTGTAACTTGCTGGGGTCAGAGGCCCTTAGGTGGAGGGCAAGGGGGCTTCCTGGGGCCTCTATTGCAAGTCCATTGAGAGAGTTGGGCCCCTGGGTAGCTTGTTGGGGTCGTATGCCCCTTGTCGGAGGGCCAGGGGGCACCCTGGGGCCTTTACTGCAAGTCCAGGGAGAGTTGTGGAACCCTTGGTAGCTTGCTGGGGTCAGAGGCCCCTAGTTGGAGAGCCAGGGGGCACCTTGGGGCCTGTACTGTAAGTCCAGGGAGAGACATGGACCCCTGGGTAGCTTGCTGGGGTCTTAGGCCCCTAGGTGGAGGGCCATTGGGCACCCTGGGGACTATACTTCTAGTCCAGGGAGAAAGGTGGAACCCTGGGTAGCTTACTGGGGTCAGAGGCCCCTAGGTGGAGGGCAAAGGGGCACCCTGGGGCCTCTACTGCAAGTCCAGGGAGAGTTTTGGACCTCTGGGTAGCTTGCTGGGGTCTTAGACCCCTAGGTGGAGGACCAGGAGGTACCCTAGGGCCTCTACTGCAAGACCAGGGAGAGAGGTGGACCCCTGGGTAGCTTGCTGGGGTCAGAGGCAACTAGGTGGAGGGCCAGGGGGCATCCTGGGGAAAATCCTGCAAGTCCAGGGAGAGAGGTGGACCCCTGGGGAGCTTTCTTGTGTCAGAGGCCCTTAGGTGGAGGGTCTGGGGGCACACTGGGGCCTGTACTGCCAGTCCAGGGAGAGAGGTGGACCCCTGGGTAGCTTGCTGGGGTCAGAGGCCCCTAGAAGGAGGGCCAGGGGGCACCCTGGGGCCTCTACTGCAAGTCCAGGGAGAGTTGTGGACCCCTTGGTAGCTTGCTGGGGTCATAGGCCCTTAGTTGGAGGGCCAAGGGGCACCCTGGGGCCTATACTTCAAGTCCAGGGAGAAAGGTGGACCCCTGGGTAGCTTGCTGGGGTCAAAAGCCCCTAGGTGGAGGTCAAGGGGGCACCCTGGGGCCTCTACTGCAAGTCCAGGGAGAGACATGGACCCCTGGGTAGCTTGCTGGAGTCTTAGGCCCCTAGGTGGAGGGCCAGTGGGCACCCTGGGGCCTCTACTGTAAGTCCAGGGAGAGACATGGACCCCTGGGTAGCTTGCTGGGGTCTTTGGCCCCTAGGTGGAGGGCCAGTGGGCACCCTCGGGCCTATACTTCTAGTCCAGGGAGAAAGGTGGACCCCTGGGTAGCTTGCTGGGGTCAGAGGCCCCTAGGTGGAGGGCAAGGGGGCACCCTGGGGCCTCTACTGCAAGTCCCGGTAGAGAGGTGGACCCCTGGGTAGCTTGCTGGGGTCCTAGGCCCCTAGGTGGAGGGCCAGGTGGCACCCTGGGGCCTATACTTCAAGTCAAGGGAGAGAGGTGGACCCCTGGGTAGCTGGCTGGGATCTTAGGCCCCTAGCTGGAGGGCCAGGGGGCGCCCTGGGGCCTATACTGCAAGTCCAGGGAGAGATGTGGAACCCTTGGTAGCTTGCTGGGGTCAGAGGCCCCTAGTTGGAGAGCCAGGGGGCACCTTGGGGCCTATACTGTAAGTCCAGGGAGAGACATGGACCCCTGGGTAGCTTGCTGGGGTCTTAGGCCCCTAGGTGGAGGGCCATTGGGCACCCTGGGGACTATACTTCTAGTCCAGGGAGAAAGGTGGAACCCTGGGTAGCTTGCTGGGGTCAGAGGCCCCTAGGTGGAGGGCAAAGGGGCACCCTGGGGCCTCTACTGCAAGTCCAGGGAGAGTTTTGGACCTCTGGGTAGCTTGCTGGGGTCTTAGACCCCTAGGTGGAGGGCCAGGAGGTACCCTAGGGCCTCTACTGCAAGACCAGGGAGAGAGGTGGACCCCTGGGTAGCTTGCTGGGGTCAGAGGCAACTAGGTGGAGGGCCAGGGGGCATCCTGGGGAAAATCCTGCAAGTCCAGGGAGAGAGGTGGACCCCTGGGGAGCTTTCTTGTGTCAGAGGCCCTTAGGTGGAGGGTCTGGGGGCACACTGGGGCCTGTACTGCCAGTCCAGGGAGAGAGGTGGACCCCTGGGTAGCTTGCTGCGGTCAGAGGCCCCTAGAAGGAGGGCCAGGGGGCACCCTGGGGCCTCTACTGCAAGTCCAGGGAGAGTTGTGGACCCCTTGGTAGCTTGCTGGGGTCATAGGCCCTTAGGTGGAGGGCCAAGGGGCACCCTGGGGCCTATACTTCAAGTCCAGGGAGAAAGGTGGACCCCTGGGTAGCTTGCTGGGGTCAAAAGCCCCTAGGTGGAGGTCAAGGGGGCACCCTGGGGCCTCTACTGCAAGTCCAGGGAGAGACATGGACCCCTGGGTAGCTTGCTGGAGTCTTAGGCCCCTAGGTGGAGGGCCAGTGGGCTCCCTGGGGCCTCTACTGTAAGTCCAGGGAGAGACATGGACCCCTGGGTAGCTTGCTGGGGTCTTTGGCCCCTAGGTGGAGGGCCAGTGGGCACCCTCGGGCCTATACTTCTAGTCCAGGGAGAAAGGTGGACCCCTGGGTAGCTTGCTGGGGTCAGAGGCCCCTAGGTGGAGGGCAAGGGGGCACCCTGGGGCCTCTACTGCAAGTCCCGGTAGAGAGGTGGACCCCTGGGTAGCTTGCTGGGGTCCTAGGCCCCTAGGTGGAGGGCCAGGGGGCACCCTGGGGCCTATACTTCAAGTCAAGGGAGAGAGGTGGACCCCTGGGTAGCTGGCTGGGATCTTAGGCCCCTAGCTGGAGGGCCAGGGGGCGCCCTGGGGCCTATACTGCAAGTCCAGGGAGAGATGTGGACCCCTGGGTAGCTTGTTGGGGTCTTAGGCCCCTAGTTGGAGGGCCAGGGGACACCCTGGGGCCTCTACTGTAAGTCCAGGGAGAGACATGGACCCCTGGGTAGCTTGTTGGGGTCTTAGGCCCCTAGGTGGAGGGCCAGTGGGCACCCTGGGGCCTATACTTCTAGTCCAGGGAGAAAGGTGGACCCCTGCGTAGCTTGCTGGGGTCAGAGGACCCTAGGTGGAGGGCAAGGGGCACCCTGGGGCCTCTACTGCAAGTCCAGGGAGAGTTTTTGACCTCTGGGTAGCTTGCTGGGGTCTTAGGCCCCTAGGTGGAGGGCCAGGAGGTACCCTAGGGCCTCTACTGCAAGTCCAGGGAGAGAGGTGGACCCCTGGGTAGCTTGCTGGGGTCAGAGGCAACTAGGTGGAGGGCCAGGGGGCATCCTGGGGAAAATCCTGCAAGTCCAGGGAGAGAGGTGGACCCCTGGGGAGCTTTCTTGTGTCAGAGGCCCCTAGGTGGAGGGCCAGGGGGCACCCTGGGGCCTACACTGCCAGTCCAGGGAGAGAGGTGGACACCTGGGTAGCTTGCTGTGGTCTTAGGCCCCTAGGTGGAGGGCCAGGGGGCACCCTGGGGCCTATACTGCAAGTCCATGGAAAGATGTGGACCCCTGGGTAGCTTGCTGGGGTCAGAGGCCCCTAGAAGGAGGGCCTGGGGGCACCCTTGGGCCTCTAATGCAAGTCCAGGGAGAGTTGTGGACCCCTGGGTAGCATGCTAGGGTTTTAGGCCCCTAGGTGGAGGACCAGTCGGCACCCTGGGGCCTATACTTCAAGTCCAGGGAGAAAGGTGGACCCCTGTGTAGCTTGCTGGGGTCAGATGCCCCTAGGTGGAGGTCAAGGGAGCACCCTGGGGCCTCTACTGCAAGTCCAGGGAGAGACATGGACCCCTGGGTAGCTTGCTGGGGTCTTAGGCAACTAGGTGGAGGGCCAGTGGTTACCCTGGGGCCTATACTTCTAGTCCAGGGAGAAAGGTGGACCCCTGGGTAGCTTGCTGAGGTCAGAGGCCCATAGGTGGAAGGCCAGGGGGTACCCTAGGGCCTGTACTGCAAGTCCAGGGAGAGAGGTGGACCCCTGTGTAGCTTGCTGTAGTCAGAGGACCCTAGGTGGAGGGCCAAGGGGCACCCTTCGGCCTCTACTGCAAGTCTAGGGAGAGTTGTGGACCTCTGGGTAGCTTGCTGGGGTCAGAGGCCTGTTGGTGGAGGGCCAGCGGGCACCCTGGGGCCTATACTGCAAGTCCAGGGAGAGAGTTGGGCCTCTGGGTAGCTTGCTGGGGTCTTAGGCCCCTACATGGAATGCCAGGGGGCACCCTGGGGCCTCTTCTGCAAGTCCAGGGAGAGTTGTGTACCCCTTGGAAGCTTGCTGTGGTCTTAGGCCCCTAGGTGGAGGGCCAAGGGGCACCCTGGGGCCTATACTGCCAGTCCAGGGAGAGAGGTGGACCACTGGGTAGCTTGCTGGGGTCAGAGGCCCCTAGAAGGAGGGCCAGGGGGCACCCTGGGGCCTCTACTGCAAGTCCCGTTAGAGAGGTGGACCCCTTGGTAGCTTGCTGGGGTCTTAGGCCCCTACATGGAATGCCAGGGGGCACCCTGGGGCCTCTTCTGCAAGTCCAGGGAGAGTTGTGGACCCCTTGGTAGCTTGCTGTGGTCTTAGGCCCCTAGGTGGAGGGCCAAGGGGCACCCTGGGGCCTATACTGCCAATCCAGGGAGAGAGGTGGACCACTGGGTAGCTTGCTGGGGTCAGAGGCCCCTAGAAGGAGGGCCAGGGGGCACCCTGGGGCCTCTACTGCAAGTCCAGGGAGAGTTGAGGACCCCTTGGTAGCTTGCTGGGGTCATAGGCCCTTAGGTGGAGGGCCAAGGGGCACCCTGGGGCCTATACTTCAAGTCCAGGGAGAAAGGTGAACCCCTGGGTAGCTTGCTGGGGTCAGAAGCCCCTAGGTGGAGGTCAAGGGGGCACCCTGGGGCCTCTACTGCAAGTCCAGGGAGAGACATGGACCCCTGGGTAGCTTGCTGGGGTCTTAGGCCCCTAGGTGGAGGGCCACTGGGCACCCTGGGGCCTCTACTGTAAGTCCAGGGAGAGACATGGACCCCTGGGTAGCTTGCTGGGGTCATAGGCCCCTAGGTGGAGGACCAGGGGGCACCCTGGGGCCAATACTGCCAGTCCAGGGAAGGAGGTGGACCACTGGGTAGCTGTCTTGTGTCAGAGGCCCTTTAGGTGGAGGGCCTGGGAGCACCCTGGGGCCTCTACTTACAGTCTAGGGAGAGAGGTGGACCCCCTGGGTAGCTTGCTAGGGTTTTAGGCCCCTAGGTGGAGGACCAGGGGGCACCCTAGGGCCTATACTGCAAGTCCATGGAGAGATGTGGACCCCTGGGTAGCTTGCTGGGGTCAGAGGCCCCTAGGTGCAGGGCAAGGGGGCACCCTGGGGCCTCTACTGCAAGTCAAGGGTGAGTTGTGGACCCCTGGGTAGCTTGCTGGGGTCTTAGGCCCCTGGGTGGAGGGCAAGGGGGCACCCTGGGGCCTATACTGCAAGTCCAGGGAGAGAGGTGGACCCCTGGGTAGCTTTCTGGGGTCAGCGCCCTTAGCTGGAGGGCCAGGGGGCACCCTGGGGCCTATACTGGAAGTCCAGGGAGAGAAGTGGACCCCTGGGTAGCTTGATGGTGTCTGAAGCCCATAGGTGGAGGGCAAGGGGGTACCCTAGGGCTTCTACCGCAAGTCCAGGGAGAGAGGTGGACCCCTGTGTTGCTTGCTGGGGTCAGAGGCCCTTAGGTGGAGGGCCAGGGGGCACCCTGGGGCCTCTACTGATAGTCCATGGAGAGTTGTGGACCCCTGGGTAGCTTGATGTTGTCTGAAGCCCATAGGTGGAGGGCAAGGGGGTACCCTAGGGCCTCTAACGCTAGTCCAGGGAGATAGGTGGACCCCTGTGTAGCTTGCTGGGGTCAGAGGCCCTTAGGTGGAGGGCCAGGGGGCACCCTGGGTCCTCTACTGAAGGTCCAGGGAGAGTTGTGGACCACTGGGTAGCTTGCTGGGGTCAGAAGCCCCTAGGTGGAGGGCCTGGGGGCACCCTGGGGCTTATACTGCAAGTCCAGGGAGACAATTGGACCCCTGGGTAGCTTGCTGGGGTCTTAGGCCCCTAGTTGGAGGGCCAGGGGGCACCCTGGGGCCTCTATTGCAAGTCCAGGGAGAGGGGTGGACCCCTGGGTAGCTTGCTGGGGTCCTAGGCCCCTAGGTGGAGGGCCAGGGGGCACCCTGGGACCTATACTTCAAGTATAGAGAGAGAGAGGTGGACCCCTGGGTAGCTTGCTGTGGTCTTAGGCCCCTAGGTGGAGGGCCAAGGGGCACCCTGGGGCCTATACTGCCAATCCAGGAAGAGAGGTGGACCACTGGGTAGCTTGCTGGGGTCAGAGGCCCCTAGAAGGAGGGCCAGGGGGCACCCTGGGGCCTCTACTGCAAGTCCAGGGAGAGTTGTGGACCCCTTGGTAGCTTGCTGGGGTCATAGGCCCTTAGGTGGAGGGCCAAGGGGCACCCTGGGGCCTATACTTCAAGTCCAGGGAGAAAGGTGGACCCCTGGGTAGTTTGCTGGGGTCAGAAGCCCCTAGGTGGAGGTCAAGGGGGCACCCTGGGGCCTCTACTGCAAGTCCAGGGAGAGACATGGACCCCTGGGTAGCTTGCTGGGGTCTTAGGCCCCTAGGTGGAGGGCCAGTGGGCACCCTGGGGCCTCTACTGTAAGTCCAGGGAGAGACATGGACCCCTGGGTAGCTTGCTGGGGTCATAGGCCCCTAGGTGGAGGACCAGGGGGCACCCTGGGGCCAATACTGCCAGTACAGGGAAGGAGGTGGACCACTGGGTAGCTTTCTTGTGTCAGAGGCCCTTTAGGTGGAGGGCCTGGGAGCACCCTGGGGCCTCTACTTACAGTCTAGGGAGAGTTGTGGACCCCCTGGGTAGCTTGCTAGGGTTTTAGGCCCCTAGGTGGAGGACCAGGGGGCACCCTAGGGCCTATACTGCAAGTCCATGGAGAGATGTGGACCCCTGGGTAGCTTGCTGGGGTCAGAGGCCCCTAGGTGCAGGGCAAGGGGGCACCCTGGGGCCTATACTTCAAGTCCAGGGAGAAAGGTGGACCCCTGGGTAGCTTGCTGGGGTCAGAAGCCCCTAGGTGGAGGGCCAGGGGGCACCCTGGGGCCTATACTTCAAGTCAAGGGAGAGAGGTGGACCCCTGGCTAGCTTGCTGGGATCTTAGGCCCCTAGGTGGAGGGTCAGGGGGAGCCCTGGGGCCTATTCTGCAAGTCCAGGGAGAGATGTGGACCCCTGGGTAGCTTGCTGGGGTCAGAGGCCCCTAGTTGGAGGGCCAGGGGACACCCTGGGGCCTCTACTGTAAGTCCAGGAAGAGACATGGACCCCTGGGTAGCTTGCTGGGGTCTTAGGCCCCTAGGTGGAGGGCCAGTGGGCACCGTGGGGCCTATACTTCTAGTCCAGGGAGAAAGGTGGACCCCTGGGTAGCTTGCTGGGGTCAGAGGCCCCTAGGTGGAGGGCCAGGGGGCACCTTGGGGCCTCTACTGTAAGTCCAGGGAGAGACATGGACCCCTGGGTAGCTTGCTGGTGTCTTAGGCCCCTAGGTGGAGGGCCAGGAGGTACCCTAGGGCCTCGACTGCAAGTCCAGTGAGAAAGGTGGACCCCTGGGTAGCTTGCTGGGGTCTTAGGCCCCTAGGTGGAGGGCCAGGAGGTACCCTAGGGCCTCGACTGCAAGTCCAGTGAGAAAGGTGGACCCCTGGGTAGCTTGCTGGGGTCAGAGGCCCCTAGGTTTAGGGCAAGGGGGCACCCTGGGGCCTCTACTGCAAGTCCAGGGAGAGTTTTGGACCTCTGGGTAGCTTGCAGGGGTCTTAGGCCCCTAGGTGGAGGGCCAGGAGGTACCCTAGGGCCTCTACTGCAAGACCAGGGAGAGAGGTGGACCCCTGGGTAGCTTGCTGGGGTCAGAGGCATTTAGGTGGAGGGCCAGGGGGCATCTTGGGGAAAATCCTGCAAGTCCAGGGAGAGAGGTGGACCCCTGGGGAGCTTGCTGGGGTCAGAGGCCCCTAGGTGGAGGTCAAGGGGGCACCCTGGGGCCTCTACTGCCAGTCCAGGGAGAGACATAGACCCCTGGGTAGCTTGCTGGGGTCTTAGGCCCCTGGGTGGAGGGCCAGTGGGCACCCTGGGGCCTATACTTCTAGTCCAGGGAGAAAGGTGGACCCCTGGGTAGCTTGCTGAGGTCAGAGGCCCATAGGTGGAGGGCCAGGGGGTACCCTAGGGCCTATACTGCAAGTCCAGGGGGAGAGGTGGACCCCTGTGTAGCTTGCTATGGTCAGAGGACCCTAGGTGGAGGGCCAGGGGGCACCCTTCGGCCTCTACTGCAAGTCTAGGGAGAGTTGTGGACCCCTGGGTAGCTTGCTGGGGTCAGAGGCCCGTTGGTGGAGGGCCAGCGGGCACCCTGGGGCCTCTACTGCAAGTCCAGGGAGAGAGTTGGGCCCCTGGGTAGCTTGCTGGGGTCTTAGGCCCCTACATGGAATGCCAGGGGGCACCCTGGGGCCTCTTTTGCAAGTCCAGGAAGAGTTGTGGACCCCTTGGTAGCTTGCTGTGGTCTTAGGCCCCTAGGTGGAGGGCCAAGAGGCACCCTGGGGCCTATACTGCTAGTCCAGGGAGAGAGGTGGACCACTTGGTAGCTTGCTGAGGTTAGAGGCCCATAGGTGGAGGGCCAGGGGTACCCTAGGGCCTGTTCTGCAAGTCCAGGGAGAGAGGTGGATCCCTGGGTAGCTTGCTGGGAACTAA
The DNA here is from genome assembly GCF_052040795.2 of Danio rerio. Taxonomy (NCBI): domain Eukaryota; kingdom Metazoa; phylum Chordata; class Actinopteri; order Cypriniformes; family Danionidae; genus Danio; species Danio rerio. The sequence continues at coordinate 52,551,354 of NC_141037.1, read as the reverse complement.
AGCCCCTAGGTGGAGGGCCAAGGGGTACCCTAGGGTCTCTACTGCAAGTCCAGGGAGAGAGGTGGATCCATGGGTAGCTTGCTGGGAACTAAAGCCCCTAGGTTGAGGGCCAGGGGGTACCCTAGGGCCTCTACTGCAAGTCCAGGGAGAGGGGGGGACCCCTAAGTAGCTATCTGGGGTCAGAGGCCCTTAGGAGGAGGGCCAGGGGGCACCCTGGGGCCTCTAGTGCAAGTCCATTGAGAGAGTTGTGCCCCTGGGTAGCTTGTTGGGGTCGTATGCCCCTTGGTGGAGGGCCAGGGGGCACCCTGGGGCCTTTACTGCAAGTCCAGGGAGAGTTGTGGAACTTTTGGTAGCTTGCTGGGGTCAGAGGCCCCTAGTTGGAGAGCCAGGGGGCACCTTGGGGCCTATACAGTAAGTCCAGGGAGAGACATGGACCCCTGGGTAGCTTGCTGGGGTCTTAGGCCCCTAGGTGGAGGGCCATTGGGTACCCTTGGGACTATACTTCTAGTCCAGGGAGAAAGGTGGACCCCTGGGTAGCTTGCTGGGGTCAGAGGCCACTAGGTGGAGGGCAAAGGGGCACCCTGGGGCCTCTACTGCAAGTCCAGGGAGAGTTTTGGACCTCTGGGTAGCTTGCTGGGGTCTTAGACCCCTAGGTGGAGGGCCAGGAGGTACCCTAGGGCCTCTACTGCAAGACCAGGGAGAGAGGTGGACCCCTGGGTAGCTTGCTGGGGTCAGAGGCAACTAGGTGGAGGGCCAGGGGGCATCCTGGGGAAAATCCTGCAAGTCCAGGGAGAGAGGTGGACCCCTGGGGAGCTTTCTTGTGTCAGATGCCCCTAGGTGGAGGGCCAGGGGGCACACTGGGGCCTGTACTGCCAGTCCAGGGAGAGAGGTGGACCCCTGGGTAGCTTGCTGGGGTCAGAGGCCCCTAGAAGGAGGGCCAGGGGGCACCCTGGGGCCTCTACTGCAAGTCCAGGGAGAGTTGTGGACCCCTTGGTAGCTTGCTGGGGTCATAGGCCCTTAGGTGGAGGGCCAAGGGGCACCCTGGGGCCTATACTTCAAGTCCAGGGAGAGAGGTGGATCCCTGGGTAGCTTGCTGGGGTCAGAAGCCCCTAGGTGGAGGTCAAGGGGGCACCCTGGGGCCTCTACTGCAAGTCCAGGGTGAGACATGGACCCCTGGGTAGCTTGCTGGGGTCTTAGGCCCCTAGGTGGAGGGCCAGTGGGCACCCTGGGGCCTCTACTGTAAGTCCAGGGAGAGACATGGACCCCTGGGTAGCTTGCTGGGGTCTTAGGCCCCTAGGTGGAGGGCCAGTGGGCACCCTCGGGCCTATACTTCTAGTCCAGGGAGAAAGGTGGACCCCTGGGTAGCTTGCTGGGGTCAGAGGCCCCTAGGTGGAGGGCAAGGGGGCACCCTGGGGCCTCTACTGCAAGTCCCTGTAGAGAGGTGGACCCCTGGGTAGCTTGCTGGGGTCCTAGGCCCCTAGGTGGAGGGCCAGGGGGCACCCTGGGGCCTCTACTGTAAGTCCAAGGAGAGACATGGACCCCTGGGTAGCTTGCTGGGGTCTTAGGCCCCTAGGTGGAGGGCCAGTGGGCACCCTGGGGCCTATACTTCTAGTCCAGGGAGAAAGATGGACCCCTGGGTAGCTTGCTGGGGTCATAGGCCCCTAGGTGGAGGGCCAGGGGGCACCCTGGGGCCAATACTGCAAGTCAAGGGAGAGTTGTGGACCCCTGGGTAGCTTGCTGGGGTCAGAGGCCCCTGGGTGGAGGGCAAGGGGGCACCCTGGGGCCTATACTGCAAGTCCAGGGAGAGATGTATACCCCAAGGTAGCTTGCTGGGGTCAGAGGCCCCTAGGTGCAGGGCAAGGGGGCACCCTGGGGCCTCTACTGCAAGTCAAGGGAGAGTTGTGGACCCCTGGGTAGCTTGCTGGGGTCAGAGGCCCCTGGGTGGAGGGCAAGGGGGCACCCTGGGGCCTATACTGCAAGTCCAGGGAGAGAGGTGGACCCCTGGGTAGCTTTCTGGGGTCAGCGCCCCTAGCTGGAGGGCCAGGGGGCACCCTGGGGCCTATACTGGAAGTCCAGGGAGAGAAGTGGACCCCTGGGTAGCTTGATGGTGTCTGAAGCCCATAGGTGGAGGGCAAGGGGGTACCCTAGGGCTTCTACCGCAAGTCCAGGGAGAGAGGTGGACCCCTGTGTAGCTTGCTGGGGTCAGAGGCCCTTAGGTGGAGGGCCAGGGGGCACCCTGGGGCCTCTACTGAAAGTCCAGGGAGAGTTGTGGACCCCTGGGTAGCTTGATGGTGTCTGAAGCCCATAGGTGGAGGGTAAGGGGGTACCCTAGGGCCTCTTCCGCTAGTCCAGGGAGAGAGGTGGACCCCTGTGTAGCTTGCTGGGGTCAGAGGCCCTTAGGTGGAGGGCCAGGGGGCACCCTGTGTCCTCTACTGAAAGTCCAGGGAGAGTTGTGGACCACTGGGTAGCTTGCTGGGGTCAGAGGCCCCTAGGTGGAGGGCCTGGGGGCACCCTGGGGCTTATACTGCAAGTCCAGGGAGATAATTGGACCCCTGGGTAGCTTGCTGGGGTCTTAGGCCCCTAGGTGGAGGGCCAGGGGGCACCCTGGGGCCTCTACTGCAAGTCCAGGGAGAGGGGTGGACCCCTGGGTAGCTTGCTGGGGTCCTAGGCCCCTAGTTGGAGGGCCAGGGGGCACCCTGGGGCCTATACTTCAAGTCAAGAGAGAGAGGTGGACCCCTGGGTAGCTTGCTGGGATCTTAGGCCCCTAGGTGGAGGGCCAGGGGGCACCCTGGGGCCTATACTGCAAGTCCAGGGAGAGATGTGGACCCCTGGGTAGCTTGCTGGGGTCAGAGGCCCCTAGTTGGAGGGCCAGGGGGCACCTTGGGGCCTCTACTGTAAGTCCAGGGAGAGACAAGGACCCCTGGGTAGCTTGCTGGGGTCTTAGGCCCCTAGGTGGAGGGCCATTGGGCACCCTGGGGACTATACTTCTAGTCCAGGGAGAAAGGTGGACCCCTGGGTAGCTTGCTGGGGTCAGAGGCCCCTAGGTGGAGGGCCAGGGGCACCCTGGGGCCTCTACTGCAAGTCCAGGGAGAGTTTTGGACCTCTGGGTAGCTTCCTGGGGTCTTAGGCCCCTAGGTGGAGGGCCAGGAGGTACCCTAGGGCCTCTACTGCAAGTCCAGGGAGAGAGGTGGACCCCTAGGTAGCTTGCTGGGGTCAGAGGCAACTAGGTGGAGGGCCAGGGGGCATCCTGGGGAAAATCCTGCAAGTCCAGGGAGAGAGGTGGACCCCTGGGGAGCTTTCTTGTGTCAGAGGCCCCTAGATGGAGGGCCAGGGGGCACACTGGGGCCTGTACTGCCAGTCCAGGGAGAGAGGTGGACCCCTGGGTAGCTTGCTGGGGTAAGAGGCCCCTAGAAGGAGGGCCAGGGGGCACCCTGGGGCCTCTACTGCAAGTCCAGGGAGAGTTGTGGACCCCTTGGTAGCTTGCTGGGGTCATAGGCCCTTAGGTGGAGGGCCAAGGGGCACCCTGGGGCCTATACTTTAAGTCCAGGGAGAAAGGTGGACCCCTGGGTAGCTTGCTGGGGTCAGAAGCCCCTAGGTGGAGGGCAAGGGGGCACCCTGGGGCCTCTACTGCAAGTCCCGGTAGAGAGGTGGACCCCTGGGTAGCTTGCTGGGGTCCTAGGCCCCTAGGTGGAGGGCCAGGGGGCACCCTGGGGCCTATACTTCAAGTCAAGGGAGAGAGGTTGACCCCTGGATAGCTTGCTGGGATCTTAGGCCCCTAGGTGGAGGGCCAGGAGGTACCCTAGGGCCTCTGCTGCAAGACCAGGGAGAGAGGTGGACCCCTAGGTAGCTTGCTGGGATCTTAGGCCCCTAGGTGGAGGGCCAGGGGGCGCCCTGGGGCCTATACTGCAAGTCCAGGGAGAGATGTGGACCCCTGGGTAGCTTGCTGGGGTCCTAGGCCCCTAGGTGGAGGGCCAGGGGGCACCCTGGGGCCTATACTTCAAGTCAAGGGAGAGAGGTGGACCACTGGGTAGCTTTCTTGTGTCAGAGGCCCTTTAGGTGGAGGGCCTGGGAGCACCCTGGGGCCTCTACTTACAGTCCAGGGAGAGAGGTGGACCCCCTGGGTAGCTTGCTAGGGTTTTAGGCCCCTAGGGGGAGGACCAGGGGGCACCCTAGGGCCTATACTGCAAGTCCATGGAGAGATGTGGACCCCTGGGTAGCTTGCTGGGTTCAGAGGCCCCTAGGTGCAGGGCAAGGGGGCACCCTGGGGCCTCTACTGCAAGTCAAGGGAGAGAGGTGTACCACTCGGTAGCTTGCTGGGGTCTTAGGCCCCTGGGTGGAGGGCAAGGGGGCACCCTGGGGCCTATACTGCAAGTCCAGGGAGAGAGGTGGACCCCTGGGTAGCTTTCTGGGGTCAGCGCCCTTAGCTGGAGGGCCAGGGGGCAACCTGGGGCCTATACTGGAAGTCCAGGGAGAGAAGTGGACCCCTGGGTAGCTTGATGGTGTCTGAAGCCCATATGTGGAGGGCAAGGGGGTACCCTAGGGCTTCTACCGCAAGTCCAGGGAGAGAGGTGGACCCCTGTGTAGCTTGCTGGGGTCAGAGGCCCTTAGGTGGAGGGCCAGGGGGCACCCTGGGGCCTCTACTGAAAGTCCAGGGAGAGTTGTGGACCCCTGGGTAGCTTGATGGTGTCTGAAGCCCATAGGTGGAGGGCAAGGGGGTACCCTAGGGCCTCTACCGCTAGTCCAGGGAGAGAGGTGGACCCCTGTGTAGCTTGCTGGGGTCAGAGGCCCTTAGGTGGAGGGCCAGGGGGCACCCTGGGTCCTCTACTGAAGGTCCAGGGAGAGTTGTGGACCACTGGGTAGCTTGCTGGGGTCAGAAGCCCCTAGGTAGAGGGCCTGGGGGCACCCTGGGGCTTATACTGCAAGTACAGGGAGATAATTGGACCCCTGGGTAGCTTGCTGGGGTCTTAGGCCCCTAGTTGGAGGGCCAGGGGGCACCCTGGGGCCTCTACTGCAAGTCCAGGGAGAGGGGTGGACCCCTGGGTAGCTTGCTGGGGTCCTAGGCCCCTAGGTGGAGGGCCAGGGGGCACCCTGGGGCCTATACTTCAAGTCAAGAGAGAGAGAGAGGTGGACCCCTGGGTAGCTTGCTGGGATCTTAGGCCCCTAGGTGGAGGGCCAGGGGGCACCCTGGGGCGTATACTGCAAGTCCAGGGAGAGAGGTGGACCCCTGGGGAGCTTTCTTGTGTCAGAGACCTCTAGGTGGAGGGCCAGGGGGCACCCTGGGGCCTGTACTGCCAGTCCAGGGAGAGAGGTGGACCCCTTGGTAGCTTGCTGGGGTCGTAGGCCCCTAGGTGGATGGTGAAGGGGCACCCCGGGGCCTATACTGCCAGTCCAGGGAGAGAGGTGGACAACTTTGTAGCTTTCTTGTGTCAGAGGCACCTAGGTGGTGGGGCAAGGGTCACCCTGGGGCCTATCCTACAAGTCCAGGGAGTGAGGTGGACCCCTCGGTAGCTTACTGTGGTCTTAGGCCCCTAGGTGGAGGGCCATGTTGCACCCTGGGGCCTATACTGCAAGTCCAAGGAGAGATGTGGACCCCTGGGTAGCTTTCTAGGGTCAGAAACCCATAGGTGGAGAGTCAGGGGGCACCCTGGGGCCTAATCTGCAAGTCCAGGGAGAGAGGTGGACCCCTGGGTAGCTTTCTAGGGTCAGAAACCCATAGGTGGAGAGTCAGGGGGCACCCTGGGGCCTAATCTGCAAGTCCAGGGAGAGAGGTGGACCCCTGGGTAGCTTCTTGGGATCAATGGCCCCTACGAGGAGGGCCAGGGTGCCCCCTGGAGCCTATCCTGCAAGTCCAGGGAGAGAGGTGGACCCCTGGGTAGCTTGCTGGGGTCAGAAGCCCATAGGTGGTTGGCCAGGGGGCACCCTGGGGCCTAATCTGCAAGTCCAGGGAGAGAGGTGGACCCCTGGGTAGCTTCTTGGGATCAGTGGCCTCTAGGTGGAGGGCCATGTTGCACCCTGGGTCCTATACTGCAAGTCCAAGGAGAGATGAGGACCCCTATGTAGCTTGCTGGGGTCAGAAGCCCCTAGGTGGAGGGCCAGGGGGCACCCTGGGGCCTTTACTGCAAGTCCAGGGAGATTTGTGGACCCCTGGGTAGCTTGCTAGGGTCAGAGGCCCATGGGTGGAGGGCAAGGGGGCACCTTGGGGCCTCTAGTGCAAGTCCAAGGAGTGTTGTGGACCCCTTGGTAGATTGCTGGGGTCAGGGGACCCTAGGTGGAGGGCCAGGGGGCACCCTGGGGCCTCTACTGAAAGTCCAGGGAGAGAGGTGGGCCCATGGGTAGCTTGCTGGGGTCAGAGGCAACTAGGTGGATGGTGAAGGGGCACCCCGGGGCCTATACTGACAGTCCAGGGAGAGAGGTGGACAACTTTGTAGCTTTCTTGTGTCAGAGGCACCTAGGTGGTGGGGCAAGGGGCACCCTGGGGCCTATCCTACAAGTCCAGGGAGTGAGGTGGACCCCTCGGTAGCATACTGTGGTCTTAGGCCCCTAGGTGGAGGGCCATGTTGCACCCTGGGGCCTATACTGCAAGTCCAGGGAGAGATGTGGACCCCTGGGTAGCTTGCTGGGGACTAAAGCTCCTAGGTGGAGGGCCAGGGGGTACCCTAGGGCCTCTACTGCAAGTCCAGGGAGAGAGGTGGACCCCTGGGTAGCTTGCTGGGGTCAGAGGCCAGTAGGTGGAGGGCCAGGGGGCACCCTGGGGCCTCTACTGCAAGTCCAGGGAGAGACGTGGACCCCTGGGTAGCTTCTTGGGGTCCTAGGCCCCTAGGTAGAGGGACAGGGGGCACCCTGGGGCCTATACTTCAAGTCAAGGGAGAGAGGTGGACCCCTGGGTAGCTTGCTGGGGTCTTAGACACTTATGTGGAGGGCCAGGGGGCACCCTGGGGCCTCTACTGCAAGTCCAGGGAGAGAGGTGGAACCCTGGGTAGCTTGCTAGGGTCAGAGGCCCCTAGGTGGAAGGCCAGGGGGATCCCTGGGGCCTCTACTGTAAGTCCAGGGAGAGTTGTTGACCCCTGGGTAGCTTGCTGGTGTCTTAGGCCCCTAGGTGGAGGGCCATTGGGCAGCCTGGGGCCTATACTTCAAGTCCAGGGAGAAAGGTGGACCCCTGGGTAGCTTGCTGGGGTCAGAGGCCCCTAGGTGGAGGGCAAGGGGGCAACCTGTGGCCTCTACTGCAAGTCCAGGGAGAGTTTTGGACCCCAGGGTAGCTTGCTGGGGTCAGAGGCCCCTAGGTGGAGGGGCAGGGAGCACCCTGGGGCCTGTACTGCCAGTCCATGGAGAGATGTGGACCCCTGGGTAGCTTGCTGGGGTCAGACGCCCCTAAGTGCAGGGCAAGGGGGCACCCTGGGGCCTCTACTGCATGTCCAGGGAGAGTTGTGGACCCCTGGGTAGCTTGCTGGGGTCAGAGGCCCCTGGGTGAAGGGCAAGGGGGCACCCTGGGGCCTATACTGCAAATTCAGGGAGAGAGGTGGACCCCTGGTTAGCTTGCTGGGGTCAGAGACCCCTAGAAGGAGGGCCAGGGGGTACCCTGGGGCCTCTACTGCAAGTCCAGGGAGAGTGTTGGACCCCTGGGTAGCTTGCTGGGGTCTTAGGTCCCTAGGTGGAGGGCCAGTGGGCACCCTGGGGCCTATACTGCAAGTCCAGGGAGAATTGTGAACCCCTGGGTAGCTTGCTGGGGTCAGAGGCCCCTAGGTGGAGGGCCAAGAGGTACCCTAGGGCCTCTACTGCAAGTCCAGGGAGAGAGGTGGACCCCTGGGTAGCTTGCTGGGGTCAGAGGCAACTAGGTGGAGGGCCAGGGGGCACCCTGGGGCCTATCCTGCAAGTCAAGGGAGAGAGGTGGACCCCTGGGGAGATTTCTTGTCTCAGAGGCCCCTAGGTGGACGGCCTGGGGGCACCCTGGGGCCTCTATTGCCAGTCCAGGGAAAGAGGTGGACCCCCTTGGGTAGCTTGCTGGGGTCTTAGGCCCCTAGGTGGAGATCCAGGGGGCACCCTAGGGCCAATACTGCAAGTCCAGGGAGAGTTGTGGACCCCTGGGTAGCTTGCTGGTGCGAGGCCCCTGGGTGGAGGGCAAGGGGGCTCCCTGGGGCCTATACTGCAAGTCCAGGGAGAGAGGTGGACCCCTGGGTAGCTTGCTGGGGTCTTAGGCCCCTAGGTGGAGGGCCATGTTGCACCCTGGGGCCTATACTGCAAGTCCAAGGAGAGATGTGGACCCCTATGTAGCTTGCTGGGGTCAGAGGCCCCTAGGTGGAGGGCCAGGGGGCACCCTGGGGCCTTTACTGCAAGTCCAGGGAGATTTGTGGACCCCTGGGTAGCTTGCTGGGGTCAGAGGCCCATGGGTGGAGGGCAAGGGGGCACCCTGGCGCCTCTAGTGCAAGTCCAGGGAGTGTTGTGGACCCCTTGGTAGATTGCTGGGGTCAGGGGACCCTAGGTGGAGGGCCAGGGGGCACCATGGGGCCGCTACTGCAAGTCCAGGGAGAGAGGTGGGCCCATGGGTAGCTTGCTGGGGTCAGAGGCCCCAACGTGGAGGGCCAGGGGGCACCTTGGGGCCTCTACTGCAAGTCCAGGGAGAGTTGTGCACCCCTGGGTAGCTTGCTGGGGTTAGAGGTAACTAGGTGGAGGGCAAGGGGGCACCCTGTGGCATATCCTGCAAGTCCAGGGAGAGAGGTGGACCCCTGGGGAGCTTTCTTGTGTCAGCCGCCCCTAGGTGGAGGGCCTGGGGGCACCCTGGGGCCTCTACTGCCAGTCCAGGGAGAGAGGTGGACCCCCTGGGTAGCTTGCTGGGGTCTTAGGCCCCTAGGTGGAGGGCCAGGAGGTACCCTAGGACCTCTACTGCAAGTCCAGGGAGAGAGGTGGACCCCTGGGTAGCTTGCTGGGGTCAGAGGTAACTAGGTGGAAGGCCAGGGGGCATCCTGGGGAAAATCCTGCAAGTCCAGGGAGAGAGGTGGACCCCTGGGGAGCTTTTATTGTGTCAGAGACCTCTAGGTGGAGGGCCAGGGGGCACCCTGGGGCCTGTACTGCCAGTCCAGGGAGAGAGGTGGACCCCTGGGTAGCTTGCTGTGGTCTTATACCCCTAGGTGTAGGGCCAGGGGGCACCCTGGGGCCTATACTGCAAGTCCATGGAGAGATGTGGACCACTGTGGAGCTTGCTGGGGTCAGAGGCCCCTAGGTGCAGGGCAAGGGGGCACCCTGGGGCCTCTACTGCAAGTACAGGGAGAGTTGTGGACCCTGGGTAGCTTGCTGGGGTCTTAGGCCCCTAGGTGGAGGGCCAGTGGGCACCCTGGGGCCTATACTTCAAGTCCAGGGAGAGAGGTGGACCCCTGGGTAGCTTGCTGGGGTCTTAGGCCCCTAGGTGTAGGGCCAGGGGGCACCCTGGGGCCTATACTGCAAGTCCATGGAGAGATGTGGACCACTGTGGAGCTTGCTGGGGTCAGAGGCCCATAGGTGCAGGGCAAGGGGGCACCCTGGGGCCTCTACTGCAAGTCCAGGGAGAGTTGTGGACCCTGGGTAGCTTGCTGGGGTCTTACGCCCCTAGGTGGAGGGCCAGTGGGCACCCTGGGGCCTATACTTCAAGTCCAGGGAAAAAGGTGGACCCCTGGGTAGCTTGCTGGGGTCTGAGGCTAATAGGTGGAGGTCAAGGGGGCACCCTGGGGCCTGTACTGCAAGTCCAGGGAGAGAGGTGGACCCCTGTGTAGCTTGCTGGGGTCAGAGGACCCTAGGTGGAGGGCCAGGGGGCACCCTGGGGCCTCTACTGCAAGTCCAGGGAGAGAAGTGGGCCCCTGGGTAGCTTGCTGGGGTCGTAGGCCCCTAGTTGGAATGCCAGGGGGCACCCTGGGGCCTCTACTGCAAGTCCAGGGAGAGTTGTGGACCCCTTGGTAGCTTGCTGGGGTCGTAGGCCCCTAGGTGGATGGCGAAGGGGCACCCTGGGGCCTATACTGCCAGTCCAGGGAGAGAGGTGGACAACTGGGTAGCTTTCTTGTGTCAGAGGCACCTAGGTGGTGGGGCAAGGGGCACCCTGGGGCCTATACTGCAAGTCCAAGGAGAGATGTGGACCCCTGGGTAGCTTGCTGGGGACTAAAGCCCCTAGGTGGAGGGCCAGTGGTTACCCTAGGGCCTCTACTGCAAGTCCAGGGAGAGAGGTGGACCCCTGGGTAGCTTTCTGGGGTCCTAGGCCCCTAGGTAGAGGGCCAGGGTGCACCCTGGGGCCTATACTTCAAGTCAAGTGAGAAAGGTGGACCCCTGGGTAGCTTGCTGGGGTCTTAGGCACTTAGGTGGAGGGCCAGGGGGCACCCTGGGGCCTATACTGCAAGTCCAGGGAGAGAGGTGGAACCCTGGGTAGCTTGCTAGGGTCAGAGGCCCCTAGGTGGAAGGCCAGGGGGATCCCTGGGGCCTCTACTGTAAGTCCAGGGAGAGTTGTTGACCCCTGGGTAGCTTACTGGTGTCTTAGGCCCCTAGGTGGAGGGCCATTGGGCAGCCTGGGGCCTATACTTCAAGTCCAGGGAGAAAGGTGGACCCCTGGGTAGCTTGCTGGGGTCAGAGGCCCCTAGGTGGAGGGCAAGGGGGCACCCTGGGGCCTCTACTGAAAGTCCAGGGAGAGTTTTGGACCCCAGGGTAGCTTGCTGGGGTCAGAGGCCCCTAGGTTGAGGGCCAGGGAGCACCGTGGGGCCTGTACTGCCAGTCCAGGGAGAGTGGTGGACCCCTGGGTAGCTTGCTGTGGTCTTAGGTCCCTAGGTGGAGGGCAAGGGGGCACCCTGGGGCCTATACTGCAAGTCCAGGGAGAGATGTTGACCCCTGGGTAGCTTGCTGGGGTCAGAGGCCCCTAAGTGCAGGGCAAGGGGGCACCCTGGGGCCTATACTGCAAATCCAGGGAGAGAGGTGGACCCCTGGGTAGCTTGCTGGGGTCAGAGACCCCTAGAAGGAGGGCCAGGGGGCACCCTGGGGCCCCTACTGCAAGTTCAGGGAGAGTTGTGGACCCCTGGGTAGCTTGCTGGGGTCTTAGGTCCCTAGGTGGAGGGCCAGTGGGCACCCTGGGGCCTATACTTAAAGTCCAGGGAGAAAGGTGGACCCCTGGGTAGCTTGCTGTGGTCTTAGGTCCCTAGGTGGAGGGCAAGGGGGCACCATGGGGCCTCTATTGCAAGTGCATTGAGAGAGTTGGGCCCCTGGGTAGCTTGTTGGGGTCGTATGCCCCTTGGTGGAGGGCCAGGGGGCACCCTGGGGCCTTTACTGCAAGTCCAGGGAGAGTTGTGGAACCCTTGGTAGCTTGCTGGGGTCAGAGGCCCCTAGTTGGAGAGCCAGGGGGCACCTTGGGGCCTATACTGTAAGTCCAGGGAGAGACATGGACCCCTGGGTAGCTTGCTGGGGTCTTAGGCCCCTAGGTGGAGGGCCATTGGGCACCCTGGGGACTATACTTCTAGTCCAGGGAGAAAGGTGGACCCCTGGGTAGCTTGCTGGGGTCAGAGGCCCCTAGGTGGAGGGCAAAGGGGCACCCTGGGGCCTCTACTGCAAGTCCAGGGAGAGTTTTGGACCTCTGGGTAGCTTGCTGGGGTCTTAGACCCCTAGGTGGAGGGCCAGGAGGTACCCTAGGGCCTCTACTGCAAGACCAGGGAGAGAGGTGGACCCCTGGGTAGCTTGCTGGGGTCAGAGGCAACTAGGTGGAGGGCCAGGGGGCATCCTGGGGAAAATCCTGCAAGTCCAGGGAGAGAGGTGGACCCCTGGGGAGCTTTCTTGTGTCAGAGGCCCCTAGGTGGAGGGCCAGGGGGCACACTGGGGCCTGTACTGCCAGTCCAGGGAGAGTGGTGGACCCCTGGGTAGCTTGCTGGGGTCAGAGGCCCCTAGAAAGAGGGCCAGGGGGCACCCTGGGGCCTCTACTGCAAGTCCAGGGAGAGTTGTGGACCCCTTGGTAGCTTGCTGGGGTCATAGGCCCTTAGGTGGAGGGCCAACGGGCACCCTGGGGCCTATACTTCAAGTCCAGGGAGAAAGGTGGACCCCTGGGTAGGTTGCTGGGGTCAGAAGCCCCTAGGTGGAGGTCAAGGGGGCACCCTGGGGCCTCTACTGCAAGTCCAGGGAGAGACATGGACCCCTGGGTAGCTTGCTGGGGTCTTAGGCCCCTAGGTGGAGGGCCAGTGGGCACCCTGGGGCCTCTACTGTAAGTCCAGGGAGAGACATGGACCCCTGGGTAGCTTGCTGGGGTCTTAGGCCCCTAGGTGGAGGGCCAGTGGGCACCCTCGGGCCTATACTTCTAGTCCAGGGAGAAAGGTGGACCCCTGGGTAGCTTGCTGGGGTCAGAGGCCCCTAGGTGGAGGGCAAGGGGGCACCCTGGGGCCTCTTCTGCAAGTCCCGTTAGAGAGGTGGACCCCTGGGTAGCTTGCTGGGGTCCTAGGCCCCTAGTTGGAGGGCCAGGGGGCACCCTGGGGCCTCTACTTCAAGTCAAGGGAGAGAGGTGGACCCCTGGGTAGCTTGCTGGGATCTTAGTCCCCTAGCTGGAGGGCCAGGGGGCGCCCTGGGGCCTATACTGCAAGTCCAGGGAGAGATGTGGACCCCTGGGTAGCTTGCTGGGGTCAGAGGCCCCTAGTTGGAGGGCCAGGGGACACCCTGGGGCCTCTACTGTAAGTCCAGGGAGAGACATGGACCCCTGGGTAGCTTGCTGGGGTCTTAGGCCCCTAGGTGGAGGGCCAGTGGGCACCCTGGGGCCTATACTTCTAGTCCAGGGAGAAAGGTGGACCCCTGGGTAGCTTGCTGGGGTCAGAGGCCCCTAGGTGGAGGGCAAGGGGCACTCTGGGGCTTCTACTGCAAGTCCAGGGAGAGTTTTTGACCTCTGGGTAGCTTGCTGGGGTCTTAGGCCCCTAGGTGGAGGGCCAGGAGGTACCCTAGGGCCTCTACTGCAAGTCCAGGGAGAGAGGTGGACCCCTGGGTAGCTTGCTGGGGTCAGAGGCAACTAGGTGGAGGGCCAGGGGGCATACTGGGGAAAATCCTGCAAGTCCAGGGAGAGAGGTGGACCCCTGGGGAGCTTTCTTGTGTCAGAGGCCCCTAGGTGGAGGGCCAGGGGGCACCCTGGGGCCTGCACTGCCATTCCAGGGAGAGAGGTGGACACCTGGGTAGCTTGCTGTGGTCTTAGGCCCCTAGGTGGAGGGCCAGGGGGCACCCTGGGGCCTATACTGCAAATCCATGGAAAGATGTGGACCCCTGGGTAGCTTGCTGGGGTCAGAGGCCCCTAGTTGGAGAGCCAGGGGGCACCTTGGGGCCTATACTGTAAGTCCAGGGAGAGACATGGACCCCTGGGTAGCTTGCTGGGGTCTTAGGCCCCTAGGTGGAGGGCCATTGGGCACCCTGGGGACTATACTTCTAGTCCAGGGAGAAAGGTGGACCCCTGGGTAGCTTGCTGGGGTCAGAGGCCCCTAGGTGGAGGGCAAAGGGGCACCCTGGGGCCTCTACTGCAAGTCCAGGGAGAGTTTTGGACCTCTGGTTAGCTTGCTGGGGTCTTAGACCCCTAGGTGGAGGGCCAGGAGGTACCCTAGGGCCTCTACTGCAAGACCAGGGAGAGAGGTGGACCCCTGGGTAGCTTGCTGGGGTCAGAGGCAACTAGGTGGAGGGCCAGGGGGCATCCTGGGGAAAATCCTGCAAGTCCAGGGAGAGAGGTGGACCCCTGGGGAGCTTTCTTGTGTCAGAGGCCCCTAGGTGGAGGGCCAGGGGGCACACTGGGGCCTGTACTGCCAGTCCAGGGAGAGTGGTGGACCCCTGGGTAGCTTGCTGGGGTCAGAGGCCCCTAGAAGGAGGGCCAGGGGGCACCCTGGGGCCTCTACTGCAAGTCCAGGGAGAGTTGTGGACCCCTTGGTAGCTTGCTGGGGTCATAGGCCCTTAGGTGGAGGGCCAAGGGGAACCCTGGGGCCTATACTTCAAGTCCAGGGAGAAAGGTGGACCCCTGGGTAGCTTGCTGGGGTCAGAAGCCCCTAGGTGGAGGTCAAGGGGGCACCCTGGGGCCTCTACTTTAAGTCCAGGGAGAGACATGGACCCCTGGGTGGCTTGCTGGGGTCTTAGGCTCCAGGTGGAGGGCCAGTGGGCACCCTGGGGCCTCTACTGTAAGTCCAGGGAGAGACATGGACCCCTGGGTAGCTTGCTGGGGTCTTAGGCCCCTAGGTGGAGGGCCAGTGGGCACCCTCGGGCCTATACTTCTAGTCCAGGGAGAAAGGTGGACCCCTGGGTAGCTTGCTGGGGTCAGAGGCCCCTAAGTGGAGGGCAAGGGGGCACCCTGGGGCCTCTACTGCAAATCCCGTTAGAGAGGTGGACCCCTGGGTAGCTTGCTGGGGTCTTAGGCCCCTAGGTGGAGGGCCAGGGGGCACCCTGGGGCCTCTACTTCAAGTCAAGGGAGAGAGGTGGACCCCTGTGTAGCTTGCTGGGATCTTAGTCCCCTAGCTGGAGGTCCAGGGGGCGCCCTGGGGCCTATACTGCAAGTCCAGGGAGAGATGTGGACCCCTGGGTAGCTTGCTGGGGTCAGAGGCCCCTAGTTGGAGGGCTAAGGGACACCCTGGGGCCTCTACTGTAAGTCCAGGGAGAGACATGGACCCCTGGGTAGCTTGCTGGGGTCTTAGGCCCCTAGGTGGAGGGCCAGTGGGCACCCTGGGGCCTATACTTCTAGTCCAGGGAAAAAGGTGGACCCCTGGGTAGCTTGCTGGGGTCAGAGGCCCCTAGGTGGAGGGCAAGGGGCACCCTGGGGCCTCTACTGCAAGTCCAGGGAGAGTTTTTGACCTCTGGGTAGCTTGCTGGGGTCTTAGGCCCCTAGGTGGAGGGCCAGTGGGCACCCTCGGGCCTATACTTCTAGTCCAGGGAGAAAGGTGGACCCCTGGGTAGCTTGCTGGGGTCAGAGGCCCCTAAGTGGAGGGCAAGGGGGCACCCTGGGGCCTCTACTGCAAATCCCGTTAGAGAGGTGGACCCCTGGGTAGCTTGCTGGGGTCTTAGGCCCCTAGGTGGAGGGCCAGGGGGCACCCTGGGGCCTCTACTTCAAGTCAAGGGAGAGAGGTGGACACCTGGGTAGCTTGCTGTGGTCTTAGGCCCCTAGGTGGAGGGCCAGGGGGCACCCTGGGGCCTATACTGCAAGTCCATGGAAAGATGTGGACCCCTGGGTAGCTTGCTGGGGTCAGAGGCCCCTAGAAGTTGGGCCAGGGGGCACCCTGGGGCCTCTACTGTAAGTCCAGGGAGAGTTGTGGACCCCTGGGTAGCTTGCTGGGGTTTTAGGCCCCTAGGTGGAGGACCAGTCAGCACCCTGGGGCCTATACTTCAAGTCCAGGGAGAAAGGTGGACCCCTGGGTAGCTTGCTGGGGTCAGATGCCCCTAGGTGGAGGTCAAGGGGGCACCCTGGGGCCTCTACTGCAAGTCCAGGGAGAGACATGGACCCCTGGGTAGCTTGCTGAGGTCAGAGGCCCAAAGGTGGAGGGCCAGGGGGTACCCTAGGGCCTGTACTGCAAGTCCAGGGAGAGAGGTGGACCCCTGTGTAGCTTGCTGTGGTCAGAGGACCCTAGGTGGAGGGCCAGGGGGCACCCTTTGGCCTCTACTGCAAGTCTAGGGAGAGTTGTGGACCCCTGGGTAGCTTGCTGGGGTCAGAGGCCCGTTGGTGGAGGGCCAGCGGGCACCCTGGGGCCTATACTGCAAGTCCAGGGAGAGAGTTGGGCCTCTGGGTAGCTTGCTGGGGTCTTAGGCCCCTACATGGAATGCCAGGGGGCACCCTGGGGCCTCTTCTGCAAGTCCAGGGAGAGTTGTGGACCCCTTGGTAGCTTGCTGTGGTCTTAGGCCCCTAGGTTGAGGGCCAAGGGGCACCCTGGGGCCTATACTTCAAGTCCAGGGAGAAAGGTGGACCCCTGGGTAGCTTGCTGGGGTCAGAAGCCCCTAGGTGGAGGTCAAGGGGGCACCCTGGGGCCTCTACTGCAAGTCCAGGGAGAGACATGGACCCCTGGGTAGCTTGCTGGGGTCTTAGGCCCCTAGGTGGAGGGCCAGTGGGCACCCTGGGGCCTCTACTGTAAGTCCAGGGAGAGACATGGACCCCTGGGTAGCTTGCTGGGGTCATAGGCCCCTAGGTGGAGGACCAGGGGGCACCCTGGGGCCAATACTGTCAGTCCTGGGAAGGAGGTGGACCACTGGGTAGCTTTCTTGTGTCAGAGGCCCTTTAGGTGGAGGGCCTGGGAGCACCCTGGGGCCTCTACTTACAGTCTAGGGAGAGAGGTGGACCCCCTGGGTAGCTTGCTAGGGTTTTAGGCCCCTAGGTGGAGAACCAGGGGGCACCCTAGGGCCTATACTGCAAGTCCATGGAGAGAAGTGGACCCCTGGGTAGCTTGCTGGGGTCAGAGGCCCCTAGGTGCAGGGCAAGGGGGCACTCTGGGGCCTCTACTGCAAGTCAAGGGTGAGTTGTGGACCCCTGGGTAGCTTGCTGGGGTCTTAGGCCCCTGGGTGGAGGGCAAGGGGGCACCCTGGGGCCTATACTGCAAGTCCAGGGAGAGAGGTGGACCCCTGGGTAGCTTTCTGGGGTCAGCGCCCTTAGCTGGAGGGCCAGGGGGCACCTTGGGGCCTATACAGTAAGTCCAGGGAGAGACATGGACCCCTGGGTAGCTTGCTGGGGTCTTAGGCCCCTAGGTGGAGGGCCATTGGGCACCCTCGGGACTATACTTCTAGATCAGGGAGAAAGGTGGACCCCTGGGTAGCTTGCTGGGGTCAGAGGCCCCTAGGTGGAGGGCCAGGGGGCACCCTGGGGCCTATACTGCAAGTCCAGGGAGAGAAGTGGACCCCTGGGTAGCTTGCTGGGGTCAGAGGCCCCTAGTTGGAGGGCCAGGGGGCACCTTGGGGCCTCTACTGTAAGTCCAGGGAGAGACTTGGACCCCTGGGTAGCTTGCTGGGGTCTTAGGCCCCTAGGTGGAGGGCCATTGGGCACCCTGGGGACTATACTTCTAGTCCAGGTAGAAAGGTGGACCCCTGGGTAGCTTGCTGGGGTCAGAGGCCCCTAGGTGGAGGGCAAAGGGGCACCCTGGGGCCTCTACTGTAAGTCCAGGGAGAGACATGGACCCCTGGGTAGCTTGCTGGTGTCTTAGGCCCCTAGGTGGAGGGCCAGGAGGTACCCTAGGGCCTCGACTGCAAGTCCAGTGAGAAAGGTGGACCCCTGAGTAGCTTGCTGGGGTCTTAGGCCCCTAGGTGGAGGGCCAGGAGGTACCCTAGGGCCTCGACTGCAAGTCCAGTGAGAAAGGTGGACCCCTGGGTAGCTTGCTGGGGTCAGAGGCCCCTAGGTTTAGGGCAAGGGGGCACCCTGGGGCCTCTACTGCAAGTCCAGGGAGAGTTTTGGACCTCTGGGTAGCTTGCAGGGGTCTTAGGCCCCTAGGTGGAGGGCCAGGAGGTACCCTAGGGCCTCTACTGCAAGACCAGGGAGAGAGGTGGACCCCTGGGTTGCTTGCTGGGGTCAGAGGCATTTAGGTGGAGGGCCAGGGGGCATCTTGGGGAAAATCCTGCAAGTCCAGGGAGAGAGGTGGATCCCTGGGGAGCTTGCTGGGGTCAGAGGCCCCTAGAAGGAGGGCCAGAGGGCACCCTGGGGCCTCTACTGCAAGTCCAGGGAGAGTTGTGGACCCCAGGGTAGCTTGCTGGGGTTTTAGGCACCTAGGTGGAGGACCAGTGGGCACCCTGGGGCCTATACTGCAAGTCCAGGGAGAGAGGTGGACCCCTGGGTAGCTTGCTGAGGTCAGAGGCCCATAGGTGGAGGGCCAGGGTGTACCCTAGGGCCTATACTGCAAGTCCAGGGGGAGAAGTGGACCCCTGTGTAGCTTGCTGTGGTCAGAGGACCCTAGGTGGAGGGCCAGGGGGCACCCTTCGGCCTCTACTGCAAGTCTAGGGAGAGTTGTGGACCCCTGGGTAGCTTGCTGGGGTCAGAGGCCCGTTGGTGGAGGGCCAGCGGGCACCCTGGGGCCTCTACTGCAAGTCCAGGGAGAGAGTTGGGCCCCTGGGTAGCTTGCTGGGGTCTTAGGCCCCTACATGGAATGCCAGGGGGCACCCTGGGGCCTCTTCTGCAAGTCCAGGAAGAGTTGTGGACCCCTTGGTAGCTTGCTGTGGTCTTAGGCCCCTAGGTGGAGGGCCAAGGGGCACCCTGGGGCCTATACTGCCAGTCCAGGGAGAGAGGTGGACCACTTGGTAGCTTGCTGAGGTCAGAGGCCCATAGGTGGAGGGCCAGGGGTACCCTAGGGCCTGTTCTGCAAGTCCAGGGAGAGAGGTGGATCCCTGGGTAGCTTGCTGGGAACTAAAGCCCCTAGGTGGAGGGCCAAGGGGTACCCTAGGGTCTCTACTGCAAGTCCAGGGAGAGAGGTGGATCCCTGGGTAGCTTGCTGGGAACTAAAGCCCCTAGGTTGAGGGCCAGGGGGTACCCTAGGGCCTCTACTGCAAGTCCAGGGAGAGGGGGGGACCCCTAAGTAGCTATCTGGGGTCAGAGGCCCTTAGGTGGAGGGCCAGGGGGCACCCTGGGGCCTCTACTGCAAGTCCAGGGAGAGTTGTGGACCCCAGGGTAGCTTGCTGGGGTTTTAGGCACCTAGGTGGAGGACCAGTGGGCACCCTGGGGCCTATACTGCAAGTCCAGGGAGAGAGGTGGACCCCTGGGTAGCTTGCTGAGGTCAGAGGCCCATAGGTGGAGGGCCAGGGTGTACCCTAGGGCCTATACTGCAAGTCCAGGGGGAGAAGTGGACCCCTGTGTAGCTTGCTGTGGTCAGAGGACCCTAGGTGGAGGGCCAGGGGGCACCCTTCGGCCTCTACTGCAAGTCTAGGGAGAGTTGTGGACCCCTGGGTAGCTTGCTGGGGTCAGAGGCCCGTTGGTGGAGGGCCAGCGGGCACCCTGGGGCCTCTACTGCAAGTCCAGGGAGAGAGTTGGGCCCCTGGGTAGCTTGCTGGGGTCTTAGGCCCCTACATGGAATGCCAGGGGGCACCCTGGGGCCTCTTCTGCAAGTCCAGGAAGAGTTGTGGACCCCTTGGTAGCTTGCTGTGGTCTTAGGCCCCTAGGTGGAGGGCCAAGGGGCACCCTGGGGCCTATACTGCCAGTCCAGGGAGAGAGGTGGACCACTTGGTAGCTTGCTGAGGTCAGAGGCCCATAGGTGGAGGGCCAGGGGTACCCTAGGGCCTGTTCTGCAAGTCCAGGGAGAGAGGTGGATCCCTGGGTAGCTTGCTGGGAACTAAAGCCCCTAGGTGGAGGGCCAAGGGGTACCCTAGGGTCTCTACTGCAAGTCCAGGGAGAGAGGTGGATCCCTGGGTAGCTTGCTGGGAACTAAAGCCCCTAGGTTGAGGGCCAGGGGGTACCCTAGGGCCTCTACTGCAAGTCCAGGGAGAGGGGGGGACCCCTAAGTAGCTATCTGGGGTCAGAGGCCCTTAGGTGGAGGGCCAGGGGGCACCCTGGGGCCCCTAGTGCAAGTCCAGGGAGAGAGGAGGGCCCCTTTGTAACTTGCTGGGGTCAGAGGCCCTTAGGTGGAGGGCAAGGGGGCTTCCTGGGGCCTCTATTGCAAGTACATTGAGAGAGTTGGGCCCCTGGGTAGCTTGTTGGGGTCGTATGCCCCTTGGTGGAGGGCCAGGGGGCACCCTGGGGCCTTTACTGCAAGTCCAGGGAGAGTTGTGGAACCCTTGGTAGCTTGCTGGGGTCAGAGGCCCCTAGTTGGAGAGCCAGGGGGCACCTTGGGGCCTATACAGTAAGTCCAGGGAGAGACATGGACCCCTGGGTAGCTTGCTGGGGTCTTAGGCCCCTAGGTGGAGGGCCATTGGGCACCCTCGGGACTATACTTCTAGATCAGGGAGAAAGGTGGACCCCTGGGTAGCTTGCTGGGGTCAGAGGCCCCTAGGTGGAGGGCAAAGGGGCACCCTGGGGCCTCTACTGCAAGTCCAGGGAGAGTTTTGGACCTCTGGGTAGCTTGCTGGGGTCTTAGACCCCTAGGTGGAGGGCCAGGAGGTACCCTAGGGCCTCTACTGCAAGACCAGGGAGAGAGGTGGACCCCTGGGGAGCTTTCTTGTGTCAGATGCCCCTAGGTGGAGGGCCAGGGGGCACACTGGGGCCTGTACTGCCAGTCCAGGGAGAGAGGTGGACCCCTGGGTAGCTTGCTGGGGTCAGAGGCCCCTAGAAGGAGGGCCAGGGGGCACCCTGGGGCCCCTACTGCAAGTCCAGGGAGAGTTGTGGACCCCTTGGTAGCTTGCTGGGGTCATAGGCCCTTAGGTGGAGGGCCAAGGGGCACCCTGGGGCCTATACTTCAAGTCCAGGGAGAAAGGTGGACCCCTGGGTAGCTTGCTTTGGTCAGAAGCCCCTAGGTGGAGGTCAAGGGGGCACCCTGGGGCCTCTACTGCAAGTCCAGGGTGAGACATGGACCCCTGGGTAGCTTGTTGGGGTCTTAGGCCCCTAGGTGGAGGGCCAGTGGGCACCCTCGGGCCTATACTTCTAGTCCAGAGAGAAAGGTGGACCCCTGGGTAGCTTGCTGGGGTCAGAGGCCCCTGGGTGGAGGGCAAGGGGGCACCCTGGGGCCTCTACTGCAAGTCCCGGTAGAGAGGTGGACCCCTGGGTAGCTTGCTGGGGTCCTAGGCCCCTAGGTGGAGGGCCAGGAGGTACCCTAGGGCCTCTACTGCAAGACCAGGGAGAGAGGTGGACCCCTGGGGAGCTTTCTTGTGTCAGATGCCCCTAGGTGGAGGGCCAGGGGGCACACTGGGGCCTGTACTGCCAGTCCAGGGAGAGAGGTGGACCCCTGGGTAGCTTGCTGGGGTCAGAGGCCCCTAGAAGGAGGGCCAGGGGGCACCCTGGGCCCCTACTGCAAGTCCAGGGAGAGTTGTGGACCCCTTGGTAGCTTGCTGGGGTCATAGGCCCTTAGGTGGAGGGCCAAGGGGCACCCTGGGGCCTATACTTCAAGTCCAGGGAGAAAGGTGGACCCCTGGGTAGCTTGCTTTGGTCAGAAGCCCCTAGGTGGAGGTCAAGGGGGCACCCTGGGGCCTCTACTGCAAGTCCAGGGTGAGACATGGACCCCTGGGTAGCTTGTTGGGGTCTTAGGCCCCTAGGTGGAGGGCCAGTGGGCACCCTCGGGCCTATACTTCTAGTCCAGGGAGAAAGGTGGACCCCTGGGTAGCTTGCTGGGGTCAGAGGCCCCTGGGTGGAGGGCAAGGGGGCACCCTGGGGCCTCTACTGCAAGTCCCGGTAGAGAGGTGGACCCCTGGGTAGCTTGCTGGGGTCCTAGGCCCCTAGGTGGAGGGCCAGGGAGCACCCTGGGGCCTCTACTGTAAGTCCAAGGAGAGACATGGACCCCTGGGTAGCTTGCTGGGGTCTTAGGCCCCTAGGTGGAGGGCCAGTGGGCACCCTGGGGCCTATACTTCTAGTCCAGGGAGAAAGGTGGACCCCTGGGTAGCTTGCTGGGGTCATAGGCCCCTTGGTGGAGGGCCAGGGGGCACCCTGGGGCCAATAATGCCAGTCCAGGGAAGGAGGTGGACCACTGGGTACCTTTCTTGTATCAGGGGCCCTTTAGGTGGAGGGCCTGGGAGCACCCTGGGGCCCCTACTTACAATCCAGGGAGAGAGGTGGACCCCCTGGGTAGCTTGCTGGGGTTTTAGGCCCCTAGGTGGAGGACCAGGGGGCACCCTAGGGCCTATACTGCAAGTCCATGGAGAGATGTATACCCCTGGGTAGCTTGCTGGGGTCAGAGGCCCCTAGGTGCAGGGCAAGGGGGCACCCTGGGGCCTCTACTGTAAGTCAAGGGAGAGTTGTGGACCCCTGGGTAGCTTGCTGGGGTCAGAGGCCCCTGGGTGGAGGGCAAGGGGGCACCCTGGGGCCTATACTGCAAGTCCAGGGAGAGAGGTGGACCCCTGGGTAGCTTTCTGGGGTCAGCGCCCCTAGCTGGAGGGCCAGGGGGCACCCTGGGGCCTATACTGGAAGTCCAGGGAGAGAAGTGGACCCCTGGGTAGCTTGATGGTGTCTGAAGCCCATAGGTGGAGGGCAAGGGGGTACCCTAGGGCTTCTACCGCAAGTCCAGGGAGAGAGGTGGACCCCTGTGTAGCTTGCTGGGGTCAGAGGCCCTTAGGTGGAGGGCCAGGGGGCACCCTGGGGCCTCTACTGAAAGTCCAGGGAGAGTTGTGGACCCCTGGGTAGCTTGATGGTGTCTGAAGCCCATAGGTGGAGGGCAAGGGGGTACCCTAGGGCCTCTTCCGCTAGTCCAGGGAGAGAGGTGGACCCCTGTGTAGCTTGCTGGGGTCAGAGGCCCTTAGGTGGAGGGCCAGGGGGCACCCTGGGTCCTCTACTGAAAGTCCAGGGAGAGTTGTGGACCACTGGGTAGCTTGCTGGGGTCAGAGGCCCCTAGAAGGAGGGCCTGGGGGCACCCTGGGGCTTATACTGCAAGTCCAGGGAGATAATTGGACCCCTGGGTAGCTTGCTGGGGTCTTAGGCCCCTAGGTGGAGGGCCAGTGGGCACCCTGGGGCCTATAATTCTAGTCCAGGGAGAGGGGTGGACCCCTGGGTAGCTTGCTGGGGTCCTAGGCCCCTAGTTGGAGGGCCAGGGGGCACCCTGGGGCCTATACTTCAAGTCAAGAGAGAGAGGTTAACCCCTGGGTAGCTTGCTGGGAACTTAGGCCCCTAGGTGGAGGGCCAGGGGGCTCCCTGGGGCCTATACTGCAAGTCCAGGGAGAGATGTGGACCCCTGGGTAGCTTGCTGGGGTCAGAGGCCCCTAGTTGGAGGGCCAGGGGGCACCTTGGGGCCTCTACTGTAAGTCCAGGGTGAGACAAGGACCCCTGGGTAGCTTGCTGGGGTCTTAGGCCCCTAGGTGGAGGGCCATTGGGCACCCTGGGGACTATACTTCTAGTCCAGGGAGAAAGGTGGACCCCTGGGTAGCTTGCTGGGGTCAGAGGCCCCTAGGTGGAGGGCAAAGGGGCACCCTGGGGCCTGTACTGCAAGTCCAGGGAGAGTTTTGGACCTCTGGGTAGCTTGCTGGGGTCTTAGGCCCCTAGGTGGAGGGCCAGGAGGTACCCTAGGGCCTCTACTGCAAGTCCAGGGAGAGAGGTGGACCCCTGGGTAGCTTGCTGGGGTCAGAGGCAACTAGGTGGAGGGCCAGGGGGCATCCTGGGGAAATTCCTGCAAGTCCAGGGAGAGAGGTGGACCCCTGGGGAGCTTTCTTGTGTCAGAGGCCCCTAGGTGGAGGGCCAGGGGGCACACTGGGGCCTGTACTGCCAGTCCAGGGAGAGAGGTGGACCCCTGGGTAGCTTGCTGGGGTAAGAGGCCCCTAGAAGGAGGGCCAGGGGGCACCCTGGGGCCTCTACTGCAAGTCCAGGGAGAGTTGTGGACGCCTTGGTAGCTTGCTGGGGTCATAGGCCCTTAGGTGGAGGGCCAAGGGGCACCCTGGGGCCTATACTTTAAGTCCAGGGAGAAAGGTGGACCCCTGGGAAGCTTGCTGGGGTCAGAAGCCCCTAGGTGGAGGGCAAGGGGGCACCCTGGGGCCTCTACTGCAAGTCCCGGTAGAGAGGTGGACCCCTGGGTAGCTTGCTGGGGTCCTAGGCCCCTAGGTGGAGGGCCAGGGGGCACCCTGGGGCCTATACTTCAAGTCAAGGGAGAGGGGTGGACCCCTGGGTAGCTTGCTGGGGTCCTAGGCCCCTAGTTGGAGGGCCAGGGGGCACCCTGGGGCCTATACTTCAAGTCAAGAGAGAGAGGTGAACCCCTGGGTAGCTTGCTGGGAACTTAGGCCCCTAGGTGGAGGGCCAGGGGGCTCCCTGGGGCCTATACTGCAAGTCCAGGGAGAGATGTGGACCCCTGGGTAGCTTGCTGGGGTCAGAGGCCCCTAGTTGGAGGGCCAGGGGGCACCTTGGGGCCTCTACTGTAAGTCCAGGGTGAGACAAGGACCCCTGGGTAGCTTGCTGGGGTCTTAGGCCCCTAGGTGGAGGGCCATTGGGCACCCTGGGGACTATACTTCTAGTCCAGGGTGAAAGGTGGACCCCTGGGTAGCTTGCTGGGGTCAGAGGCCCCTAGGTGGAGGGCAAAGGGGCACCCTGGGGCCTGTACTGCAAGTCCAGGGAGAGTTTTGGACATCTGGGTAGCTTGCTGGGGTCTTAGGCCCCTAGGTGGAGGGCCAGGAGGTACCCTAGGGCCTCTACTGCAAGTCCAGGGAGAGAGGTGGACCCCTGGGTAGCTTGCTGGGGTCAGAGGCAACTAGGTGGAGGGCCAGGGGGCATCCTGGGGAAATTCCTGCAAGTCCAGGGAGAGAGGTGGACCCCTGGGGAGCTTTCTTGTGTCAGAGGCCCCTAGGTGGAGGGCCAGGGGGCACACTGGGGCCTGTACTGCCAGTCCAGGGAGAGAGGTGGACCCCTGGGTAGCTTGCTGGGGTAAGAGGCCCCTAGAAGGAGGGCCAGGGGGCACCCTGGGGCCTCTACTGCAAGTCCAGGGAGAGTTGTGGACGCCTTGGTAGCTTGCTGGGGTCATAGGCCCTTAGGTGGAGGGCCAAGGGGCACCCTGGGGCCTATACTTTAAGTCCAGGGAGAAAGGTGGACCCCTGGGAAGCTTGCTGGGGTCAGAAGCCCCTAGGTGGAGGGCAAGGGGGCACCCTGGGGCCTCTACTGCAAGTCCCGGTAGAGAGGTGGACCCCTGGGTAGCTTGCTGGGGTCCTAGGCCCCTAGGTGGAGGGCCAGGGGGCACCCTGGGGCCTATACTTCAAGTCAAGGGAGAGAGGTGGACCCCTGGATAGCTTGCTGGGATCTTAGGCCCCTAGGTGGAGGGCCAGGAGGTACCCTAGGGCCTCTACTGCAAGACCAGGGAGAGAGGTGGACCCCTGGGTAGCTTGCTGGGATCTTAGGCTCCTAGGTGGAGGGCCAGGGGGCACCCTGGGGCCTATACTTCAAGTCAAGGGAGAGAGGTGGACCACTGGGTAGCTTTCTTGTGTCAGAGGCCCTTTAGGTGGAGGGCCTGGGAGCACCCTGGGGCCTCTACTTACAGTCCAGGGAGAGAGGTGGACCCCCTGGGTAGCTTGCTAGGGTTTTAGGCCCCTAGGTGGAGGGCCAGGAGGTACCCTAGGGCCTCTACTGCAAGTCCAGGGAGAGAGGTGGACCCCTGGGTAGCTTGCTGGGGTCAGAGGCAACTAGGTGGAGGGCCAGGGGGCATCCTGGGGAAATTCCTGCAAGTCCAGGGAGAGAGGTGGACCCCTGGGGAGCTTTCTTGTGTCAGAGGCCCCTAGGTGGAGGGCCAGGGGGCACACTGGGGCCTGTACTGCCAGTCCAGGGAGAGAGGTGGACCCCTGGGTAGCTTGCTGGGGTCAGAGGCCCCTAGGTGGAGGGCAAAGGGGCACCCTGGGGCCTGTACTGCAAGTCCAGGGAGAGTTTTGGACCTCTGGGTAGCTTGCTGGGGTCTTAGGCCCCTAGGTGGAGGGCCAGGAGGTACCCTAGGGCCTCTACTGCAAGTCCAGGGAGAGAGGTGGACCCCTGGGTAGCTTGCTGGGGTCAGAGGCAACTAGGTGGAGGGCCAGGGGGCATCCTGGGGAAATTCCTGCAAGTCCAGGGAGAGAGGAGGACCCCTGGGGAGCTTTCTTGTGTCAGAGGCCCCTAGGTGGAGGGCCAGGGGGCACACTGGGGCCTGTACTGCCAGTCCAGGGAGAGAGGTGGACCCCTGGGTAGCTTGCTGGGGTAAGAGGCCCCTAGAAGGAGGGCCAGGGGGCACCCTGGGGCCTCTACTGCAAGTCCAGGGAGAGTTGTGGACGCCTTGGTAGCTTGCTGGGGTCATAGGCCCTTAGGTGGAGGGCCAAGGGGCACCCTGGGGCCTATACTTTAAGTCCAGGGAGAAAGGTGGACCCCTGGGAAGCTTGCTGGGGTCAGAAGCCCCTAGGTGGAGGGCAAGGGGGCACCCTGGGGCCTCTACTGCAAGTCCCGGTAGAGAGGTGGACCCCTGGGTAGCTTGCTGGGGTCCTAGGCCCCTAGGTGGAGGGCCAGGGGGCACCCTGGGGCCTATACTTCAAGTCAAGGGAGAGGGGTGGACCCCTGGGTAGCTTGCTGGGGTCCTAGGCCCCTAGTTGGAGGGCCAGGGGGCACCCTGGGGCCTATACTTCAAGTCAAGAGAGAGAGGTGAACCCCTGGGTAGCTTGCTGGGAACTTAGGCCCCTAGGTGGAGGGCCAGGGGGCTCCCTGGGGCCTATACTGCAAGTCCAGGGAGAGATGTGGACCCCTGGGTAGCTTGCTGGGGTCAGAGGCCCCTAGTTGGAGGGCCAGGGGGCACCTTGGGGCCTCTACTGTAAGTCCAGGGTGAGACAAGGACCCCTGGGTAGCTTGCTGGGGTCTTAGGCCCCTAGGTGGAGGGCCATTGGGCACCCTGGGGACTATACTTCTAGTCCAGGGTGAAAGGTGGACCCCTGGGTAGCTTGCTGGGGTCAGAGGCCCCTAGGTGGAGGGCAAAGGGGCACCCTGGGGCCTGTACTGCAAGTCCAGGGAGAGTTTTGGACCTCTGGGTAGCTTGCTGGGGTCTTAGGCCCCTAGGTGGAGGGCCAGGAGGTACCCTAGGGCCTCTACTGCAAGTCCAGGGAGAGAGGTGGACCCCTGGGTAGCTTGCTGGGGTCAGAGGCAACTAGGTGGAGGGCCAGGGGGCATCCTGGGGAAATTCCTGCAAGTCCAGGGAGAGAGGTGGACCCCTGGGGAGCTTTCTTGTGTCAGAGGCCCCTAGGTGGAGGGCCAGGGGGCACACTGGGGCCTGTACTGCCAGTCCAGGGAGAGAGGTGGACCCCTGGGTAGCTTGCTGGGGTAAGAGGCCCCTAGAAGGAGGGCCAGGGGGCACCCTGGGGCCTCTACTGCAAGTCCAGGGAGAGTTGTGGACGCCTTGGTAGCTTGCTGGGGTCATAGGCCCTTAGGTGGAGGGCCAAGGGGCACCCTGGGGCCTATACTTTAAGTCCAGGGAGAAAGGTGGACCCCTGGGAAGCTTGCTGGGGTCAGAAGCCCCTAGGTGGAGGGCAAGGGGGCACCCTGGGGCCTCTACTGCAAGTCCCGGTAGAGAGGTGGACCCCTGGGTAGCTTGCTGGGGTCCTAGGCCCCTAGGTGGAGGGCCAGGGGGCACCCTGGGGCCTATACTTCAAGTCAAGGGAGAGAGGTGGACCCCTGGATAGCTTGCTGGGATCTTAGGCCCCTAGGTGGAGGGCCAGGAGGTACCCTAGGGCCTCTACTGCAAGACCAGGGAGAGAGGTGGACCCCTGGGTAGCTTGCTGGGATCTTAGGCTCCTAGGTGGAGGGCCAGGGGGCACCCTGGGGCCTATACTTCAAGTCAAGGGAGAGAGGTGGACCACTGGGTAGCTTTCTTGTGTCAGAGGCCCTTTAGGTGGAGGGCCTGGGAGCACCCTGGGGCCTCTACTTACAGTCCAGGGAGAGAGGTGGACCCCCTGGGTAGCTTGCTAGGGTTTTAGGCCCCTAGGTGGAGGACCAGGGGGCACCCTAGGGCCTATACTGCAAGTCCATGGAGAGATGTGGACCCCTGGGTAGCTTGCTGGGGTCATAGGCCCCTAGGTGCAGGGCAAGGGGGCACCCTGGGGCCTCTACTGCAAGTCAAGGGAGAGAGGTGTACCACTGGGTAGCTTGCTGGGGTCTTAGGCCCCTGGGTGGAGGGCAAGGGGGCACACAGGGGCCTATACTGCAAGTCCAGGGAGAGAGGTGGACCCCTGGGTAGCTTTCTGGGGTCAGCGCCCTTAGCTGGAGGGCCAGGGGGCACCCTGGGGCCTATACTGGAAGTCCAGGGAGAGAAGTGGACCCCTGGGTAGCTTGATGGTGTCTGAAGCCCATATGTGGAGGGCAAGGGGGTACCCTAGGGCTTCTACCGCAAGTCCAGGGAGAGAGGTGGACCCCTGTGTAGCTTGCTGGGGTCAGAGGCCCTTAGGTGGAGGGCCAGGGGGCACCCTGGGGCCTCTACTGAAAGTCCAGGGAGAGTTGTGGACCCCTGGGTAGCTTGATGGTGTCTGAAGCCCATAGGTGGAGGGCAAGGGGGTACCCTAGGGCCTCTACCGCAAGTCCAGGGAGAGAGGTGGACCCCTATGTAGCTTGCTGGGGTCAGAGGCCCTTAGGTGGAGGGCCAGGGGGCACCCTGGGTCCTCTACGGAAGGTCCAGGGAGAGTTGTGGACCACAGGGTAGCTTGCTGGGGTCAGAAGCCCCTAGGTAGAGGGCCTGGGGGCACCCTGGGGCTTATACTGCAAGTCCATGGAGATAATTGGACCCCTGGGTAGCTTGCTGGGGTCTTAGGCCACTAGTTGGAGGGCCAGGGGGCACCCTGGGGCCTCTACTGCAAGTCCAGGGAGAGGGGTGGACCCCTGGGTAGCTTGCTGGGGTCAGAAGCCCCTAGGTGGAGGTCAAGGGGGCACCCTGGGGCCTCTACTGCAAGTCCAGGGAGAGACATGGACCACTGGGTAGCTTGCTGGGGTCTTAGGCCCCTATGTGGAGGGCCAGTGGGCACCCTGGGGCCTCTGCTGTAAGTCCAGGGAGAGACATGGACCCCTGGGTAGCTTGCTGGGGTCTTAGGCCCCTAGGTGGAGGGCCAGTGGGCACCCTCGGGCCTATACTTCTAGTCCAGGGAGAAAGGTGGACCCCTGGGTAGCTTGCTGGGGTCAGAGGCCCCTAGGTGGAGGGCAAGGGGGCACCCTGGGGCCTCTACTGCAAGTCCCGGGAGAGAGGTGGACCCCTGGGTAGCTTGCTGGGGTCCTAGGCCCCTAGGTGGAGGGCCAGGGGGCAGCCTGGGGCCTATACTTCAAGTCAAGGGAGAGAGGTGGACCCCTGGGTAGCTTGCTGGGGTCTTAGGCCCCTAGGTGGAGGGCCATTGGGCACCCTGGGGACTATACTTCTAGTCCAGGTAGAAAGGTGGACCCCTGGGTAGCTTGCTGGGGTCAGAGGCCCCTAGGTGGAGGGCAAAGGGGCACCCTGGGGCCTCTACTGCAAATCCAGGGAGAGTTTTGGACCTCTGGGTAGCTTGCTGGGGTCTTAGGCCCCAAGGTGGAGGGCCAGGAGGTACCCTAGGGCCTCTACTGCAAGATCAGGGAGAGAGGTGGACCCCTGGGTAGCTTGCTGGGGTCAGAGGCAACTAGGTGGAGGGCCAGGGGGCATCCTGGGGAAAATCCTGCAAGTCCAGGGAGAGAG
Organism: Danio rerio; assembly: GCF_052040795.2. Taxonomy (NCBI): domain Eukaryota; kingdom Metazoa; phylum Chordata; class Actinopteri; order Cypriniformes; family Danionidae; genus Danio; species Danio rerio. The sequence continues at coordinate 52,522,219 of NC_141037.1, read as the reverse complement.
GTGGACCCCTGGGGAGCTTTCTTGTGTCAGAGGCCCCTAGGTGGAGGGTTAGGGGGCACACTGGGGCCTGTACTGCCAGTCCAGGGAGAGAGGTGGACCCCTGGGTAGCTTGCTGGGGTCAGAGGCCCCTAGAAGGAGGGCCAGGGGGCACCCTGGGGCCACTACTGCAAGTCCAGGGAGAGTTGTGGACCCCTTGGTAGCTTGCTGGGGTCATAGGCCCTTAGGTGGAGGGCCAAGGGGCACCCTGGGGCCTATACTTCAAGTCCAGGGAGAAAGGTGGACCCCTGGGTAGCTTGCTGGGGTCAGAAGCCCCTAGGTGGAGGTCAAGGGGGCACCCTGGGGCCTCTACTGCAAGTCCAGGGAGAGACATGGACCCCTGGGTAGCTTGCTGGGGTCTTAGGCCCCTATGTGGAGGGCCAGTGGGCACCCTGGGGCCTCTGCTGTAAGTCCAGGGAGAGACATGGACCCCTGGGTAGCTTGCTGGGGTCTTAGGCCCCTAGGTGGAGGGCCAGTGGGCACCCTCGGGCCTATACTTCTTGTCCAGGGAGAAAGGTGGACCCCTGGGTAGCTTGCTGGGGTCAGAGGCCCCTAGGTGGAGGGCAAGGGGGCACCCTGGGGCCTCTACTGCAAGTCCCGGGAGAGAGGTGGACCCCAGGGTAGCTTGCTGGGGTCCTAGGCCCCTAGGTGGAGGGCCAGGGGGCAGCCTGGGGCCTATACTTCAAGTCAAGGGAGAGAGGTGGACCCCTGGGTAGCTTGCTGGGATCTTAGGCCCCTAGGTGGAGGGTCAGGGGGCGCCCTGGGGCCTATAATGCAAGTCCAGGGAGAGATGTGGACCCCTGGGTAGCTTGCTGGGGTCAGAGGCCCCTAGTTGGAGGGCCAGGGGACACCCTGGGGCCTCTACTGTAAGTCCAGGGAGAGACATGGACCCCTGGGTAGCTTGCTGGGGTCTTAGGCCCCTAGGTGGAGGGCCAGTGGGCACCCTGGGGCCTATACTTCTAGTCCAGGGACAAAGGTGGACCCCTGGGTAGCTTGCTGGGGTCAGAGGCCCCTAGGTGGAGGGCCAGGGGGCACCTTGGGGCCTCTACTGTAAGTCCAGGGAGAGACATGGACCCCTGGGTAGCTTGCTGGGGTCTTAGGCCCCTAGGTGGAGGGCCAGGAGGTTCCCTAGGGCCTCGACTGCAAGTCCAGTGAGAAAGGTGGACCCCTGGGTAGCTTGCTGGGGTCAGAGGCCCCTAGGTTTAGGGCCTGGGGGCACCCTGGGGCTTATACTGCAAGTCCAGGGAGATAATTGTACCCCTGGGTAGCTTGCTGGGGTCTTAGGCCCCTAGTTGGAGGGTCAGGGGGCACCCTGGGGCCTCTACTGCAAGTCCAGGGAGAGAGAGGTGGACCCCTGTGTAGCTTGCTGGGATCTTAGGCCCCTAGGTGGAGGGTCAGGGGGCGCCCTGTGGCCTATTCTGCAAGTCCAGGGAGAGATGTGCACCCCTGGGTAGCTTGCTGGGGTCAGAGGCCCCTAGGTGGAGGGCCAGGGGGCACCTTGGGGCCTCTACTGTAAGTCCAGGGAGAGACATGGACCCCTGGGTAGCTTGCTGGGGTCTTAGGCCCCTAGGTGGAGGGCCAGGAGGTACCCTAGGGCCTCGACTGCAAGTCCAGTGAGAAAGGTGGACCCCTGGGTAGCTTGCTGGGGTCAGAGGCCCCTAGGTTTAGGGCAAGAGGGCACCCTGGGGCCTCTACTGCAAGTCCAGGGAGAGTTTTGGACCTCTGGGTAGCTTGCTGGGGTCTTAGGCCCCTAGGTGGAGGGCCAGGAGGTACCCTAGGGCCTCTACTGCAAGACCAGGGAGAGAGGTGGAACCCTGGGTAGCTTGCTGGGGTCAGAGGCTTTTAGGTGGAGGGCCAGGGGGCATCTTGGGGAAAATCCTGCAAGTCCAGGGAGAGAGGTGGACCCCTGGGGAGCTTGCTGGGGTCAGAGGCCCCTAGAAGGAGGGCCAGGGGGCACCCTGGGGCCTCTACTGCAAGTCCAGGGAGAGTTGTGGACCCCTGGGTAGCTTGCTGGGGTTTTAGGCCCCTAGGTGGAGGACCAGTGGGCACTCTGGGGCCTATACTTCAAGTCCAGGGAGAAAGGTGGACCCCTGGGTAGCTTGCTGGGGTCAGAGGCCCCTAGGTGGAGGTCAAGGGGGCACCCTGGGGCCTCTACTGCAAGTCCAGGGAGAGACATAGACCCCTGGGTAGCTTGCTGGGGTCTTAGGCCCCTAGGTGGAGGGCCAGTGGGCACCCTGGGGCCTATACTTCTAGTCCAGGGAGAAAGGTGGACCCCTGGGTAGCTTGCTGAGGTCAGAGGCCCATAGGTGGAGGGCCAGGGGGTACCCTAGGGCCTATACTGCAAGTCCAGGGGGAGAGGTGGACCCCTGTGTAGCTTGCTGTGGTCAGAGGACCCTAGGTGGAGGGCCAGGGGGCACCCTTCGGCCTCTACTGCAAGTCTAGGGAGAGTTGTGGACCCCTGGGTAGCTTGCTGGGGTCAGAGGCCCGTTGGTGGAGGGCCAGCGGGCACCCTGGGGCCTCTACTGCAAGTCCAGGGAGAGAGTTGGGCCCCTGGGTAGCTTGCTGGGGTCTTAGGCCCCTACATGGAATGCCAGGGGGCACCCTGGGGCCTCTTCTGCAAGTCCAGGAAGAGTTGTGGACCCCTTGGTAGCTTGCTGTGGTCTTAGGCCCCTAGGTGGAGGGCGAAGGGGCACCCTGGGGCCTATACTGCCTGTCCAGGGAGAGAGGTGGACCACTTGGTAGCTTGCTGAGGTCAGAGGCCCATAGTTGGAGGGCCAGGGGTACCCTAGGGCCTGTTCTGCAAGTCCAGGGAGAGAGGTGGATCCCTGGGTAGCTTGCTGGGAACTAAAGCCCCTAGGTGGAGGGCCAAGGGGTACCCTAGGGTCTCTACTGCAAGTCCAGGGAGAGAGGTGGATCCCTGGGTAGCTTGCTGGGAACTAAAGCCCCTAGGTTGAGGGCCAGGGGGTACCCTAGGGCCTCTACTGCAAGTCCAGGGAGAGAGGGGGACCCCTAAGTAGCTAGCTGGGGTCAGAGGCCCTTAGGTGGAGGGCCAGGGGGCACCCTGGGGCCTCTAGTGCAAGTCCAGGGAGAGAGGAGGGCCCCTTTGTAACTTGCTGGGGTCAGAGGCCCTTAGGTGGAGGGCAAGGGGGCTTCCTGGGGCCTCTATTGCAAGTCCATTGAGAGAGTTGGGCCCCTGGGTAGCTTGTTGGGGTCGTATGCCCCTTGTCGGAGGGCCAGGGGGCACCCTGGGGCCTTTACTGCAAGTCCAGGGAGAGTTGTGGAACCCTTGGTAGCTTGCTGGGGTCAGAGGCCCCTAGTTGGAGAGCCAGGGGGCACCTTGGGGCCTGTACTGTAAGTCCAGGGAGAGACATGGACCCCTGGGTAGCTTGCTGGGGTCTTAGGCCCCTAGGTGGAGGGCCATTGGGCACCCTGGGGACTATACTTCTAGTCCAGGGAGAAAGGTGGAACCCTGGGTAGCTTACTGGGGTCAGAGGCCCCTAGGTGGAGGGCAAAGGGGCACCCTGGGGCCTCTACTGCAAGTCCAGGGAGAGTTTTGGACCTCTGGGTAGCTTGCTGGGGTCTTAGACCCCTAGGTGGAGGACCAGGAGGTACCCTAGGGCCTCTACTGCAAGACCAGGGAGAGAGGTGGACCCCTGGGTAGCTTGCTGGGGTCAGAGGCAACTAGGTGGAGGGCCAGGGGGCATCCTGGGGAAAATCCTGCAAGTCCAGGGAGAGAGGTGGACCCCTGGGGAGCTTTCTTGTGTCAGAGGCCCTTAGGTGGAGGGTCTGGGGGCACACTGGGGCCTGTACTGCCAGTCCAGGGAGAGAGGTGGACCCCTGGGTAGCTTGCTGGGGTCAGAGGCCCCTAGAAGGAGGGCCAGGGGGCACCCTGGGGCCTCTACTGCAAGTCCAGGGAGAGTTGTGGACCCCTTGGTAGCTTGCTGGGGTCATAGGCCCTTAGTTGGAGGGCCAAGGGGCACCCTGGGGCCTATACTTCAAGTCCAGGGAGAAAGGTGGACCCCTGGGTAGCTTGCTGGGGTCAAAAGCCCCTAGGTGGAGGTCAAGGGGGCACCCTGGGGCCTCTACTGCAAGTCCAGGGAGAGACATGGACCCCTGGGTAGCTTGCTGGAGTCTTAGGCCCCTAGGTGGAGGGCCAGTGGGCACCCTGGGGCCTCTACTGTAAGTCCAGGGAGAGACATGGACCCCTGGGTAGCTTGCTGGGGTCTTTGGCCCCTAGGTGGAGGGCCAGTGGGCACCCTCGGGCCTATACTTCTAGTCCAGGGAGAAAGGTGGACCCCTGGGTAGCTTGCTGGGGTCAGAGGCCCCTAGGTGGAGGGCAAGGGGGCACCCTGGGGCCTCTACTGCAAGTCCCGGTAGAGAGGTGGACCCCTGGGTAGCTTGCTGGGGTCCTAGGCCCCTAGGTGGAGGGCCAGGTGGCACCCTGGGGCCTATACTTCAAGTCAAGGGAGAGAGGTGGACCCCTGGGTAGCTGGCTGGGATCTTAGGCCCCTAGCTGGAGGGCCAGGGGGCGCCCTGGGGCCTATACTGCAAGTCCAGGGAGAGATGTGGAACCCTTGGTAGCTTGCTGGGGTCAGAGGCCCCTAGTTGGAGAGCCAGGGGGCACCTTGGGGCCTATACTGTAAGTCCAGGGAGAGACATGGACCCCTGGGTAGCTTGCTGGGGTCTTAGGCCCCTAGGTGGAGGGCCATTGGGCACCCTGGGGACTATACTTCTAGTCCAGGGAGAAAGGTGGAACCCTGGGTAGCTTGCTGGGGTCAGAGGCCCCTAGGTGGAGGGCAAAGGGGCACCCTGGGGCCTCTACTGCAAGTCCAGGGAGAGTTTTGGACCTCTGGGTAGCTTGCTGGGGTCTTAGACCCCTAGGTGGAGGGCCAGGAGGTACCCTAGGGCCTCTACTGCAAGACCAGGGAGAGAGGTGGACCCCTGGGTAGCTTGCTGGGGTCAGAGGCAACTAGGTGGAGGGCCAGGGGGCATCCTGGGGAAAATCCTGCAAGTCCAGGGAGAGAGGTGGACCCCTGGGGAGCTTTCTTGTGTCAGAGGCCCTTAGGTGGAGGGTCTGGGGGCACACTGGGGCCTGTACTGCCAGTCCAGGGAGAGAGGTGGACCCCTGGGTAGCTTGCTGCGGTCAGAGGCCCCTAGAAGGAGGGCCAGGGGGCACCCTGGGGCCTCTACTGCAAGTCCAGGGAGAGTTGTGGACCCCTTGGTAGCTTGCTGGGGTCATAGGCCCTTAGGTGGAGGGCCAAGGGGCACCCTGGGGCCTATACTTCAAGTCCAGGGAGAAAGGTGGACCCCTGGGTAGCTTGCTGGAGTCAAAAGCCCCTAGGTGGAGGTCAAGGGGGCACCCTGGGGCCTCTACTGCAAGTCCAGGGAGAGACATGGACCCCTGGGTAGCTTGCTGGAGTCTTAGGCCCCTAGGTGGAGGGCCAGTGGGCTCCCTGGGGCCTCTACTGTAAGTCCAGGGAGAGACATGGACCCCTGGGTAGCTTGCTGGGGTCTTTGGCCCCTAGGTGGAGGGCCAGTGGGCACCCTCGGGCCTATACTTCTAGTCCAGGGAGAAAGGTGGACCCCTGGGTAGCTTGCTGGGGTCAGAGGCCCCTAGGTGGAGGGCAAGGGGGCACCCTGGGGCCTCTACTGCAAGTCCCGGTAGAGAGGTGGACCCCTGGGTAGCTTGCTGGGGTCCTAGGCCCCTAGGTGGAGGGCCAGGGGGCACCCTGGGGCCTATACTTCAAGTCAAGGGAGAGAGGTGGACCCCTGGGTAGCTGGCTGGGATCTTAGGCCCCTAGCTGGAGGGCCAGGGGGCGCCCTGGGGCCTATACTGCAAGTCCAGGGAGAGATGTGGACCCCTGGGTAGCTTGTTGGGGTCTTAGGCCCCTAGTTGGAGGGCCAGGGGACACCCTGGGGCCTCTACTGTAAGTCCAGGGAGAGACATGGACCCCTGGGTAGCTTGTTGGGGTCTTAGGCCCCTAGGTGGAGGGCCAGTGGGCACCCTGGGGCCTATACTTCTAGTCCAGGGAGAAAGGTGGACCCCTGCGTAGCTTGCTGGGGTCAGAGGACCCTAGGTGGAGGGCAAGGGGCACCCTGGGGCCTCTACTGCAAGTCCAGGGAGAGTTTTTGACCTCTGGGTAGCTTGCTGGGGTCTTAGGCCCCTAGGTGGAGGGCCAGGAGGTACCCTAGGGCCTCTACTGCAAGTCCAGGGAGAGAGGTGGACCCCTGGGTAGCTTGCTGGGGTCAGAGGCAACTAGGTGGAGGGCCAGGGGGCATCCTGGGGAAAATCCTGCAAGTCCAGGGAGAGAGGTGGACCCCTGGGGAGCTTTCTTGTGTCAGAGGCCCCTAGGTGGAGGGCCAGGGGGCACCCTGGGGCCTACACTGCCAGTCCAGGGAGAGAGGTGGACACCTGGGTAGCTTGCTGTGGTCTTAGGCCCCTAGGTGGAGGGCCAGGGGGCACCCTGGGGCCTATACTGCAAGTCCATGGAAAGATGTGGACCCCTGGGTAGCTTGCTGGGGTCAGAGGCCCCTAGAAGGAGGGCCTGGGGGCACCCTTGGGCCTCTAATGCAAGTCCAGGGAGAGTTGTGGACCCCTGGGTAGCATGCTAGGGTTTTAGGCCCCTAGGTGGAGGACCAGTCGGCACCCTGGGGCCTATACTTCAAGTCCAGGGAGAAAGGTGGACCCCTGTGTAGCTTGCTGGGGTCAGATGCCCCTAGGTGGAGGTCAAGGGGGCACCCTGGGGCCTCTACTGCAAGTCCAGGGAGAGACATGGACCCCTGGGTAGCTTGCTGGGGTCTTAGGCAACTAGGTGGAGGGCCAGTGGTTACCCTGGGGCCTATACTTCTAGTCCAGGGAGAAAGGTGGACCCCTGGGTAGCTTGCTGAGGTCAGAGGCCCATAGGTGGAAGGCCAGGGGGTACCCTAGGGCCTGTACTGCAAGTCCAGGGAGAGAGGTGGACCCCTGTGTAGCTTGCTGTAGTCAGAGGACCCTAGGTGGAGGGCCAAGGGGCACCCTTCGGCCTCTACTGCAAGTCTAGGGAGAGTTGTGGACCTCTGGGTAGCTTGCTGGGGTCAGAGGCCTGTTGGTGGAGGGCCAGCGGGCACCCTGGGGCCTATACTGCAAGTCCAGGGAGAGAGTTGGGCCTCTGGGTAGCTTGCTGGGGTCTTAGGCCCCTACATGGAATGCCAGGGGGCACCCTGGGGCCTCTTCTGCAAGTCCAGGGAGAGTTGTGTACCCCTTGGAAGCTTGCTGTGGTCTTAGGCCCCTAGGTGGAGGGCCAAGGGGCACCCTGGGGCCTATACTGCCAGTCCAGGGAGAGAGGTGGACCACTGGGTAGCTTGCTGGGGTCAGAGGCCCCTAGAAGGAGGGCCAGGGGGCACCCTGGGGCCTCTACTGCAAGTCCAGGGAGAGTTGTGGACCCCTTGGTAGCTTGCTGGGGTCATAGGCCCTTAGGTGGAGGGCCAAGGGGCACCCTGGGGCCTATACTTCAAGTCCAGGGAGAAAGGTGGACCCCTGGGTAGCTTGCTGGGGTCAGAAGCCCCTAGGTGGAGGTCAAGGGGGCACCCTGGGGCCTCTACTGCAAGTCCAGGGAGAGACATGGACCCCTGGGTAGCTTGCTGGGGTCGTAGGCCCCTAGGTGGAGGGCCAGTGGGCACCCTGGGGCCTCTACTGTAAGTCCAGGGAGAGACATGGACCCCTGGGTAGCTTGCTGGGGTCATAGGCCCCTAGGTGGAGGGCCAGGGGGCACCCTGGGGCCAATGCTGCCAGTCCAGGGAGAGAGGTGGACCACTGGGTAGCTTTCTTGTGTCAGAGGCCCTTTAGGTGGAGGGCCTTGGAGCACCCTGGGGCCTCTACTGTAAGTCCAGGGAGAGAGGTGGACCCCCTGGGTAGCTTGCTGGGGTCAGAGGCCCCTAGGTTCAGGGCAAGGGGGCACCCTGGGGCCTCTACTGCAAGTCAAGAGAGAGTTGTGGACCCCTGGGTAGCTTGCTGGGGTCAGAGGCCCCTGGGTGGAGGGCAAGGGGGCACCCTGGGGCCTATACTGCAAGTCCAGGGAGAGAGGTGGACCCCTGGGTAGCTTTCTGGGGTCAGTGCCCCTAGCTGGAGGGCCAGGGGGCACCCTGGGTCCTCTACTGAAAGTCCAGGGAGAGTTGTGGACCACTGGGTAGCTTGCTGGGGTCAGAAGCCCCTAGGTGGAGGGCCTGGGGGCACCCTGGGGCTTATACTGCAAGTCCAGGGAGATAATTGGACCCCTGGGTAGCTTGCTGGGGTCTTAGGCCCTTAGGTGGAGGGCCAGGGGGCACCCTGGGGGTTCTACTGCAAGTCCAGGGAGAGGGGTGGACCCCTGGGTAGCTTGCTGGGGTCCTAGGCCCCTAGTTGGAGGGCCAGGGGGCACCCTGGGGCCTATACTTCAAGTCAAGAGAGAGAGGTGGACCCCTGGGTAGCTTACTGGGATCTTAGGCCCCTAGGTGGAGGGCCAGGGGGCACCTTGGGGCCTCTACTGTAAGTCCAGGGAGAGACATGGACCCCTGGGTAGCTTGCTGGGGTCTTAGGCCCCTAGGTGGAGGGCCATTGGGCACCCTGGGGACTATACTTCTAGTCCAGGGAGAAAGGTGGACCCCTGGGTAGCTTGCTGGGGTCAGAGGCCCCTAGGTGGAGGGCAAAGGGGCACCCTGGGGCCTCTACTGCAAGTCCAGGGAGAGTTTTGGACCTCTGGGTAGCTTGCTGGGGTCTTAGGCCCCTAGGTGGAGGGCCAGGAGGTACCCTAGGGCCTCTACTGCAAGACCAGGGAGAGAGGTGGACCCCTGGGTAGCTTGCTGGGGTCAGAGGCAACTAGGTGGAGGGCCAGGGGGCATCCTGGGGAAAATCCTGCAAGTCCAGGGAGAGAGGTGGACCCCTGGGTAGCTTGCTGGGGTAAGAGGCCCCTAGATGGAGGGCCAGGGGGCACCTTGGGGCCTCTACTGCAAGTCCAGGGAGAGTTGTGGACCCCTTGGTAGCTTGCTGGGGTCATAGGCCCTTAGGTGGAGGGCCAAGGGGCACCCTGGGGCCTATACTTCTAGTCCAGGGAGAAAGGTGGACCCCTGGGTAGCTTGCTGGGGTCAGAAGCCCCTAGGTGGAGGTCAAGGGGGCACCCTGAGGCCTCTACTGCAAGTCCAGGGAGAGACATGGACCCCTGGGTAGCTTGCTGGGGTCTTAGGCCCCTAGGTGGAGGGCCAGTGGACACCCTGGGACCTCTACTGTAAGTCCAGTTAGAGATATGGACCCCTGGGTAGCTTGCTGGGGTCTTAGGCCCCTAGGTGGAGGGCCAGTGGGCACCCTCGGGCCTCTACTGCAAGTCCAGGGAGAGAGATGGGCCCCTGGGTAGCTTGCTGGGGTCGTAGGCCCCTAGTTGGATTGCCAGGGGGCACCCTGGGGCCTCTACTGCAAGTCCAGGGAGAGTTGTGGACCCCTTGGTAGCTTGCTGGGGTCATAGGCCCCTAGGTGGAGGGCCAGGGGGCACCCTGGGGCCAATACTGCCAGTCCAGGGAGAGAGGTGGACCACTGGGTAGCTTTCTTGTGTCAGCGGCCCTTTAGGTGGAGGGCCTGGGAGCACCCTGGGGCCTCTACTTACAGTCCAGGGAGAGAGGTGGACCCCCTGGGTAGCTTGCTGGGGTCAGAGGCCCCTAGGTGGAGGGCAAAGGGGCACCCTGGGGACTATACTTCTAGTCCAGGGAGAAAGGTGGACCCCTGGGTAGCTTGCTGGGGTCAGAGGCCCCTAGGTGGAGGGCAAAGGGGCACCCTGGGGCCTCTACTGCAAGTCCAGGGAGAGTTTTGGACCTCTGGGTAGCTTGCTGGGGTCTTAGGCCCCTAGGTGGAGGGCCAGGAGGTACCCTAGGGCCTCTACTGCAAGACCAGGGAGAGAGGTGGACCCCTGGGTAGCTTGCTGGGGTCAGAGGCCCCTAGGTGCAGGGCAAGGGGGCACCCTGGGGCCTCTACTGCAAGTCAAGGGAGAGTTGTGGACCCCTGGGTAGCTTGCTGGGGTCAGAGGCCCCTGGGTGGAGGGCAAGGGGGCACCCTGTGGCCTATACTGCAAGTCCAGGGAGAGAGGTGGACCCCTGGGTAGCTTTCTGGGGTCAGCGCCCCTAGCTGGAGGGCCAGGGGGCACCCTGGGGCCTATACTGGAAGTCCAGGGAGAGAAGTGGACCCCTGGGTAGCTTGATGGTGTCTGAAGCCCATAGGTGGAGGGCAAGGGGGTACCCTAGGGCTTCTACCGCAAGTCCAGGGAGAGAGGTGGACCCCTGTGTAGCTTGCTGGGGTCAGAGGCCCTTAGGTGGAGGGCCAGGGGGCACCCTGGGGCCTCTACTGAAAGTCCAGGGAGAGTTGTGGACCCCTGGGTAGCTTGATGGTGTCTGAAGCCCATAGGTGGAGGGCAAGGGGGTACCCTAGGGCCTCTTCCGCTAGTCCAGGGAGAGAGGTGGACCCTTGTGTAGCTTGCTGGGGTCAGAGGCCCTTAGGTGGAGGGCCAGGGGGCACCCTGGGTCCTCTACTTAAAGTCCAGGGAGAGTTGTGGACCACTGGGTAGCTTGCTGGGGTCAGAGGCCCCTAGGTGGAGGGCCTGGGGGCACCCTGGGGCTTATACTGCAAGTCCAGGGAGATAATTGGACCCCTGGGTAGCTTGCTGGGGTCTTAGGCCCCTAGGTGGAGGGCCAGGGGGCACCCTGGGGCCTCTACTGCAAGTCCAGGGAGAGGGGTGGACCCCTGGGTAGCTTGCTGGGGTCCAAGGCCCCTAGTTGGAGGGCCAGGGGGCACCCTGGGGCCTATACTTCAAGTCAAGAGAGAGAGGTGGACCCCTGGGTAGCTTGCTGGGATCTTAGGCCCCTAGGTGGAGGGCCAGGGGGCACCCTGGGGCCTATACTGCAAGTCCAGGGAGAGATGTGGACCCCTGGGTAGCTTGCTGGGGTCAGAGGCCCCTAGTTGGAGGGCCAGGGGGCACCTTGGGGCCTCTACTGTAAGTCCAGGGAGAGACATGGACCCCTGGGTAGCTTGCTGGGGTCTTAGGCCCCTAGGTGGAGGGCCATTGGGCACCCTGGGGACTATACTTCTAGTCCAGGGAGAAAGGTGGACCCCTGGGTAGCTTGCTGGGGTCAGAGGCCCCTAGGTGGAGGGCAAAGGGGCACCCTGGGGCCTGTACTGCCAGTCCAGGGAGAGAGGTGGACCCCTGGGTAGCTTGCTGGGGTAAGAGGCCCCGAGAAGGAGGGCCAGGGGGCACCCTGGGGCCTCTACTGCAAGTCCAAGGAGAGTTGTGGACCCCTTGGTAGCTTGCTGGGGTCATAGGCCCTTAGGTTGAGGGCCAAGGGGCACACTGGGGCCTATACTTTAAGTCCAGGGAGAAAGGTGGACCCCTGGGTAGCTTGCTGGGGTCTTAGGCCCTTAGGTGGAGGGCCAGGGGGCACCCTGGGGGTTCTACTGCAAGTCCAGGGAGAGGGGTGGACCCCTGGGTAGCTTGCTGGGGTCCTAGGCCCCTAGTTGGAGGGCCAGGGGGCACCCTGGGGCCTATACTTCAAGTCAAGAGAGAGAGGTGGACCCCTGGGTAGCTTACTGGGATCTTAGGCCCCTAGGTGGAGGGCCAGGGGGCACCTTGGGGCCTCTACTGTAAGTCCAGGGAGAGACATGGACCCCTGGGTAGCTTGCTGGGGTCTTAGGCCCCTAGGTGGAGGGCCATTGGGCACCCTGGGGACTATACTTCTAGTCCAGGGAGAAAGGTGGACCCCTGGGTAGCTTGCTGGGGTCAGAGGCCCCTAGGTGGAGGGCAAAGGGGCACCCTGGGGCCTCTACTGCAAGTCCAGGGAGAGTTTTGGACCTCTGGGTAGCTTGCTGGGGTCTTAGGCCCCTAGGTGGAGGGCCAGGAGGTACCCTAGGGCCTCTACTGCAAGACCAGGGAGAGAGGTGGACCCCTGGGTAGCTTGCTGGGGTCAGAGGCAACTAGGTGGAGGGCCAGGGGGCATCCTGGGGAAAATCCTGCAAGTCCAGGGAGAGAGGTGGACCCCTGGGTAGCTTGCTGGGGTAAGAGGCCCCTAGATGGAGGGCCAGGGGGCACCTTGGGGCCTCTACTGCAAGTCCAGGGAGAGTTGTGGACCCCTTGGTAGCTTGCTGGGGTCATAGGCCCTTAGGTGGAGGGCCAAGGGGCACCCTGGGGCCTATACTTCTAGTCCAGGGAGAAAGGTGGACCCCTGGGTAGCTTGCTGGGGTCAGAAGCCCCTAGGTGGAGGTCAAGGGGGCACCCTGAGGCCTCTACTGCAAGTCCAGGGAGAGACATGGACCCCTGGGTAGCTTGCTGGGGTCTTAGGCCCCTAGGTGGAGGGCCAGTGGACACCCTGGGACCTCTACTGTAAGTCCAGTTAGAGATATGGACCCCTGGGTAGCTTGCTGGGGTCTTAGGCCCCTAGGTGGAGGGCCAGTGGGCACCCTCGGGCCTCTACTGCAAGTCCAGGGAGAGAGATGGGCCCCTGGGTAGCTTGCTGGGGTCGTAGGCCCCTAGTTGGATTGCCAGGGGGCACCCTGGGGCCTCTACTGCAAGTCCAGGGAGAGTTGTGGACCCCTTGGTAGCTTGCTGGGGTCATAGGCCCCTAGGTGGAGGGCCAGGGGGCACCCTGGGGCCAATACTGCCAGTCCAGGGAGAGAGGTGGACCACTGGGTAGCTTTCTTGTGTCAGCGGCCCTTTAGGTGGAGGGCCTGGGAGCACCCTGGGGCCTCTACTTACAGTCCAGGGAGAGAGGTGGACCCCCTGGGTAGCTTGCTGGGGTCAGAGGCCCCTAGGTGGAGGGCAAAGGGGCACCCTGGGGACTATACTTCTAGTCCAGGGAGAAAGGTGGACCCCTGGGTAGCTTGCTGGGGTCAGAGGCCCCTAGGTGGAGGGCAAAGGGGCACCCTGGGGCCTCTACTGCAAGTCCAGGGAGAGTTTTGGACCTCTGGGTAGCTTGCTGGGGTCTTAGGCCCCTAGGTGGAGGGCCAGGAGGTACCCTAGGGCCTCTACTGCAAGACCAGGGAGAGAGGTGGACCCCTGGGTAGCTTGCTGGGGTCAGAGGCCCCTAGGTGCAGGGCAAGGGGGCACCCTGGGGCCTCTACTGCAAGTCAAGGGAGAGTTGTGGACCCCTGGGTAGCTTGCTGGGGTCAGAGGCCCCTGGGTGGAGGGCAAGGGGGCACCCTGTGGCCTATACTGCAAGTCCAGGGAGAGAGGTGGACCCCTGGGTAGCTTTCTGGGGTCAGCGCCCCTAGCTGGAGGGCCAGGGGGCACCCTGGGGCCTATACTGGAAGTCCAGGGAGAGAAGTGGACCCCTGGGTAGCTTGATGGTGTCTGAAGCCCATAGGTGGAGGGCAAGGGGGTACCCTAGGGCTTCTACCGCAAGTCCAGGGAGAGAGGTGGACCCCTGTGTAGCTTGCTGGGGTCAGAGGCCCTTAGGTGGAGGGCCAGGGGGCACCCTGGGGCCTCTACTGAAAGTCCAGGGAGAGTTGTGGACCCCTGGGTAGCTTGATGGTGTCTGAAGCCCATAGGTGGAGGGCAAGGGGGTACCCTAGGGCCTCTTCCGCTAGTCCAGGGAGAGAGGTGGACCCTTGTGTAGCTTGCTGGGGTCAGAGGCCCTTAGGTGGAGGGCCAGGGGGCACCCTGGGTCCTCTACTTAAAGTCCAGGGAGAGTTGTGGACCACTGGGTAGCTTGCTGGGGTCAGAGGCCCCTAGGTGGAGGGCCTGGGGGCACCCTGGGGCTTATACTGCAAGTCCAGGGAGATAATTGGACCCCTGGGTAGCTTGCTGGGGTCTTAGGCCCCTAGGTGGAGGGCCAGGGGGCACCCTGGGGCCTCTACTGCAAGTCCAGGGAGAGGGGTGGACCCCTGGGTAGCTTGCTGGGGTCCAAGGCCCCTAGTTGGAGGGCCAGGGGGCACCCTGGGGCCTATACTTCAAGTCAAGAGAGAGAGGTGGACCCCTGGGTAGCTTGCTGGGGTCCTAGGCCCCTAGGTGGAGGGCCAGGGGGCACCCTGGGGCCTATACTTCAAGTCAAGGGAGAGATGTGGACCCCTGGGTAGCTTGCTGGGGTCAGAGGCCCCTAGTTGGAGGGCCAGGGGAAACCCTAGGGCCTCTACTGTAAGTCAAGGGAGAGACATGGACCCCTGGGTAGCTTGCTGGGGTCTTAGGCCCCTAGGTGGAGGGCCAGTGGGCACCCTGGGGCCTATACTTCTAGTCCAGGGAGAAAGGTGGACCCCTGGGTAGCTTGCTGGGGTCAGAGGCCCCTAGGTGGAGGGCAAGGGGCACCCTGGGGCCTCTACTGCAAGTCCAGGGAGAGTTTTTGACCTCTGGGTAGCTTGCTGGGGTCTTAGGCCCCTAGGTGGAAGGCCAGGAGGTACCCTAGGGCCTCTACTGCAAGTCCAGGGAGAGAGGTGGACCCCTGGGTAGCTTGCTGGGGTCAGAGGCCCCTAGGTGCAGGGCAAGGGGGCACCCTGGGGCCTCTACTGCAAGTCAAGGGAGAGTTGTGGACCCCTGGGTAGCTTGCTGGGGTCAGAGGCCCCTGGGTGGAGGGCAAGGGGGCACCCTGGGGCCTATACTGCAAGTCCAGGGAGAGATGTGGACCCCTGGGTAGCTTTCTGGGGTCAGCGCCCCTAGCTGGAGGGCCAGGGGGCACCCTGGGTCCTCTACTGAAAGTCCAGGGAGAGTTGTGGACCACTGGGTAGCTTGCTGGGGTCTTAGGCCCCTAGGTGGAGGGCCAGTGGGCACCCTGGGGCCTATACTTCTAGTCCAGGGAGAAAGGTGGACCCCTGGGTAGCTTGCTGAGGTCAGAGGCCCATAGGTGGAGGGCCAGGGGGTACCCTAGGGCCTCTACTGCAAGTCCAGGGGGAGAGGTGGACCCCTGTGTAGCTTGCTGTGGTCAGAGGACCCTAGGTGGAGGGCCAGGGGGCACCCTTCGGCCTCTACTGCAAGTCTAGGGAGAGTTGTGGACCCCTGGGTAGCTTGCTGGTGTCAGAGGCCCGTTGGTGGAGGGCCAGCGGGCACCCTGGGGCCTCTACTGCAAGTCCAGGGAGAGAGTTGGGCCCCTGGGTAGCTTGCTGGGGTCTTAGGCCCCTACATGGAATGCCAGGGGGCACCCTGGGGCCTCCTCTGCAAGTCCAGGGAGAGTTGTGGACCCCTTGGTAGCTTGCTGTGGTCTTAGGCCCCTAGGTGGAGGGCCAAGGGGCACCCTGGGGCCTATACTGCCAGTCCAGGGAGAGAGGTGGACCACTTGGTAGCTTGCTGAGGTCAGAGGCCCATAGGTGGAGGGCCAGGGGTACCCTAGGGCCTGTTCTGCAAGTTCAGGGAGAGAGGTGGATCCCTGGGTAGCTTGCTATGGTCAGAAGCCCCTAGGTGGAGGTCAAGGGGGCACCCTGGGGCCTCTACTGCAAGTCCAGGGAGAGACATGGACCCCTGGGTAGCTTGCTGGGGTCTTAGGCCCCTAGGTGGAGGGCCAGTGGGCACCCTGGGGCCTCTACTGTAAGTCCAGGGAGAGACATGGACCCCTGGGTAGCTTGCTGGGGTTTTAGGCCCCTAGGTGGAGGGCCACTGGGCACCCTCGGGCCTATACTTCTAGTCCAGGGAGAAAGGTGGACCCCTGGGTAGCTTGCTGGGGTCAGAGGCCCCTAGGTGGAGGGCAAGGGGGCACCCTGGGGCCTCTACTGCAAGTCCCGGGAGAGAGGTGGACCCCTGGGTAGCTTGCTGGGGTCCTAGGCTCCTAGGTGGAGGGCCAGGGGGCACCCTGGGGCCTATACTTCAAGTCAAGGGAGAGAGGTGGACCCCAGGGTAGCTTGCTGGGATCTTAGGCCCCTAGGTGGAGGGCCAGGGGGCGCCCTGGGGCCTATACTGCAAGTCCAGGGAGAGATGTGGACCCCTGGGTAGCTTGCTGGGGTCAGAGGCCCCTAGTTGGAGGGCCAGGGGACACCCTGGGGCCTCTACTGTAAGTCCAGGGAGAGACATGGACCCCTGGGTAGCTTGCTGGGGTCTTAGGCCCCTAGGTGGAGGGCCAGTTGGCACCCTGGGGCCTATACTTCTAGTCCAGGGAGAAAGGTGGACCCCTGGGTAGCTTGCTGGGGTCAGAGGCCCCTAGGTGGAGGGAAAGGGGCACCCTGGGGCCTCTACTGCAAGTCCAGGGAGAGTTTTTACCTCTGGGTAGCTTGCTGGGGTCTTAGGCCCCTAGGTGGAGGGCCAGGAGGTACCCTAGGG
Source organism: Danio rerio (assembly GCF_052040795.2). NCBI lineage: Eukaryota > Metazoa > Chordata > Actinopteri > Cypriniformes > Danionidae > Danio > Danio rerio. The sequence goes on along the minus strand of NC_141037.1, from coordinate 52,505,963 downwards.
CCTCTACTGCAAGTCCAGGGAGAGAGGTGGACCCCTGGGTAGCTTGCTGGGGTCAGAGGCAACAAGGTTGAGGGCCAGGGGGCATCCTGGGGAAAATCCTGCAAGTCCAGGGAGAGAGGTGGACCCCTGGGGAGCTTTCATGTGTCAGAGGCCCCTAGGTTGAGGGCCAGGGGGCACCCTGGGGCCTGCACTGCCAGTCCAGGGAGAGAGGTGGACACCTGGGTAGCTTGCTGTGGTCTTAGGCCCCTAGGTGGAGGGCCAGGGGGCACCCTGGGGCCTATACTGCAAGTCCATGGAAAGATGTGGACCCCTGGGTAGCTTGCTGGGGTCAGAGGCCCCTAGAAGGAGGGCAAAGGGGCACCCTGGGGCCTCTACTGCAAGTCCAGGGAGAGTTTTGGACCTCTGGGTAGCTTGCTGGGGTCTTAGACCCCTAGAAGGAGGGCCAGGAGGTACCCTAGGGCCTCTACTGCAAGACCTGAGAGAGAGGTGGACCCCTGGGTAGCTTGCTGGGGTCAGAGGCAACTAGGTGGAGGGCCAGGGGGCATCCTGGGGAAAATCCTGCAAGTCCAGGGAGAGAGGTGGACCCCTGGGGAGCTTTCTTGTGTCAGAGGCCCCTGGGTGGAGGGCCAGGGGGCACACTGGGGCCTGTACTGCCAGTCCAGGGAGAGAGGTAGACCCCTGGGTAGCTTGCTGGGGTCTTAGGCCCCAAGAATGAGGGCCATGGGGCACCCTGGGGCCTCTACTGCAAGTCCAGGGAGAGTTGTGGACCCCTTGGTAGCTTGCTGGGGTCATAGGCCCTTAGGTGGAGGGCCAAGGGGCACCCTGGGGCCTATACTTCAAGTCCAGGGAGAAAGGTGGACCCCTGGGTAGCTTGCTGGGGTCAGAAGCCCCTAGGTGGACGTCAAGGGGGCACCCTGGGGCCTCTACTGCAAGTCCAGGGAGAGACATGGACCCCTGGGTAGCTTGCTGGGGTCTTAGGCCCCTAGGTGGAGGGCCAGTGGGCACCCTGGGGCCTCTACTGTAAGTCCAGGGAGAGACATGGACCCCTGGGTAGCTTGCTGGGGTCTTAGGCCCCTAGGTGGAGGGCCAGTGGGCACCCTCGGGCCTATACTTCTAGTCCAGGGAGAAAGGTGGACCCCTGGGTAGCTTGCTGGGGTCAGAGGCCCCTAGGTGGAGGGCAAGGGGGCACCCTGGGGTCTCTACTGCAAGTCCCGGTAGAGAGGTGGACCCCTGGGTAGCTTGCTGGGGTCCTAGGCCCCTAGGTGGAGGGCCAGGGGGCACCCTGGGGCCTATACTTCAAGTCAAGGGAGAGATGTGGACCCCTGGGTAGCTTGCTGGGGTCAGAGGCCCCTAGTTGGAGGGCCAGGGGAAACCCTAGGGCCTCTACTGTAAGTCAAGGGAGAGACATGGACCCCTGGGTAGCTTGCTGGGGTCTTAGGCCCCTAGGTGGAGGGCCAGTGGGCACCCTGGGGCCTATACTTCTAGTCCAGGGAGAAAGGTGGACCCCTGGGTAGCTTGCTGGGGTCAGAGGCCCCTAGGTGGAGGGCAAGGGGCACCCTGGGGCCTCTACTGCAAGTCCAGGGAGAGTTTTTGACCTATGGGTAGCTTGCTGGGGTCTTAGGCCCCTAGGTGGAAGGCCAGGAGGTACCCTAGGGCCTCTACTGCAAGTCCAGGGAGAGAGGTGGACCCCTGGGTAGCTTGCTGGGGTCAGAGGCCCCTAGGTGCAGGGCAAGGGGGCACCCTGGGGCCTCTACTGCAAGTCAAGGGAGAGTTGTGGACCCCTGGGTAGCTTGCTGGGGTCAGAGGCCCCTGGGTGGAGGGCAAGGGGGCACCCTGGGGCCTATACTGCAAGTCCAGGGAGAGAGGTGGACCCCTTGGTAGCTTTCTGGGGTCAGCGCCCCTAGCTGGAGGGCCAGGGGGCACCCTGGGGCCTATACTGGAAGTCCAGGGAGAGAAGTGGACCCCTGGGTAGCTTGATGGTGTCTGAAGCCCATAGGTGGAGGGCAAGGGGGTACCCTAGGGCTTCTACCGCAAGTCCAGGGAGAGAGGTGGACCCCTGTGTAGCTTGCTGGGGTCAGGGGCCCTTAGGTGGAGGGCCAGGGGGCACCCTGGGGCCTCTACTGAAAGTCCAGGGAGAGTTGTGGACCCCTGGGTAGCTTGATGGTGTCTGAAGCCCACAGGTGGAGGGCAAGGGGGTACCCTAGGGCCTCTTCCGCTAGTCCAGGGAGAGAGGTGGACCCCTGTGTAGCTTGCTGGGGTCAGAGGCCCTTAGGTGGAGGGCCAGGGGGCACCCTGGGTCCTCTACTTAAAGTCCAGGGAGAGTTGTGGACCACTGGGTAGCTTGCTGGGGTCAGAGGCCCCTAGGTGGAGGGCCTGGGGGCACCCTGGGGCTTATACTGCAAGTCCAGGGAGATAATTGGACCCCTGGGTAGCTTGCTGGGGTCTTAAGCCCCTAGGTGGAGGGCCAGGGGGCACCCTGGGGCCTCTACTGCAAGTCCAGGGAGAGGGGTGGACCCCTGGGTAGCTTGCTGGGGTCCTAGGCCCCTAGTTGGAGGGCCAGGGGGCACCCTGGGGCCTATACTTCAAGTCAAGAGAGAGAGGTGGACCCCTGGGTAGCTTGCTGGGATCTTAGGCCCCTAGGTGGAGGGCCAGGGGGCACCCTGGGGCCTATACTGCAAGTCCAGGGAGAGATGTGGACCCCTGGGTAGCTTGCTAGGGTCAGAGGCCCCTAGTTGGAGGGCCAGGGGGCACCTTGGGGCCTCTACTGTAAGTCCAGGGAGAGACATGGACCCCTGGGTAGCTTGCTGGGGTCTTAGGCCCCTAGGTGGAGGGCCATTGGGCACCCTGGGGACTATACTTCTAGTCCAGGGAGAAAGGTGGACCCCTGGGTAGCTTGCTGGGGTCAGAGGCCCCTAGGTGGAGGGCAAAGGGGCACCCTGGGGCCTCTACTGCAAGTCCAGGGAGAGTTTTGGACCTCTGGGTAGCTTGCTGTGGTCTTAGGCCCCTAGGTGGAGGGCCAGGAGGCACACTGGGGCCTGTACTGCCAGTCCAGGGAGAGAGGTGGACCCCTGGGTAGCTTGCTGGGGTAAGAGGCCCCTAGAAGGAGGGCCAGGGGGCACCCTGGGGCCTCTACTGCAAGTCCAGGGAGAGTTGTGGACCCCTTGGTAGCTTGCTGGGGTCATAGGCCCTTAGGTGGAGGGCCAAGGGGCACACTGGGGCCTATACTTTAAGTCCAGGGAGAAAGGTGGACCCCTGGGTAGCTTGCTAGGGTCAGAGGCCCCTAGTTGGAGGGCCAGGGGGCGCCTTGGGGCCTCTACTGTAAGTCCAGGGAGAGACATGGACCCCTGGGTAGCTTGCTGGGGTCTTAGGCCCCTAGGTGGAGGGCCATTGGGCACCCTGGGGACTATACTTCTAGTCCAGGGAGAAAGGTGGACCCCTGGGTAGCTTGCTGGGGTCAGAGGCCCCTAGGTGGAGGGCAAAGGGGCACCCTGGGGCCTCTACTGCAAGTCCAGGGAGAGTTTTGGACCTCTGGGTAGCTTGCTGTGGTCTTAGGCCCCTAGGTGGAGGGCCAGGAGGTACCCTAGGGCCTCTACTGCAAGACCAGGGAGAGAGGTGGACCCCTGGGTAGCTTGCTGGGGTCAGAGGCAACTAGGTGGAGGGCCAGGGGGCATCCTGGGGAAAATCTTGCAAGTCCAGGGAGAGAGGTGGACCCCTGGGGAGCTTTCTTGTGTCAGAGGCCCCTAGGTGGAGGGCCAGGGGGCACACTGGGGCCTGTACTGCCAGTCCAGGGAGAGAGGTGGACCCCTGGGTAGCTTGCTGGGGTAAGAGGCCCCTAGAAGGAGGGCCAGGGGGCACCCTGGGGCCTCTACTGCAAGTCCAGGGAGAGTTGTGGACCCCTTGGTAGCTTGCTGGGGTCATAGGCCCTTAGGTGGAGGGCCAAGGGGCACACTGGGGCCTATACTTTAAGTCCAGGGAGAAAGGTGGACCCCTGGGGAGCTTGCTGGGGTCAGAAGCCCCTAGGTGGAGGGCAAGGGGGCACCCTGGGGCCTCTACTGCAAGTCCCGGTAGAGAGGTGGACCCCTGGTTAGCTTGCTGGGGTCCTAGGCCCCTAGGTGGAGGGCCAGGGGGCACCCTGGGGCCTATACTTCAAGTCAAGGGAGAGAGGTGGACCCCTGGATAGCTTGCTGGGATCTTAGACCCCTAGGTGGAGGGCCAGGGGGTACCCTAGGGCTTCTACTGCAAGACCAGGGAGAGAGGTGGACCCCTGGGTAGCTTGCTGGGTTCTTAGGCCCCTAGGTGGAGGGCCAGGGGGCGCCCTGGGGCCTATACTGCAAGTCCAGGGAGAGAGGTGGACCCCTGGGTAGCTTGCTGGGGTCCTAGGCCCCTAGGTGGAGGGCCAGGGGGCACCCTGGGGGATATACTTCAAGTCAAGGGAGAGAGGTGGACCACTGGGTAGCTTTCTTGTGTCAGAGGCCCTTTAGGTGGATTGCCTGGGAGCACCCTGGGGCCTCTACTTACAGTCCAGGGAGAGAGGTGGACCCCCTGGGTAGCTTGCTAGGGTTTTAGGCCCCTAGGTGGAGGACCAGGGGGCACCCTAGGGCCTATACTGCAAGTCCATGGAGAGATGTGGACCCCTGGGTAGCTTGTTGGGGTCAGAGGCCCCTAGGTGCAGGGCAAGGGGGCACCCTGGGGCCTCTACTGCAAGTCAAGGGTGAGTTGTGGACCCCTGGGTAGCTTGCTGGGGTCTTAGGCCCCTGGGTTGAGGGCAAGGGGGCACCCTGGGGCCTATACTGCAAGTCCAGGGAGAGAGGTGGACCCCTGGGTAGCTTTCTGGGGTCTTAGGCCCTTGGGTGGAGGGCCATTGGGCACCCTGGGGACTATACTTCTAGTCCAGGTAGAAAGGTGGACCCCTGAGTAGCTTGCTGGGGTCAGAGGCCCCTAGGTGGAGGGCAAAGGGGCACCCTGGGGCCTCTACTGCAAGTCCGGGGAGAGTTTTGGACCTCTGGGTAGCTTGCTGGGGTCTTAGGCCCCTAGGTGGAGGGCCAGGAGGTACCCTAGGGCCTCTACTGCAAGATCAGGGAGAGAGGTGGACCCCTGGGGAGCTTTCTTGTGTCAGAGGCCCCTAGGTGGAGGGTTAGGGGGCACACTGGGGCCTGTACTGCCAGTCCAGGTAGAGAGGTGGACCCCTGGGTAGCTTGCTGGGGTCAGAGGCCCCTAGAAGGAGGGCCAGGGGGCACCCTGGGGCCACTACTGCAAGTCCAGGGAGAGTTATGGACCCCTTGGTAGCTTGCTGGGGTCATAGGTCCTTAGGTGGAGGGCCAAGGGGCACCCTGAGGCCTATACTTCAAGTCCAGGGAGAAAGGTGGACCCCTGGGTAGCTTGCTGGGGTCAGAAGCCCCTAGGTGGAGGTCAAGGGGGCACCCTGGGGCCTCTACTGCAAGTCCAGGGAGAGACATGGACCCCTGGGTAGCTTGCTGGGGTCTTAGGCCCCTACGTGGAGGGCCAGTGGGCACCCTGGGGCCTCTACTGTAAGTCCAGGGAGAGACATGGACCCCTGGGTAGCTTGCTGGGGTCTTAGGCCCCTAGGTGGAGGGCCAGTGGGCACCCTCGGGCCTATACTTCTAGTCCAGGGAGAAAGGTGGACCCCTGGGTAGCTTGCTGGGGTCAGAGGCCCCTAGGTGGAGGGCAAGGTTGCACCCTGGGGCCTCTACTGCAAGTCCCGGGAGAGAGGTGGAACACTGGGTAGCTTGCTGGGGTCCTAAGCCCCTAGGTGGAGGGCCAGGGGGCACCCTGGGGCCTATACTTCAAGTCAAGGGAGAGAGGTGGACCCCTGGGTAGCTTGCTGGGATCTTAGGCCCCTAGGTGGAGGGTCAGGGGGCGCCCTGGGGCCTATACTGCAAGTCCAGGGAGAGATGTGGACCCCTGGGTAGCTTGCTGGGGTCAGAGGCCCCTAGTTGGACGGCCAGGGGACACCCTGGGGCCTCTACTGTAAGTCCAGGGAGAGACATGGACCCCTGGGTAGCTTGCTGGGGTCTTAGGCCCCTAGGTGGAGGGCCAGTGGGCACCCTGGGGCCTATACTTCTAGTCCAGGGAGAAAGGTGGACCCCTGGGTAGCTTGCTGGGGTCAGAGGCCCCTAGGTGGAGGGCCAGGGGGCACCTTGGGGCCTCTACTGTAAGTCCAGGGAGAGACATGGACCCCTGGGTAGCTTGCTGGGGTCTTAGGCCCCTAGGTGGAGGGCCAGGAGGTACCCTAGGGCCTCGACTTTAAGTCCAGTGAGAAAGGTGGACCCCTGGGTAGCTTGCTGGGGTCAGAGGCCCCTAGGTGGAGGACCAGTGGGCACCATGGGGCCTATACTTCAAGTCCAGGGAGAAAGGTGGACCCCTGGGTAGCTTGCTGGGGTCAGAGGCCCCTAGGTGGAGGTCAAGTGGGCACCCTGGGGCCTCTACTGCAAGTCCAGGGAGAGACATGGACCCCTGGGTAGCTTGCTGGGGTCTTAGGCCCCTAGGTGGAGGGCCAGGGGGCGCCCTGGGGCCTATACTGCAAGTCCAGGGAGAGACGTGGACCCCTGGGTAGCTTGCTGGGGTCAGAGGCCCCTAGTTGGACGGCCAGGGGACACCCTGGGGCCTCTACTGTAAGTCCAGGGAGAGACATGGACCCCTGGGTAGCTTGCTGGGGTCTTAGGCCCCTAGGTGGAGGGCCAGTGGGCACCCTGGGGCCTATACTTCTAGTCCAGGGAGAAAGGTGGACCCCTGGGTAGCTTGCTGGGGTCAGAGGCCCCTAGGTGGAGGGCCAGGGGGCACCTTGGGGCCTCTACTGTAAGTCCAGGGAGAGACATGGACCCCTGGGTAGCTTGCTGGGGTCTTAGGCCCCTAGGTGGAGGGCCAGGAGGTACCCTAGGGCCTCGACTTTAAGTCCAGTGAGAAAGGTGGACCCCTGGGTAGCTTGCTGGGGTCAGAGGCCCCTAGGTGGAGGACCAGTGGGCACCCTAGGGCCTATACTTCAAGTCCAGGGAGAAAGGTGGACCCCTGGGTAGCTTGCTGGGGTCAGAGGCCCCTAGGTGGAGGTCAAGGGGGCACCCTGGGGCCTCTACTGCAAGTCCAGGGAGAGACATGGACCCCTGGGTAGCTTGCTGGGGTCTTAGGCCCCTAGGTGGAGGGCCAGTGGGCACCCTGGGGCCTATACTTCTAGTCCAGGGAGAAAGGTGGACCCCTGGGTAGCTTGCTGAGGTCAGAGGCCCATAGGTGGAGGGCCAGGGGGTACCATAGGGCCTCTACAGCAAGTCCAGGGGGAGAGGTGGACCCCTGTGTAGCTTGCTGTGGTCTTAGGACCCTAGGTGGAGGGCCAGGGGGCACCCTTCGGCCTCTACTGCAAGTCTAGGGAGAGTTGTGGACCCCTGGGTAGCTTGCTGGGGTCAGAGGCCCGTTGGTGGAGGGCCAGCGGGCACCCTGGGGCCTCTACTGCAAGTCCAGGGAGAGAGTTGGGCCCCTGGGTAGCTTGCTGGGGTCTTAGGCCCCTACATGGAATACAAGGGGGCACCCTGGGGCCTCTTCTGCAAGTCCAGGAAGAGTTGTGGACCCCTTGGTAGCTTGCTGTGGTCTTAGGCCCCTAGGTGGAGGGCCAAGAGGCACCCTGGGGCCTATACTGCCAGTCCAGGGAGAGAGGTGGACCACTTGGTAGCTTGCTGAGGTCAGAGGCCCATAGGTGGAGGGCCAGGGGTACCCTAGGGCCTGTTCTGCAAGTCCAGGGAGAGAGGTGGATCCCTGGGTAGCTTGCTGGGAACTAAAGCCCCTAGGTGGAGGGCCAAGGGGTACCCTAGGGTCTCTACTGCAAGTCCAGGGAGAGAGGTGGATCCCTGGGTAGCTTGCTGGGAACTAAAGCCCCTAGGTTGAGGGCCAGGGGGTACCCTAGGGCCTCTACTGCAAGTCCAGGGAGAGGGGGGGAACCCTAAGTAGCTAGCTGGGGTCAGAGGCCCTTAGGTGGAGGGCCAGGGGGCACCCTGGGGCCTCTAGTGCAAGTCCAGGGAGAGAGGAGGGCCCCTTTGTAACTTACTGGGGTCAGAGGCCCTTAGGTGGAGGGCAAGGGGGCTTCCTGGGGCCTCTATTGCAAGTCCATTGAGAGAGTTGGGCCCCTGGGTAGCTTGTTGGGGTCGTATGCCCCTTGGTGGAGGGCCAGGGGGCACCCTGGGGCCTTTACTGCAAGTCCAGGGAGAGTTGTGGAACCCTTGGTAGCTTGCTGGGGTCAGAGGCCCCTAGTTGGAGAGCCAGGGGGCACGTTGGGGCCTATACTGTAAGTCCAGGGAGAGACATGGACCCCTGGGTAGCTCGCTGGGGTCTTAGGCCCCTAGGTGGAGGGCCAGTGGGCACCCCGGGGCCTCTACTGTAAGTCCAGGGAGAGACATGGACCCCTGGGTAGCTTGCTGGGGTCTTAGGCCCCTAGGTGGAGGGCCAGTGGGCACCCTCGGGCCTATACTTCTAGTCCAGGGAGAAAGGTGGACCCCTGGGTAGCTTGCTGGGGTCAGAGGCCCCTAGGTGGAGGGCAAGGGGGCACCCTGGGGCCTCTACTGCAAGTCCCGGTAGAGAGGTGGACCCCTGGGTAGCTTGCTGGGGTCCTAGGCCCCTAGGTGGAGGGCCAGGGGGCACCCTGGGGCCTATACTTCAAGTCAAGGGAGAGAGGTGGACCAATGGGTAGCTTGCTGGGATCTTAGGCCCCTAGCTGGAGGGCCAGGGGGCGCCCTGGGGCCTATACTGCAAGTCCAGGGAGAGATGTGGTCCCCTGGGTAGCTTGCTGGGGTCAGAAGCCCCTAGTTGGAGGGCCAGGGGACACCCTGGGGCCTCTACTGTAAGTCCAGGGAGAGACATGGACCCCTGGGTAGCTTGCTGGGGTCTTAGGCCCCTAGGTGGAGGGCCAGTGGGTACCCTGGGGCCTATACTTCTAGTCCAGGGAGAAAGGTGGACCCCTGGGTAGCTTGCTGGGGTCAGAGGCCCCTAGGTGGAGGGCAAGGGGCACCCTGGGGCCTCTACTGCAAGTCCAGGGAGAGTTTTTGACCTCTGGGTAGCTTGCTGGGGTCTTAGGCCCCTGGGTGGAGGGCCAGGAGGTACCCTAGGGCCTCTACTGCAAGTCCAAGGAGAGAGGTGGACCCCTGGGTAGCTTGCTGGGGTCAGAGGCAACTAGGTGGAGGGCCAGGGGGCATCCTGGGGAAAATCCTGCAAGTCCAGGGAGAGAGGTGGACCCCTGGGGAGCTTTCATGTGTCAGAGGCCCCTAGGTTGAGGGCCAGGGGGCACCCTGGGGCCTGCACTGCCAGTCCAGGGAGAGAGGTGGACACCTGGGTAGCTTGCTGTGGTCTTAGGCCCCTAGGTGGAGGGCCAGGGGGCACCCTGGGGCCTATACTGCAAGTCCATGGAAAGATGTGGACCCCTGGGTAGCTTGCTGGGGTCAGAGGCCAATAGAAGGAGGGACAAGGGGCACCCTGGGGCCTCTACTGCAAGTCCAGGGAGAGTCTTGGACCTCTGGGTAGCTTGCTGGGGTCTTAGACCCCTAGAAGGAGGGCCAGTGGGCATCCTGGGGAAAATCCTGCAAGTCCAGGGAGAGAGGTGGACCCCTGGGGAGCTTTCATGTGTCAGAGGCCCCTAGGTTGAGGGCCAGGGGGCACCCTGGGGCCTGCACTGCCAGTCCAGGGAGAGAGGTGGACACCTGGGTAGCTTGCTGTGGTCTTAGGCCCCTAGGTGGAGGGCCAGGAGGTACCCTAGGGCCTCTACTGCAAGACCTGAGAGAGAGGTGGACCCCTGGGTAGCTTGCTGGGGTCAGAGGCAACTAGGTGGAGGGCCAGGGGGCATCCTGGGGAAAATCCTGCAAGTCCAGGGAGAGAGGTGGACCCCTGGGGAGCTTTCTTGTGTCAGAGGCCCCTAGGTGGAGGGCCAGGGGGCACACTGGGGCCTGTACTGCCAGTCCAGGGAGAGAGGTAGACCCCTGGGTAGCTTGCTGGGGTCTTAGGCCCCAAGAATGAGGGCCATGGGGCACCCTGGGGCCTCTACTGCAAGTCCAGGGAGAAAGGTGGACCCCTTGGTAGCTTGCTGGGGTCATAGGCCCTTAGGTGGAGGGCCAAGGGGCACCCTGGGGCCTATACTTCAAGTCCAGGGAGAAAGGTGGACCCCTGGGTAGCTTGCTGGGGTCAGAAGCCCCTAGGTGGACGTCAAGGGGGCACCCTGGGGCCTCTACTGCAAGTCCAGGGAGAGACATGGACCCCTGGGTAGCTTGCTGGGGTCTTAGGCCCCTAGGTGGAGGGCCAGTGGGCACCCTGGGGCCTCTACTGTAAGTCCAGGGAGAGACATGGACCCCTGGGTAGCTTGCTGGGGTCTTAGGCCCCTAGGTGGAGGTCCAGTGGGCACCCTGGGGCCTATACTTCTAGTCCAGGGAGAAAGGTGGACCCCTGGGTAGCTTGCTGGGGTCAGAGGCCCCTAGGTGGAGGGCAAGGGGGCACCCTGGGGTCTCTACTGCAAGTCCCGGTAGAGAGGTGGACCCCTGGGTAGCTTGCTGGGGTCCTAGGCCCCTAGGTGGAGGGCCAGGGGGCACCCTGGGGCCTATACTTTAAGTCAAGGGAGAGATGTGGACCCCTGGGTAGCTTGCTGGGGTCAGAGGCCCCTAGTTGGAGGGCCAGGGGAAACCCTAGGGCCTCTACTGTAAGTCAAGGGAGAGACATGGACCCCTGGGTAGCTTGCTGAGGTCTTAGGCCCCTAGGTGGAGGGCCAGTGGGCACCCTGGGGCCTATACTTCTAGTCCAGGGAGAGAGGTGGACCCCTGGGTAGCTTGCTGGGGTCAGAGGCAACTAGGTGGAGGGCCAGGGGGCATCCTGGGGAAAATCCTGCAAGTCCAGGGAGAGAGGTGGACCCCTGGGGAGCTTTCTTGTGTCAGAGGCCCCTAGGTGGAGGGCCAGGGGGCACCCTGGGGCCTGCACTGCCAGTCCAGGGAGAGAGGTGGACACCTGGGTAGCTTGCTGTGGTCTTAGGCCCCTAGGTGGAGGACCAGAGGGCACCCTGTGGCCTATACTGCAAGTCCATGGAAAGATGTGGACCCCTGGGTAGCTTGCTGGGGTCAGAGGCCCCTAGGTGGAGGACCAGTCGGCACCCTGGGGCCTATACTTCAAGTCCAGGAAGAAAGGTGGACCCCTGGGTAGCTTGCTGGGGTCAGATGCCCCTAGGTGGAGGTCAAGGGGGCACCCTGGGGCCTCTACTGCAAGTCCAGGGAGAGACATGGACCCCTGGGTAGCTTGCTGGGGTCTTAGGCCCCTAGGTGGAGGGCCAGTGGTTACCCTGGGGCCTATACTTCTAGTCCAGGGAGAAAGGTGGACCCCTGGGTAGCTTGCTGAGGTCAGAGGCCCATAGGTGGAGGGCCAGGGGGTACCCTAGGGCCTGTACTGCAAGTCCAGGGAGAGAGGTGGACCCCTGTGTAGCTTGCTGTGGTCAGAGGACCCTAGAAGGAGGGCCAGGGGGCACCCTGGGGCCTCTACTGCAAGTCCAGGGAGAGTTGTGGACCCCTGGGTAGCTTGCTGGGGTTTTAGGCCCCTAGGTGGAGGACCAGTGGGCACCCTGGGGCCTATACTTTAAGTCCAAGGAGAGAGGTGGACCCCTGTGTAGCTTGCTGTGGTCAGAGGACCCTAGGTGGAGGGCCAGGGGGCACCCTTCGGCCTCTACTGCAAGTCCAGGGAGAGAGGTGGACCCCTGGGTAACTTGCTGGGGTCAGAGGCCCCTAGAAGGAGGGCCAGGGGGCACCCTGGGGCCTCTACTGCAAGTCCAGGGAGAGTTGTGGACCCCTGGGTAGCTTGCTGGGGTTTTAGGCCCCTAGGTGGAGGACCAGTGGGCACCCTGGGGCCTATACTTCAAGTCCAAGGAGAGAGGTGGACCCCTGTGTAGCTTGCTGTGGTCAGAGGACCCTAGGTGGAGGGCCAGGGGGCACCCTTCGGCCTCTACTGCAAGTCTAGGGAGAGTTGTGGACCCCTGGGTAGCTTGCTGGGGTCAGAGGCCCGTTGGTAGAGGGCCAGCGGGCACCCTGGGGCCTATACTGCAAGTCCAGGGAGAGTTGTGGACCACTTGGTAGCTTGCTGGGGTCATAGGCCCTTAGGTGGAGGGCCAAGGGGCACCCTGGGGCCTATACTTCAAGTCCAGGGAGAAAGGTGGACCCCTGGGTAGCTTGCTATGATCAGAAGCCCCTAGGTGGAGGTCAAGGGGGCACCCTGGGGCCTCTACTGCAAGTCCAGGGAGAGACTAGGACCCCTGGGTAGCTTGCTGGGGTCTTAGGCCCCTAGGTGGAGGGCCAGTGGGCACCCTGGGGCCTCTACTGCAAGTCCCGGGAGAGAGGTGGACCCCTGGGTAGCTTGCTGGGGTCCTAGGCTCCTAGGTGGAGGGCCAGGGGGCACCCTGGGGCCTATACTTCAAGTCAAGGGAGAGAGGTGGACCCCTGGGTAGCTTGCTGGGATCTTAGGCCCCTAGGTGGAGGGCCAGGGGGCGCCCTGGGGCCTATACTGCAAGTCCAGGGAGAGATGTGGACCCCTGGGTAGCTTGCTGGGGTCTTAGGCCCCTAGGTGGAGGGCCAGTGGGCACCCTGGGGCCTCTACTGTAAGTCCAGGGAGAGACATGGACCCCTGGGTAGCTTGCTGGGGTTTTAGGCCCCTAGGTGGAGGGCCAGTGGGCACCCTCGGGCCTATACTTCTAGTCCAGGGAGAAAGGTGGACCCCTGGGTAGCTTGCTGGGGTCAGAGGCCCCTAGGTGGAAGGCAAGTGGGCACCCTGGGGCCTCTACTGCAAGTCCCGGGAGAGAGGTGGACCCCTGGGTAGCTTGCTGGGGTCCTAGGCTCCTAGGTGGAGGGCCAGGGGGCACCCTGGGGCCTATACTTCAAGTCAAGGGAGAGAGGTGGACCCCTGGGTAGCTTGCTGGGATCTTAGGCCCCTAGGTGGAGGGCCAGGGGGCGCCCTGGGGCCTATACTGCAAGTCCAGGGAGAGATGTGGACCCCTGGGTAGCTTGCTGGGGTCAGAGGCCCCTAGTTGGAGGGCCAGGGGACACCCTGGGGCCTCTACTGTAAGTCCAGGGAGAGACATGGACCCCTGAGTAGCTTGCTGGGGTCTTAGGCCCCTAGGTGGAGGGCCAGTGGGCACCCTGGGGCCTATACTTCTAGTCCAGGGAGAAAGGTGGACCCCTGGGTAGCTTGCTGGGGTCAGAGGCCCCTAGGTGGAGGGAAAGGGGCACCCTGGGGCCTCTACTGCAAGTCCAGAGAGAGTTTTTACCTCTGGGTAGCTTGCTGGGGTCTTAGGCCCCTAGGTGGAGGGCCAGGAGGTACCCTAGGGCCTCTACTGCAAGTCCAGGGAGAGAGGTGGACCCCTGGGTAGCTTGCTGGGGTCAGAGGCAACAAGGTTGAGGGCCAGGGGGCATCCTGGGGAAAATCCTGCAAGTCCAGGGAGAGAGGTGGACCCCTGGGTAGCTTGCTGGGGTCAGAGGCAACTAGGTGGAGGGCCAGGGGGCATCCTGGGGAAAATCCTGCCAGTCCATGGAGAGAGGTGGACACCTGGGTAGCTTGCTGTGGTCTTAGGCCCCTAGGTGGAGGGCCAGGGGCCACCCTGGGGCCTATACTGCAAGTCCATGGAAAGATGTGGACCCCTGGGTAACTTGCTGGGGTCAGAGGCCCCTAGAAGGAGGGCCAGGGGGCACCCTGGGGCCTCTACTGCAAGTCCAGGGAGAGTTGTGGACCCCTGGGTAGCTTGCTGGGGTTTTAGGCCCCTAGGTGGAGGACCAGTGGGCACCCTGGGGCCTATACTTCAAGTCCAAGGAGAAAGGTGGACCCCTGGGTAGCTTGCTGTGGTCAGAGGACCCTAGGTGGAGGGCCAGGGGGGCACCCTTCGGCCTCTACTGCAAGTCTAGGGAGAGTTGTGGACCCCTGGGTAGCTTGCTGGGGTCAGAGGCCCGTTGGCGGAGGGCCAGCGGGCACCCTGGGGCCTCTACTGCAAGTCCAGGGAGAGAGTTGGGCCCCTGGGTAGCTTGCTGGGGTCTTAGGCCCCTACATGGAATGCCAGGGGGCACCCTGGGGCCTCTTCTGCAAGTCCAGGGAGAGTTGTGGACCCCTTGGTAGCTTGCTGTTGTCTTAGGCCCCTAGGTGGAGGGCCAAGGGGCACCCTGGGGCCTATACTGCCAGTCCAGGGAGAGAGGTGGACCACTTGGTAGCTTGCTGAGGTCAGAGGCCCATAGGTGGAGGGCCAGGGGTACCCTAGGGTCTCTACTGCAAGTCCAGGGAGAGAGGTGGATCCCTGGGTAGCTTGCTGGGAACTAAAGCCCCTAGGTGGAGGGCCAAGGGGTACCCTAGGGTCTCTACTGCAAGTCCAGGGAGAGAGGTGGATCCCTGGGTAGCTTGCTGGGAACTAAAGCCCCTAGGTTGAGGGCCAGGGGGTACCCTAGGGCCTCTACTGCAAGTCCAGGGAGAGGGGGGGACCCCTAAGTAGCTAGCTGGGGTAGAGGCCCTTAGGTGGAGGGCCAGGGGGCACCCTGGGGCCTCTAGTGGAAGTCCAGGGAGAGAGGAGGGCCCCTTTGTAACTTGCTGGGATCAGAGGCCCATAGGTGGAGGGCAAGGGGGCTTCCTGTGGCCTCTATTGCAAGTCCATTGAGAGAGTTGGGCCCCTGGGTAGCTTGTTGGGGTCGTATGCCCCTTGGTGGAGGGCCAGGGGGCACCCTGGGGCCTTTACTGCAAGTCCAGGGAGAGTTGTGGAACCCTTGGTAGCTTGCTGGGGTCAGAGGCCCCTAGTTGGAGAGCCAGGGGGCACATTGGGGCCTATACTGTAAGTCCAGGGAGAGACATGGACCCCTGGGTAGCTTGCTGGGGTCTTAGGCCCCTAGGTGGAGGGCCATTGGGCACCCTGGGGACTATACTTCTAGTCCAGGGAGAAAGGTGGACCCCTGGGTAGCTTGCTGGGGTCAGAGGCCCCTAGGTGGAGGGCAAAGGGGCACCCTGGGGCCTCTACTGCAAGTCCAGGGAGAGTTTTGGACCTCTGGGTAGCTTGCTGGGGTCTTAGACCCCTAGGTGGAGGGCCAGGAGGTACCCTAGGGCCTCTACTGCAAGACCAGGGAGAGAGGTGGACCCCTGGGTAGCTTGCTGGGGTCAGAGGCAACTAGGTGGAGAGCCAGGGGGCATCCTGGGGAAAATCCTGCAAGTCCAGGGAGAGAGGTGGACCCCTGGGGAGCTTTCTTGTGTCAGAGGCCCCTAGGTGGAGGGCCAGGGGGCACACTGGGGCCTGTACTGCCAGTCCAGGGAGAGTGGTGGACCCCTGGGTAGCTTGCTGGGGTCAGAGGCCCTTAGAAGGAGGGCCAGGGGGCACCTTAGGGCCTCTACTGCAAGTCCAGGGAGAGTTGTTGACCCCTTGGTAGCTTGCTGGGGTCATAGGCCCTTAGGTGGAGGGCCAAGGGGCACCCTGGGGCCTATACTTCAAGTCCAGGGAGAAAGGTGGACCCCTGGGTAGCTTGCTGGGGTCAGAAGCCCCTAGGTGGAGGTCAAGGGGGCACCCTGGGGCCTCTACTGCAAGTCCAGGGAGAGACATGGACCCCTGGGTAGCTTGCTGGTGTCTTAGGCCCCTAGGTGGAGGGCCAGTGGGCACCCTGGGGCCTCTACTGTAAGTCCAGGGAGAGACAGGGACTCCTGGGTAGCTTGCTGGGGTCTTAGGCCCCTAGGTGGAGGGCCAGTGGGCACCCTCGGGCCTATACTTCTAGTCCAGGGAGAAAGGTGGTCCCCTGGGTAGCTTGCTGGGGTCAGAGGCCCCTAGGTGGAGGACAAGGGGGCACCCAGGGGCCTCTACTGCAAGTCCCGTTAGAGAGGTGGACCCCTGGGTAGCTTGCTGGGGTCCTAGGCCCCTAGGTGGAGGGCCAGGGGGCACCCTGGGGCCTCTACTTCAAGTCAAGGGAGAGAGGTGGACCCCTGGGTAGCTTGCTGGGATCTTAGTCCCCTAGCTGGAGGGCCAGGGGGCGCCCTGGGGCCTATACTGCAAGTCCAGGGAGAGTTGTGGGCCCCTGGGTAGCTTGCTGGGGTCAGAGGCCCCTAGTTGGAGGGCCAGGGGACACCCTGGGGCCTCTACTGTAAGTCCAGGGAGAGACATGGACCCCTGGGTAGCTTGCTGGGGTCTTAGGCCCCTAGGTGGAGGGCCAGTGGGCACCCTGGGGCCTATACTTCTAGTCCAGGGAGAAAGGTGGACCCCTGGGTAGCTTGCTGGGGTCAGAGGCCCCTAGGTGGAGGGCAAGGGGCACCCTGGGGCCTCTACTGAAAGTCCAGGGAGAGTTTTTGACCTCTGGGTAGCTTGCTGGGGTCTTAGGCCCCTAGGTGGAGGGCCAGGAGGTACCCTAGGGCCTCTACTGCAAGTCCAGGGAGAGAGGTGGACCCCTGGGTAGCTTGCTGGGGTCAGAGGCAACTAGGTGGAGGGCCAGGAGGCATACTGGGGAAAATCCTGCAAGTCCAGGGAGAGAGGTGGACCCCTGGGGAGCTTTCTTGTGTCAGAGGCCCCTAGGTGGAGGGCCAGGGGGCACCCTGGGGCCTGCACTGCCAGTCCAGGGAGAGAGGTGGACACCTGGGTAGCTTGCTGTGGTCAGAGGCCCCTAGAAGGAGGGCCAGGGGGCACCCTGGGGCCTCTACTGCAAGTCCAGGGAGAGTTGTGGACCCCTGGGTAGCTTGCTGGGGTTTTAGGCCCCTAGGTGGAGGACCAGTCAGCACCCTGGGGCCTATACTTCAAGTCCAGGGAGAAAGGTGGACCCCTGGGTAGCTTGCTGGGGTCAGATGCCCCTAGGTGGAGGTCAAGGGGGCACCCTGGGGCCTCTACTGCAAGTCCAGGGAGAGACATGGACCCCTGGGTAGCTTGCTGAGGTCAGAGGCCCAAAGGTGGAGGGCCAGGGGGTACCCTAGGGCCTGTACTGCAAGTCCAGGGAGAGAGGTGGACCCCTGTGTAGCTTGCTGTGGTCAGAGGACCCTAGGTGGAGGGCCAGGGGGCACCCTTCGGCCTCTACTGCAAGTCTAAGGAGAGTTGTGGACCCCTGGGTAGCTTGCTGGGGTCAGAGGCCCGTTGGTGGAGGGCCAGTGGGCACCCTGGGGCCTATACTGCAAGTCCAGGGAGAGAGTTGGGCCTCTGGGTAGCTTGCTGGGGTCTTAGGCCCCTACATGGAATGCCAGGGGGCACCCTGGGGCCTCTTCTGCAAGTCCAGGGAGAGTTGTGGACCCCTTGGTAGCTTGCTGTGGTCTTAGGCCCCTAGGTGGAGGGCCAAGGGGCACCCTGGGGCCTATACTGCCAATCCAGGGAGAAAGGTGGACCCCTGGGTAGCTTGCTGGGGTCAGAAGCCCCTAGGTGGAGGTCAAGGGGGCACCCTGGGGCCTCTACTGCAAGTCCAGGGAGAGACATGGACCCCTGGGTAGCTTGCTGGTGTCTTAGGCCCCTAGGTGGAGGGCCAGTGGGCACCCTGGGGCCTCTTCTGTAAGTCCAGGGAGAGACATGGACCCCTGGGTAGCTTGCTGGGGTCTTAGGCCCCTAGGTGGAGGGCCAGTGGGCACCCTCGGGCCTATACTTCTAGTCCAGGGAGAAAGGTGGACCCCTGGGTAGCTTGTTGGGGTCAGAGGCCCCTAGGTGGAGGACAAGGGGGCACCCTGGGGCCTCTACTGCAAGTCCCGTTAGAGAGGTGGACCCCTGGGTAGCTTGCTGGGGTCCTAGGCCCCTAGGTGGAGGGCCAGGGGGCACCCTGGGGCCTCTACTTCAAGTCAAGGGAGAGAGGTGGACCCCTGGGTAGCTTGCTGGGATCTTAGTCCCCTAGCTGGAGGGCCAGGGGGCGCCCTGGGGCCTATACTGCAAGTCCAGGGAGAGATGTGGACCCCTGGGTAGCTTGCTGGGGTCAGAGGCCCCTAGTTGGAGGGCCAGGGGACACCCTGGGGCCTCTACTGTAAGTCCAGGGAGAGACATGGACCCCTGGGTAGCTTGCTGGGGTCTTAGGCCCCTAGGTGGAGGGCCAGTGGGCACCCTGGGGCCTATACTTCTAGTCCAGGGAGAAAGGTGGACCCCTGGGTAGCTTGCTGGGGTCAGAGGCCCCTAGGTGGAGGGCAAGGGGCACCCTGGGGCCTCTACTGCAAGTCCAGGGAGAGTTTTTGACCTCTGGGTAGCTTGCTGGGGTCTTAGGCCCCTAGGTGGAGGGCCAGGAGGTACCCTAGGGCCTCTACTGCAAGTCCAGGGAGAGAGGTGGACCCCTGGGTAGCTTGCTGGGGTCAGAGGCAACTAGGTGGAGGGCCAGGGGGCATACTGGGGAAAATCCTGCAAGTCCAGGGAGAGAGGTGGACCCCTGGGGAGCTTTCTTGTGTCAGAGGCCCCTAGGTGGAGGGCCAGGGGGCACCCTGGGGCCTGCACTGCCAGTCCAGGGAGAGAGGTGGACACCTGGGTAGCTTGCTGTGGTCAGAGGCCCCTAGAAGGAGGGCCAGGGGGCACCCTGGGGCCTCTACTGCAAGTCCAGGGAGAGTTGTGGACCCCTGGGTAGCTTGCTGGGGTTTTAGGCCCCTAGGTGGAGGACCAGTCAGCACCCTGGGGCCTATACTTCAAGTCCAGGGAGAAAGGTGGACCCCTGGGTAGCTTGCTGGGGTCAGATGCCCCTAGGTGGAGGTCAAGGTGGCACCCTGGGGCCTCTACTGCAAGTCCAGGGAGAGACATGGACCCCTGGGTAGCTTGCTGAGGTCAGAGGCCCAAAGGTGGAGGGCCAGGGGGTACCCTAGGGCCTGTACTGCAAATCCAGGGAGAGAGGTGGACCCCTGTGTAGCTTGCTGTGGTCAGAGGACCCTAGGTGGAGGGCCAGGGGGCACCCTTCGGCCTCTACTGCAAGTCTAAGGAGAGTTGTGGACCCCTGGGTAGCTTGCTGGGGTCAGAGGCCCGTTGGTGGAGGGCCAGCGGGCACCCTGGGGCCTATACTGCAAGTCCAGGGAGAGAGTTGGGCCTCTGGGTAGCTTGCTGGGGTCTTAGGCCCCTACATGGAATGCCAGGGGGCACCCTGGGGCCTCTTCTGCAAGTCCAGGGAGAGTTGTGGACCCCTTGGTAGCTTGCTGTGGTCTTAGGCCCCTAGGTGGAGGGCCAAGGGGCACCCTGGGGCCTATACTGCCAATCCAGGGAGAGAGGTGGACCACTGGGTAGCTTGCTGGGGTCAGAGGCCCCTAGAAGGAGGGCCAGGGGGCACCCTGGGGCCTCTACTGCAAGTCCAGGGAGAGTTGTGGACCCCTTGGTAGCTTGCTGGGGTCATAGGCCCTTAGGTGGAGGGCCAAGGGGCACCCTGGGGCCTATACTTCAAGTCCAGGGAGAAAGGTGGACCCCTGGGTAGCTTGCTGGGGTCAGAAGCCCCTAGGTGGAGGTCAAGGGGGCACCCTGGGGCCTCTACTGCAAGTCCAGGGAGAGACATGGACCCCTGGGTAGCTTGCTGGGGTCTTATGCCCCTAGGTGGAGGGCCAGTGGGCACCCTGGGGCCTCTACTGTAAGTCCAGGGAGAGACATGGACCCCTGGGTAGCTTGCTGGGGTCATAGGCCCCTAGGTGGAGGACCAGGGGGCACCCTGGGGCCAATACTGCCAGTCCAGGGAAGGAGGTGGACCACTGGGTAGCTGTCTTGTGTCAGAGGCCCTTTAGGTGGAGGGCCTGGGAGCACCCTGGGGCCTCTACTTACAGTCTAGGGAGAGAGGTGGACCCCCTGGGTAGCTTGCTAGGGTTTTAGGCCCCTAGGTGGAGGACCAGGGGGCACCCTAGGGCCTATACTGCAAGTCCATGGAGAGATGTGGACCCCTGGGTAGCTTGCTGGGGTCAGAGGCCCCTAGGTGCAGGGCAAGGGGGCACCCTGGGGCCTCTACTGCAAGTCAAGGGTGAGTTGTGGACCCCTGGGTAGCTTGCTGGGGTCTTAGGCCCCTGGGTGGAGGGCAAGGGGGTAACCTGGGGCCTATACTGCAAGTCCAGGGAGAGAGGTGGACCCCTGGGTAGCTTTCTGGGGTCAGCGCCCTTAGCTGGAGGGCCAGGGGGCACCCTGGGGACTATACTGGAAGTCCAGGGAGAGAAGTGGACCCCTGGGTAGCTTGATGGTGTCTGAAGCCCATAGGTGGAGGGCAAGGGGGTACCCTAGGGCTTCTACCTCAAGTCCAGGGAGAGAGGTGGACCCCTGTGTTGCTTGCTGGGGTCAGAGGCCCTTGGGTGGAGGGCCAGGGGGCACCCTGGGGCCTCTACTGATAGTCCATGGAGAGTTGTGGACCCCTGGGTAGCTTGATGTTGTCTGAAGCCCATAGGTGGAGGGCAAGGGGGTACCCTAGGGCCTCTAACGCTAGTCCAGGGAGATAGGTGGACCCCTGTGTAGCTTGCTGGGGTCAGAGGCTCTTAGGTGGAGGGCCAGGGGGCACCCTGGGTCCTCTACTGAAGGTCCAGGGAGAGTTGTGGACCACTGGGTAGCTTGCTGGGGTCAGAAGCCCCTAGGTAGAGGGCCTGGGGGCACCCTGGGGCTTATACTGCAAGTCCAGGGAGATAATTGGACCCCTGGGTAGCTTGCTGGGGTCTTAGGCCCCTAGTTGGAGGGCCAGGGGGCACCCTGGGGCCTCTACTGCAAGTCCAGGGAGAGGGGTGGACCCCTGGGTAGCTTGCTGGGGTCCTAGGCCCCTAGGTGGAGGGCCAGGGGGCACCCTGGGACCTATATTTCAAGTCAAGAGAGAGAGAGGTGGACCCCTGGGTAGCTTGCTGTGGTCTTAGGCCCCTAGGTGGAGGGCCAAGGGGCACCCTGGGGCCTATACTGCCAATCCAGGGAGAGAGGTGGACCACTGGGTAGCTTGCTGGGGTCAGAGGCCCCTAGAAGGAGGGCCAGGGGGCACCCTGGGGCCTCTACTGCAAGTCCAGGGAGATTTGTGGACCCCTTGGTAGCTTGCTGGGGTCATAGGCCCTTAGGTGGAGGGCCAAGGGGCACCCTGGGGCCTATACTTCAAGTCCAGGGAGAAAGGTGGACCCCTGGGTAGCTTGCTGGGGTCAGAAGCCCCTAGGTGGAGGTCAAGGGGGCACCCTGGGGCCTCTACTGCAAGTCCAGGGAGAGACATGGACCCCTGGGTAGCTTGCTGGGGTCTTAGGCCCCTAGGTGGAGGGCCAGTGGGCACCCTGGGGCCTCTACTGTAAGTCCAGGGAGAGACATGGACCCCTGGGTAGCTTGCTGGGGTCATAGGCCCCTAGGTGGAGGACCAGGGGGCACCCTGGGGCCAATACTGCCAGTCCAGGGAAGGAGGTGGACCACTGGGTAGCTTTCTTGTGTCAGAGGCCCTTTAGGTGGAGGGCCTGGGAGCACCCTGGGGCCTCTACTTACAGTCTAGGGAGAGAGGTGGACCCCCTGGGTAGCTTGCTAGGGTTTTAGGCCCCCAGGTGGAGGACCAGGGGGCACCCTAGGGCCTATACTGCAAGTCCTTGGAGAGATGTGGACCCCTGGGTAGCTTGCTGGGGTCAGAGGCCCCTAGGTGCAGGGCAAGGGGGCACCCTGGGGCCTCTACTGCAAGTCAAGGGTGAGTTGTGGACCCCTGGGTAGCTTGCTGGGGTCTTAGGCCCCTGGGTGGAGGGCAAGGGGGCACCCTGCGGCCTATACTGCAAGTCCAGGGAGAGAGGTGGACCCCTGGGTAGCTTTCTGGGGTCAGCGCCCTTAGCTGGAGGGCCAGGGGGCACCCTGGGGCCTATACTGGAAGTCCAGGGAGAGAAGTGGACCCCTGGGTAGCTTGATGGTGTCTGAAGCCCATAGGTGGAGGGCAAGGGGGTACCCTAGGGCTTCTACCGCAAGTCCAGGGAGAGAGGTGGACCCCTGTGTTGCTTGCTGGGGTCAGAGGCCATTAGGTGGAGGGCCAGGGGGCACCCTGGGGCCTCTACTGATAGTCCAGGGAGAGTTGTGGACCCCTGGGTAGCTTGATGTTGTCTGAAGCCCATAGGTGGAGGGCAAGGGGGTACCCTAGGGCCTCTAACGCTAGTCCAGGGAGATAGGTGGACCCCTCTGTAGCTTGCTGGGGTCAGAGGCCCTTAGGTGGAGGGCCAGGGGGCACCCTGGGTCCTCTACTGAAGGTCCAGGGAGAGTTGTGGACCACTGGGTAGCTTGCTGGGGTCAGAAGCCCCTAGGTAGAGGGCCTGGGGGCACCCTGGGGCTTATACTGCAAGTCCAGGGAGATAATTGGACCCCTGGGTAGCTTGCTGGGGTCTTAGGCCCCTAGTTGGAGGGCCAGGGGGCACCCTGGGGCCTCTACTGCAAGTCCAGGGAGAGGGGTGGACCCCTGGGTAGCTTGCTGGGATCTTAGGCCCCTAGGTGGAGGGCCAGGGGGCACCCTGGGGCCTATACTGCAAGTCCAGGGAGAGAAGTGGACCCCTGGGTAGCTTGCTGGGGTCAGAGGCCCCTAGTTGGAGGGCCAGGGGGCACCTTAGGGCCTCTACTGTAAGTCCAGGGAGAGACATGGACCCCTGGGTAGCTTGCTGGGGTCTTAGGCCCCTAGGTGGAGGGCCATTGGGCACCCTGGGGACTATACTTCTAGTCCAGGTAGAAAGGTAAACCCCTGGGTAGCTTGCTGGGGTCAGAGGCCCCTAGGTGGAGGGCAAAGGGGCACCCTGGGGCCTCTACTGCAAGTCCAGGGAGAGTTTTGGACCTCTGGGTAGCTTGCTGGGGTGTTAGGCCCCTAGGTGGAGGGCCAGGAGGTACCCTAACGCCTCTACTGCAAGATCAGGGAGAGAGGTGGACCCCTGGGTAGCTTGCTGGGGTCAGAGGCAACTAGGTGGAGGGCCAGGGGGCATCCTGGGGAAAATCCTGCAAGTCCAGGGAGAGAGGTGGACCCCTGGGGAGCTTTCTTGTGTCAGAGGCCCCTAGGTGGAGGGTAAGGGGGCACACTGGGGCCGGTACTGCCAGTCCAGGGAGAGAGGTGGACCCCTGGGTAGCTTGCTGGGGTCAGAGGCCCCTAGAAGGAGGGCCAGGGGGCACCCTGGGGCCACACCTGCAAGTCCAGGGAGAGTTGTGGACCCCTTGGTAGCTTGCTGGGGTCATAGGCCCTTAGGTGGAGGGCCAAGGGGCACCCTGGGGCCTATACTTCAAGTCCAGGGAGAAAGGTGGACCCCTGGGTAGCTTGCTGGGGTCAGAAGCCCCTAGGTGGAGGTCAAGGGGGCACCCTGGGGCCTCTACTGCAAGTCCAGGGAGAGACATGGACCCCTGGGTAGCTTGCTGGGGTCTTAGGTCCCTATGTGGAGGGCCAGTGGGCACCCTGGGGCCTCTACTGTAAGTCCAGGGAGAGACATGGACGACTGGGTAGCTTGCTGGGGTCTTAGGCCCCTAGGTGGAGGGCCAGTGGGCACCCTCGGGCCTATACTTCTAGTCCAGGGAGAAAGGTGGACCCCTGGGTAGCTTGCTGGGGTCAGAGGCCCCTAGGTGGAGGGCAAGGGGGCACCCTGGGGCCTCTACTGCAAGTCTCGGGAGAGAGGTGGACCCCTGGGTAGCTTGCTGGGGTCCTAGGCCCCTAGATGGAGGGCCAGGGGGCACCCTGGGGCCTATACTTCAAGTCAAGGGAGAGAGGTGGACCCCTGGGTAGCTTGCTGGGATCTTAGGCTCCTAGGTAGAGGGTCAGGGGGCGCCCTGGGTCCTGTTCTGCAAGTCCAGAGAGAGATGTGGACCCCTGGGTAGCTTGCTGGGGTCAGAGGCCCCTAGTTGGAGGGCCAGGGGACACCCTGGGGCCTCTACTGTAAGTCCAGGGAGAGACATGGACCCCTGGGTAGCTTGCTGGGGTCTTAGGCCCCTAGGTGGAGGGCCAGTGGGCACCCTGGGGCCTATACTTCTAGTCCAGGGAGAAAGGTGGACCCCTGGGTAGCTTGCTGGGGTCAGAGGCCCCTAGGTGGAGGTCCAGGGGGCACCTTGGGGCCTCTACTGTAAGTCCAGGGAGAGACATGGACCCCTGGGTAGCTTGCTGGGGTCTTAGGCCCCTAGGTGGAGGGCCAGGAGGTACCCTAGGGCCTCGACTGCAAGTCCAGTGAGAAAGGTGGACCCCTGGGTAGCTTGCTGGGGTCAGAGGCCCCTAGGTTTAGGGCAAGGGGGCACCCTGGGGCCTCTACTGCAAGTCCAGGGAGAGTTTTGGACCTCTGGGTAGCTTGCTGGTGTCTTAGGCCCCTAGGTGGAGGGCCAGGAGGTACCCTAGGGCCTCTACTGCAAGACCAGGGAGAGAGGTGGACCCCTGGGTAGCTTGCTGCGGTCAGAGGCATTTAGGTGGAGGGCCAGGGGGCATCTTGGGGAAAATCCTGCAAGTCCAGGGAGAGAGGTGGACCCCTGGGGAGCTTGCTGGGGTCAGAGGCCCCTAGAAGGAGGGCCAGGGGGCACCCTGGGGCCTCTACTGCAAGTCCAGGGAGAGTTGTGGACCCCTGGGTAGCTTGCTGGGGTTTTAGGCCCCTAGGTGGAGGACCAGTGGGCACCCTGGGGCCTATACTTCAAGTCCAGGGAGAAAGGTGGACCCCTGGGTAGCTTGCTGGGGTCAGAGGCCCCTAGGTGGAGGTCAAGGGGGCACCCTGGGGCCTCTACTGCCAGTCCAGGGAGAGACATAGACCCCTGGGTAGCTTGCTGGGGTCTTAGGCCCCTAGGTGGAGGTCAAGGGGGCACCCTGGGGCCTCTACTGCCAGTCCAGGGAGAGACATAGACCCCTGGGTAGCTTGCTGGGGTCTTAGGCCCCTAGGTGGAGGGCCAGTGGGCACCCTGGGGCCTATACTTCTAGTCCAGGGAGAAAGGTGGACCCCTGGGTAGCTTGCTGAGGTCAGAGGCCCATAGGTGGAGGGCCAGGGGGTACCCTAGGGCCTATACTGCAAGTCCAGGGGGAGAGGTGGACCCCTGTGTAGCTTGCTGTGGTCAGAGGACCCTAGGTGGAGGGCCAGGGGGCACCCTTCGGCCTCTACTGCAAGTCTAGGGAGAGTTGTGGACCCCTGGGTAGCTTGCTGGGGTCAGAGGCCCGTTGGTGGAGGGCCAGCGGGCACCCTGGGGCCTCTACTGCAAGTCCAGGGAGAGAGTTGGGCCCCTGGGTAGCTTGCTGGGGTCTTAGGCCCCTACATGGAATGCCAGGGGGCACCCTGGGGCCTCTTTTGCAAGTCCAGGAAGAGTTGTGGACCCCTTGGTAGCTTGCTGTGGTCTTAGGCCCCTAGGTGGAGGGCCAAGAGGCACCCTGGGGCCTATACTGCTAGTCCAGGGAGAGAGGTGGACCACTTGGTAGCTTGCTGAGGTCAGAGGCCCATAGGTGGAGGGCCAGGGGTACCCTAGGGCCTGTTCTGCAAGTCCAGGGAGAGAGGTGGATCCCTGGGTAGCTTGCTGGGAACTAAAGCCCCTAGGTGGAGGGCCAAGGGGTACCCTAGGGTCTCTACTGCAAGTCCAGGGAGAGAGGTGGATCCATGGGTAGCTTGCTGGGAACTAAAGCCCCTAGGTTGAGGGCCAGGGGGTACCCTAGGGCCTCTACTGCAAGTCCAGGGAGAGGGGGGGAGCCCTAAGTAGCTATCTGGGGTCAGAGGCCCTTAGGAGGAGGGCCAGGGGGCACCCTGGGGCCTCTAGTGCAAGTCCATTGAGAGAGTTGGGCCCCTGGGTAGCTTGTTGGGGTCGTATGCCCCTTGGTGGAGGGCCAGGGGGCACCCTGGGGCCTTTACTGCAAGTCCAGGGAGAGTTGTGGAACCCTTGGTAGCTTGCTGGGGTCAGAGGCCCCTAGTTGGAGAGCCAGGGGGCACCTTGGGGCCTATACAGTAAGTCCAGGGAGAGACATGGACCCCTGGGTAGCTTGCTGGGGTCTTAGGCCCCTAGGTGGAGGGCCATTGGGCACCCTTGGGACTATACTTCTAGTCCAGGGAGAAAGGTGGACCCCTGGGTAGCTTGCTGGGGTCAGAGGCTCCTAGGTGGAGGGCAAAGGGGCACCCTGGGGCTTCTACTGCAAGTCCAGGGAGAGTTTTGGACCTCTGGGTAGCTTGCTGGGGTCTTAGACCCCTAGGTGGAGGGCCAGGAGGTACCCTAGGGCCTCTACTGCAAGACCAGGGAGAGAGGTGGACCCCTGGGTAGCTTGCTGGGGTCAGAGGCAACTAGGTGGAGGGCCAGGGGGCATCCTGGGGAAAATCCTGCAAGTCCAGGGAGAGAGGTGGACCCCTGGGGAGCTTTCTTGTGTCAGATGCCCCTAGGTGGAGGGCCAGGGGGCACACTGGGGCCTGTACTGCCAGTCCAGGGAGAGAGGTGGACCCCTGGGTAGCTTGCTGGGGTCAGAGGCCCCAAGAAGGAGGGCCAGGGGGCACCCTGGGGCCTCTACTGCAAGTCCAGGGAGAGTTGTGGACCCCTTGGTAGCTTGCTGGGGTCATAGGCCCTTAGGTGGAGGGCCAAGGGGCACCCTGGGGCCTATACTTCAAGTCCAGGGAGAAAGGTGGACCCCTGGGTAGCTTGCTGGGGTCAGAAGCCCCTAGGTGGAGGTCAAGGGGGCACCCTGGGGCCTCTACTGTAAGTCCAGGGAGAGACATGGACCCCTGGGTAGCTTGCTGGGGTCTTAGGCCCCTAGGTGGAGGGCCAGTGGGCACCCTCGGGCCTATACTTCTAGTCCAGGGAGAAAGGTGGACCCCTGGGTAGCTTGCTGGGGTCAGAGGCCCCTAGGTGGAGGGCAAGGGGGCACCCTGGGGCCTCTACTGCAAGTCCCGGTAGAGAGGTGGACCCCTGGGTAGCTTGCTGGGGTCCTAGGCCCCTAGGTGGAGGGCCAGGGGGCACCCTGGGGCCTCTACTGTAAGTCCAAGGAGAGACATGGACCCCTGGGTAGCTTGCTGGGGTCTTAGGCCCCTAGGTGGAGGGCCAGTGGGCACCCTGGTGCCTATACTTCTAGTCCAGGGAGAAAGGTGGACCCCTGGGTAGCTTGCTGGGGTCATAGGCCCCTAGGTGGAGGGCCAGGGGGCACCCTGGGGCCAATACTGCCAGTCCAGGGAAGGAGGTGGACCACTGGGTAGCTTTCTTGTGTCAGGGGCCCTTTAGGTGGAGGGCCTGGGAGCACCCTGGGGCCTCTACTTACAGTCCAGGGAGAGAGGTGGACCCCCTGGGTAGCTTGCTGGGGTTTTAGGCCCCTAGGTGGAGGACCAGGGGGCACCCTAGGGCCTATACTGCAAGTCCATGGAGAGATGTTGTAAGATTTCCCCTATATTAGGCACCAGATTCAGCAAAGTTCAGCAGGTCGACCCGGAGACATGAGAAGAGACCAAACTGTAGTTAGAATGGTTTATTCTGCAAGTCTGATGATAAGGATGAGCAGGGACATATATACATAGTGGGCTGACCTTTAAAAGTTATACAGAAGAAGGAAGACACTCTTAATATGGGCATGTTATACAAACAGAATAAAGAAGAAATGTATATATAGCGGGGACTTTCCAGTGTGGAAGATATCTGCAAGACCGAAACCAGACGTTGACCTTCAGACCTCCGATGCACACACACACAAAAAACCACAGACACTTCTGCTTCTCATGCAAGCACACTTAAAAAAGAGACAGAATGTTCTCTCAGTCCCCTCTTTTAGGCCAAAGGCCTAACGCAAAGGGATTCTATCATATCGTTGACCCATCATACTGTCCATGGTGGCATAAACACGATTCATCAAACATTGCAAGAGAAAAGGGCCACAGCAACAAATCAACAAAAGAATAATACATACAGGAATCATCATAGTGAGAAAAGGAGTCACCCAGCCGAACAGACCCATCATCCAACCCCAAGTTGTGTCGGGAACATAATCTGAAGTCATGGCAATTTTTAACCCTTGGAGAGTAGACATAGCAGTACTCATTTACATACCACCCCCTGGGATGCTGTTAAGAGATCTAGAGCCATTCTATTTTGCAAAACCATGGTACGTAGATTACCCAGCTCCTTATTCTGGGCCTCATTAATTATTTTTGAGGCATTCAGGAATAGGCCCATGCGATAGTCCAGGGTCTCAATTCTTAGTAGAGCTTTTCCCACACCTATTTGCGGAAATAGAGCCAATACCACTTTGTTACCAGTGGTCCATAATTTGAAATCCTCGGGCACATCAGTACCCCATACAGAGTCATGGGGCTTCATTTCAGGGACACTGCGTTTAACTCTTTGCTGCGCTGACAGGACCTGGGCTGTCACAATAAAAGTGTGATCAGTCACATGCACAGGGGCACACTGCCCCGTCCAGTTGGCCGGTAGGGACATGTAGGCGCTTTTCCCACACAACCACCACCCACCCTGGACCACATAAGTGCCGTTTGAGGGTCCTGACACATAAACTGGGGCCCCTTCTCCCGAGGAGGCAATTTGTTGACAGTTAACAGTGCTTCCCATGAAATGAGAGCCCATGGTCTGGTTATAACACACAGGGTGTGTAATAGAGTGGTTAATAAAAAACCTTGTGGCTAATAGGTGAGGGTTTAGCATGGCCAAATTTTACCCAAAATAGAGCATCACATGTACCATTTCTAATGCCAATCCGGTATAGATCGTAGTCATCGACAATTATATATGGATCCTGGTACCCTGATCCTGCAAAACTGGCAAAACATTTAGCAGAGGTCTTATTCATGGGTTTGGCATAAAGAGGGGTTTGTTTGGCTGAATGAGGCATAACAGAACATACATAACAACCAGATACATTTTATGACCTAGCTAAAACATTCACATATTGATACCACATATTAGTTCCAATTGGATTGTCAGCCCCATCCTCTGCCCATCCAAATTCATGATCATGTGTCCAGCGTTTCAGCCTGGCTGGATCAACTTGTACAACAAGAAAGAGAAACAGTCCAATTGTCCGCAGCAAAAAGGAAGTCATGCTGACCCCTGCTCTAGGATATCCAGACACGGTTGCGCGGTTGCAGAGGTGTCAGTTGTGCTGAGGGGGCCCCCAAAATCTGTAAAACAAAGAGAGTCTGCAGACAGATTATCATAGTACAAAACTTATACATTTTTATTATTCAATAGGTGCTCGTTTTATCCTGGTTGCATGGATCCACTGTGGAGAAGAGGAGGTTAAAACGGCGGTTCTGGTTACAGCCACGACATCCGTCGGGGGGCCATATTTGGGGTCCCCCAGTTCTGTGCTCATTTTATTGAACTGTCTAATCATTACTCTGTCACCGGCCTTAAAGGGTGTGTTGGGTCTACCGGCATCGGGGCTGAACCAGAATGTATGTTAGTCCAGTATGCATGCAATGTTGTTAGTAGCTGTTGTGCACATTCAGTCATATGGATATCCAAAGAACCGTCACCCAGTGTGGTACCCCTTTGCCTCCATGGTGAGGGAAAGGGTCGTCCCATCACAGTCTCATAAGGAGACAGACCGTGAAGACTTTTGTGAGGAAACATCCTCATGTCTGCTAAAACGACAGGTAGCAAGGCGAGCCAATTTGAATGCCCTGCATGTTACATAGCCTTTCTTAATTTGTCCTTAATAGTCCTATAGTTCGTTCTACTATACCAGATGATTGTGGATGGTGGGGAATATGTAGCTGCCAATTAATTTGGAGTTCTTTAGCTAGATTTTGTATTACTTTCGCAGTAAATGAGGTTCCCTTATCTGAGTCTATGGCACATGGTATACCGTATCTTGGAATGATTTCTCTTGTCAAACATCTGACAACTATATTAGCATCTTCTTTACTGCATGGGAAGGCTTCAACCCATTTTGAAAATTTGTCCACAAAAACCAGTAGATATTTATTAGGACCCCTCTTTGGCAGATGTGTGAAATCTACCTGCCATTCCTGAAAAGGTGTTTCAGGGAGGGGCAATTGCTGATGTTGAGCTTGAGGTTTAGTGATATTATTTTGAGCACATATCAAACATCTATCTAGCGTGTTATTGACATGGTGCTGTAAATTATTGATGCATAAAAAGGAACTCATTGTGTCTATTAACTCATTGTGTCTATTAACTCATCTGTTTCTTCCTTAACAGTTTCTGTTTGTACTATATCAAGCTTGCGATCAAGAGCAGGTATTTTTGTTGTTATTTCGTCATCGTCATAGGACGAACCCATTTTGGTTTGAAGGATAAATCGATAATCTGCCCCAATTAGTTGGCAGTGACGCGAGCTGCGCAACAACATGTCTACAAATTGCAGTGGTTTGTCCACTTCGGGCAGAAGAGATATAAGATCTTTAAGAACAGAGGGTGAGGGCGGAATTATCTCTATCCCTCGGGGTTTAGCAACCCACACGGCAGCCACATTAGAAGCTGAAGTAGTGCCCTCCGTGCTGTCGGAGGGGTCTGGTTTAGTTTTAATCATTTCTGTCAGAGACGGATAAATAGAAGGCACTGTAGGACTGTAGGAGGAACACTGACAGAGCATGAAATAGATTGCGAAGGCCCCGTATAAGGGGGTGGTGACGTCATGGTGGTTTTAGCAGCTGCAAGAGAGCCCCTCTTATCTGCCTCGCGGGCAATATTGCTTCTGCTTTTGGGTTTGGGGACAGATTTCAAAACGGTTTTAGGTGTAAAAATGCCTTTTTTTTTTTTTTTTATCCCTCCATATAGAACTCATTTTATACCATGTGTCATATCCATTCATCATATATTGGTCATTACATTCTGGATCCCCATATCAATTTGTAAGCTAACTGAAGAAAACCTGGGTCAAATGTTCCTTCCCTAGGAAAGTCTCTCCATTGAGATTGTCCCTCTGTCCACCCAGCTAAATTGGACAGCCAGGGTTCAGTGTAAAATTCCCACCCACATCTATCCATCCATTGCTTTGGACTCTCACTGGGTTCTGGTTTTGGATATCCTTGTCCCATATTGCTGAAGCTGGTGCGTAATACTTATTTACTAAAATTTATTAAATCCCCTGATTTGTGGAACCCAAATTTAATCGGGTACAACAAACAGTAAATTGCACAGAAGGATTTGTGTTGAAGTAAACTTGACAGGATAACCAGTGTCGAATTAAGAAATTTTCCTGATTTGTGGAACCCAAATTTAATCGGGTACGACAACACAAATCCTTCTGGGCAATTTACTGTGGAAAGTAAACTTGCCAGGATACTCTGTGCTCTAGAACACAGACCTCTCAACTCAATTGTAACTAAAATCTTACGATTTCCTGAGATACACCGGAGCAGGCAGTGTGAATAAAAATTCTCTTACCTGATCAGATGTATCCCGGACGAGCCCCCAAGTCTGTAAGATTTCCCCTATATTAGGCACCAGATTCAGCAAAGTTCAGCAGGTCGACCCGGAGACATGAGAAGAGACCAAACTGTAGTTAGAATGGTTTATTCTGCAAGTCTGATGATAAGGATGAGCAGGGACATATATACATAGTGGGCTGACCGTTATACAGAAGAAGGAAGACACTCTTAATATGGGCATGTTATACAAACAGAATAAAGAAGAAATGTATATATAGCGGGGACTTTCCAGTGTGGAAGATATCTGCAAGACCGAAACCAGACGTTGACCTTCAGACCTCCGATGCACACACACACAAAAAACCACAGACACTTCTGCTTCTCATGCAAGCACACTTAAAAAAGAGACAGAATGTTCTCTCAGATGTATACCAAAAGGTAGCTTGCTGGGGTCAGAGGCCCCTAGGTGCAGGGCAAGGGGGCACCCTGGGGCCTCTACTGCAAGTCAAGGGAGAGTTGTGGACCCCTGGGTAGCTTGCTGGGGTCAGAGGCCCCTGGGTGGAGGGCAAAGGGGCACCCTGGGGCCTATACTGCAAGTCCAGGGAGAGAGGTGGACCCCTGGGTAGCTTTCTGGGGTCAGCGCCCTTAGTTGGAGGGCCAGGGGGCAACCTGGGGCCTATACTGGAAGTCCAGGGAGAGACATGGACCCCTGGGTAGCTTGCTGGGGTCTTAGGCCCCTAGGTGGAGGGCCAGTGGGCACCCTCGGGCCTATACTTCTAGTCCAGGGAGAAAGGTGGACCCCTGGGTAGCTTGCTGGGGTCAGAGGCCCCTAGGTGGAGGGCCTGGGAGCACCCTGGGGCCTCTACTTACAGTCCAGGGAGAGAGGTGGACCCCCTGGGTAGCTTGCTAGGGTTTTAGGCCCCTAGGGGGAGGACCAGGGGGCACCCTAGGGCCTATACTGCAAGTCCATGGAGAGATGTGGACCCCTGGGTAGCTTGCTGGGGTCAGAGGCCCCTAGGTGCAGGGCAAGGGGGCACCCTGGGGCCTCTACTGCAAGTCAAGGGAGAGAGGTGTACCACTGGGTAGCTTGCTGGGGTCTTAGGCCCCTGGGTGGAGGGCAAGGGGGCACCCTGGGGCCTATACTGCAAGTCCAGGGAGAGAGGTGGACCCCTGGGTAGCTTTCTGGGGTCAGCGCCCTTAGCTGGAGGGCCAGGGGGCAACCTGGGGCCTATACTGGAAGTCCAGGGAGAGAAGTGGACCCCTGGGTAGCTTGATGGTGTCTGAAGCCCATAGGTGGAGGGCAAGGGGGTACCCTAGGGCTTCTACCGCAAGTCCAGGGAGAGAGGTGGACCCCTGTGTAGCTTGCTGGGGTCAGAGGCCCTTAGGTGGAAGGCCAGGGGGCACCCTGGGGCCTCTACTGAAAGTCCAGGGAGAGTTGTTGACCCCTGGGTAGCTTGATGGTGTCTGAAGCCCATAGGTGGAGGGCAAGGGGGTACCCTAGGGCCTCTACCGCTAGTCCAGGGAGAGAGGTGGACCCCTGTGTAGCTTGCTGGGGTCAGAGGCCCTTAGGTGGAGGGCCAGGGGGCACCCTGGGTCCTCTACTGAAGGTCCAGGGAAAGTTGTGGACCACTGGGTAGCTTGCTGGGGTCAGAAGCCCCTAGGTAGAGGGCCTGGGGGCACCCTGGGGCTTATACTGCAAGTCCAGGGAGATAATTGGACCCCTGGGTAGCTTGCTGGGGTCTTAGGCCCCTAGTTGGAGGGCCAGGGGGCATCCTGGGGCCTCTACTGCAAGTCCAGGGAGAGGGGTGGACCCCTGAGTAGCTTGCTGGGGTCCTAGGCCCCTAGGTGGAGGGCCAGGGGGCACCCTGGGGCCTATACTTCAAGTCAAGAGAGAGAGAGGTGGACCCCTGGGTAGCTTGCTGGGATCTTAGGCCCCTAGGTGGAGGGCCAGGGGGCACCCTGGGGCCTATACTGCAAGTCCAGGGAGAGAAGTGGACCCCTGGGTAGCTTGCTGGGGTCAGAGGCCCCTAGTTGGAGGGCCAGGGGGCACCTTGGGGCCTCTACTGTAAGTCCAGGGAGAGACAAGGACCCCTGGGTAGCTTGCTGGGGTCTTAGGCCCCTAGGTGGAGGGCCATTGGGCACCCTGGGGACTATACTTCTAGTCCAGGTAGAAAGGTGGACCCCTGGGTAGCTTGCTGGGGTCAGAGGCCCCTAGGTGGAGGGCAAAGGGGCACCCTGGGGCCTCTACTGCAAGTCCAGGGAGAGTTTTGGACCTCAGGGTAGCTTGCTGGGGTCTTAGGCCCCTAGGTGGAGGGCCAGGAGGTACCCTAGGGCCTTTACTGCAAGATCAGGGAGAGAGGTGGACCCCTGGGTAGCTTGCTGGGGTCAGAGGCAACTAGGTGGAGGGCCAGGGGGCATCCTGGGGAAAATCCTGCAAGTCCAGGGAGAAAGGTGGACCCCTGGTTAGCTTTCTTGTGTCAGAGGCCCCTAGGTGGAGGGTTAGGGGGCACACTGGGGCCTGTACTGCCAGTCCAGGGAGAGAGGTGGACCCCTGGGTAGCTTGCTGGGGTCAGAGGCCCCTAGAAGGAGGGCCAGGGGGCACCCTGGGGCCACTACTGCAAGTCCAGGTAGAGTTGTGGACCCCTTGGTAGTTTGCTGGGGTCATAGGCCCTTAGGTGGAGGGCCAAGGGGCACCCTGGGGCCTATACTTCAAGTCCAGGGAGAAAGGTGGACCCCTGGGTAGCTTGCTGGGGTCAGAAGCCCCTAGGTGGAGGTCAAGGGGGCACCCTGGGGCCTCTACTGCAAGTCCAGGGAGAGACATGGACCCCTGGGTAGCTTGCTGGGGTCTTAGGCCCCTATGTGGAGGGCCAGTGGGCACCCTGGGGCCTCTACTGTAAGTCCAGGGAGAGACATGGACCCCTGGGTAGCTTGCTGGGGTCCTAGGCCCCTAGGTGGAGACCCAGGGGGCAGCCTGGGGCCTATACTTCAAGTCAAGGGAGAGAGGTGGACCCCTGGGTAGCTTGCTGGGATCTTAGGCCCCTAGGTGGAGGGACAGGGGGCGCCCTGGGGCCTATACTGCAAGTCCAGGGAGAGATGTGGACCCCTGGGTAGCTTGCTGGGGTCAGAGGCCCCTAGTTGGAGGGCCAGGGGACACCCTGGGGCCTCTACTGTAAGTCCTGGGAGAGACATGGACCCCTGGGTAGCTTGCTGGGGTCTTAGGCCCCTAGGTGGAGGGCCAGTGGGCACCCTGGGGCCTATACTTCTAGTCCAGGGAGAAAGGTGGACCCCTGGGTAGCTTGCTGGGGTCAGAAGCCCCTAGGTGGAGGTCAAGGGGGCACCCTGGGGCCTCTACTGCAAGTCCAGGGAGAGAGGTGGACCCCTGGGTTGCTTGCTGGGGTCCTAGGCCCCTAGGTGGAGACCCAGGGGGCAGCCTGGGGCCTATACTTCAAGTCAAGGGAGAGAGGTGGACCCCTGGGTAGCTTGCTGGGATCTTAGGCCCCTAGGTGGAGGGTCAGGGGGCGCCCTGGGGCCTATACTGCAAGTCCAGGGAGAGATGTGGACCCCTGGGTAGCTTGCTGGGGTCAGAGGCCCCTAGTTGGATGGCCAGGGGACACCCTGGGGCCTCTACTGTAAGTCCAGGGAGAGACATGGACCCCTGGGTAGCTTGCTGGGGTCTTAGGCCCCTAGGTGAAGGGCCAGTGGGCACCCTGGGACCTATACTTCTAGTCCAGGGAGAAAGGTGGACCCCTGGGTAGCTTGCTGGGGTCAGAGGCCCCTAGGTGGAGGGCCAGGGGGCACTTTGGAGCCTCTACTGTAAGTCCAGGGAGAGACATGGACCCCTGGGTAGCTTGCTGGGGTCTTAGGCCCCTAGGTGGAGGGCCAGGAGGTTCCCTAGGGCCTCGACTGCAAGTCCAGTGAGAAAGGTGGACCCCTGGGTAGCTTGCTGGGGTCAGAGGCCCCTAGGTTTAGGGCCTGGGGGCACCCTGGGGCTTATACTGCAAGTCCAGGGAGATAATTGTACCCCTGGGTAGCTTGCTGGGGTCTTAGGCCCCTAGTTGGAGGGTCAGGGGGCACCCTGGGGTCTCTACTGCAAGTCCAGGGAGAGAGAGGTGGACCCCTGGGTAGCTTGCTGGGATCTTAGGCCCCTAGGTGGAGGGCCAGGGGGCACCCTGGGGCCTATACTGCAAGTCCAGGGAGAGCTGTGGACCCCTGGGTAGCTTGCTGGGGTCAGAGGCCCCTAGTTGGAGGGCCAGGGGGCACCTTGGGGCCTCTACTGTAAGTCCAGGGAGAGACATGGACCCCTGGGTAGCTTGCTGGGGTCTTAGGCCCCTAGGTGGAGGGCCATTGGGCACCCTGGGGACTATACTTCTAGTCCAGGGAGAAAGGTGGACCCCTGGGTAGCTTGCTGGGGTCAGAGGCCCCTAGGTGGAGGGCAAAGGGGCACCCTGGGGCCTCTACTGCAAGTCCAGGGAGAGTTTTGGACCTCTGGGTAGCTTGCTGGGGTCTTAGGCCCCTAGGTGGAGGGCCAGGAGGTACCCTAGGGCCTCTACTGCAAGACCAGGGAGAGAGGTGGACCCCTGGGTAGCTTGCTGGGGTCAGAGGCAACTAGGTGGAGGGCCAGGGGGCATCCTGGGGAAAATCTTGCAAGTCCAGGGAGAGAGGTGGACCCCTAGGGAGCTTTCTTGTGTCAGAGGCCCCTAGGTGGAGGGCCAGGGGGCACACTGGGGCCTGTACTGCCAGTCCAGGGAGAGAGGTGGACCCCTGGGTAGCTTGCTGGGGTAAGAGGCCCCTAGAAGGAGGGCCAGGGGGCACCCTGGGGCCTCTACTGCAAGTCCAGGGAGAGTTGTGGACCCCTTGGTAGCTTGCTGGGGTCATAGGCCCCTAGGTGGAGGGCCAGGAGGTACCCTAGGGCCTCTACTGCAAGATCAGGGAGAGAGGTGGACCCCTGGGGAGCTTTCTTGTGTCAGAGGCCCCTAGGTGGAGGGTTAGGGGGCACACTGGGGCCTGTACTGCCAGTCCAGGTAGAGAGGTGGACCCCTGGGTAGCTTGCTGGGGTCAGAGGCCCCTAGAAGGAGGGCCAGGGGGCACCCTGGGGCCACTACTGCAAGTCCAGGGAGAGTTGTGGACCCCTTGGTAGCTTGCTGGGGTCATAGGTCCTTAGGTGGAGGGCCAAGGGGCACCCTGGGGCCTATACTTCAAGTCCAGGGAGAAAGGTGGACCCCTGGGTAGCTTGCTGGGGTCAGAAGCCCCTAGGTGGAGGTCAAGGGGGCACCCTGGGGCCTCTACTGCAAGTCCAGGGAGAGACATGGACCCCTGGGTAGCTTGCTGGGGTCTTAGGCCCCTATGTGGAGGGCCAGTGGGCACCCTGGGGCCTCTACTGTAAGTCCAGGGAGAGACATGGACCCCTGGGTAGCTTGCTGGGGTCTTAGGCCCCTAGGTGGAGGGCCAGTGGGCACCCTCGGGCCTATACTTCTAGTCCAGGGAGAAAGGTGGACCCCTGGGTAGCTTGCTGGGGTCAGAGGCCCCTAGGTGGAGGGCAAGGTTGCACCCTGGGGCCTCTACTGCAAGTCCCGGGAGAGAGGTGGAACCCTGAGTAGCTTGCTGGGGTCCTAGGCCCCTAGGTGGAGGGCCAGGGGGCACCCTGGGGCCTATACTTCAAGTCAAGGGAGAGAGGTGGACCCCTGAGTAGCTTGCTGGGATCTTAGGCCCCTAGGTGGAGGGTCAGGGGGCGCCCTGGGGCCTATACTGCAAGTCCAGGGAGAGATGTGGACCCCTGGGTAGCTTGCTGGTGTCAGAGGCCCCTAGTTGGACGGCCAGGGGACACCCTGGGGCCTCTACTGTAAGTCCAGGGAGAGACATGGACCCCTGGGTAGCTTGCTGGGGTCTTAGGCCCCTAGGTGGAGGGCCAGTGGGCACCCTGGGGCCTATACTTCTAGTCCAGGGAGAAAGGTGGACCCCTGGGTAGCTTGCTGGGGTCAGAGGCCCCTAGGTGGAAGGCCAGGGGGCACCTTGGGGCCTCTACTGTAAGTCCAGGGAGAGACATGGACCCCTGGGTAGCTTGCTGGGGTCTTAGGCCCCTAGGTGGAGGGCCAGGAGGTACCCTAGGGCCTCGACTGCAAGTCCAGTGAGAAAGGTGGACCCCTGGGTAGCTTGCTGGGGTCAGAGGCCCCTAGGTGGAGGACCAGTGGGCACCCTGGGGCCTATACTTCAAGTCCAGGGAGAAAGGTGGACCCCTGGGTAGCTTGCTGGGGTCAGAGGCCCCTAGGTGGAGGTCAAGGGGGCACCCTGGGGCCTCTACTGCAAGTCCAGGGAGAGACATGGACCCCTGGGTAGCTTGCTGGGGTCTTAGGCCCCTAGGTGGAGGGCCAGTGGGCACCCTGGGGCCTATACTTCTAGTCCAGGGAGAAAGGTGGACTCCTGGGTAGCTTGCTGAGGTCAGAGGCCCATAGGTGGAGGGCCAGGGGGTACCCTAGGGCCTCTACTGCAAGTCCAGGGGGAGAGGTGGACCCCTGTGTAGCTTGCTGTGGTCAGAGGACCCTAGGTGGAGGGCCAGGGGGCACCCTTCGGCCTCTACTGCAAGTCTAGGGAGAGTTGTGGACCCCTGGGTAGCTTGCTGGGGTCAGAGGCCCGTTGGTGGAGGGCCAGCGGGAACCCTGGGGCCTCTACTGCAAGTCCAGGGAGAGAGTTGGGCCCCTGGGTAGCTTGCTGGGGTCTTAGGCCCCTACATGGAATGCCAGGGGGCACCCTGGGGCCTCTTCTGCAAGTCCAGGAAGAGTTGTGGACCCCTTGGTAGCTTGCTGTGGTCTTAGGCCCCTAGGTGGAGGGCCAAGGGGCACCCTGGGGCCTATACTGCCAGTCCAGGGAGAGAGGTGGACCACTTGGTAGCTTGCTGAGGTCAGAGGCCCATAGGTGGAGGGCCAGGGGTACCCTAGGGCCTGTTCTGCAAGTCCAGGGAGAGAGGTGGATCCCTGGGTAGCTTGCTGGGAACTAAAGCCCCTAGGTGGAGGGCCATTGGGCACCCTGGGGACTATACTTCTAGTCCAGGGAGAAAGGTGGACCCCTGGGTAGCTTGCTGGGGTCAGAGGCCCCTAGGTGGAGGGCAAAGGGGCACCCTGGGGCCTCTACTGCAAGTCCAGGGAGAGTTTTGGACCTCTGGGTAGCTTGCTGGGGTCTTAGGCCCCTAGGTGGAGGGCCAGGAGGTACCCTAGGGCCTCTACTGCAAGACCAGGGAGAGAGGTGGACCCCTGGGTAGCTTGCTGGGGTCAGAGGCAACTAGGTGGAGGGCCAGGGGGCATCCTGGGGAAAATCTTGCAAGTCCAGGGAGAGAGGTGGACCCCTAGGGAGCTTTCTTGTGTCAGAGGCCCCTAGGTGGAGGGCCAGGGGGCACACTGGGGCCTGTACTGCCAGTCCAGGGAGAGAGGTGGACCCCTGGGTAGCTTGCTGGGGTAAGAGGCCCCTAGAAGGAGGGCCAGGGGGCACCCTGGGGCCTCTACTGCAAGTCCAGGGAGAGTTGTGGACCCCTTGGTAGCTTGCTGGGGTCATAGGCCCCTAGGTGGAGGGCCAGGAGGTACCCTAGGGCCTCTACTGCAAGATCAGGGAGAGAGGTGGACCCCTGGGGAGCTTTCTTGTGTCAGAGGCCCCTAGGTGGAGGGTTAGGGGGCACACTGGGGCCTGTACTGCCAGTCCAGGTAGAGAGGTGGACCCCTGGGTAGCTTGCTGGGGTCAGAGGCCCCTAGAAGGAGGGCCAGGGGGCACCCTGGGGCCACTACTGCAAGTCCAGGGAGAGTTGTGGACCCCTTGGTAGCTTGCTGGGGTCATAGGTCCTTAGGTGGAGGGCCAAGGGGCACCCTGGGGCCTATACTTCAAGTCCAGGGAGAAAGGTGGACCCCTGGGTAGCTTGCTGGGGTCAGAAGCCCCTAGGTGGAGGTCAAGGGGGCACCCTGGGGCCTCTACTGCAAGTCCAGGGAGAGACATGGACCCCTGGGTAGCTTGCTGGGGTCTTAGGCCCCTATGTGGAGGGCCAGTGGGCACCCTGGGGCCTCTACTGTAAGTCCAGGGAGAGACATGGACCCCTGGGTAGCTTGCTGGGGTCTTAGGCCCCTAGGTGGAGGGCCAGTGGGCACCCTCGGGCCTATACTTCTAGTCCAGGGAGAAAGGTGGACCCCTGGGTAGCTTGCTGGGGTCAGAGGCCCCTAGGTGGAGGGCAAGGTTGCACCCTGGGGCCTCTACTGCAAGTCCCGGGAGAGAGGTGGAACCCTGAGTAGCTTGCTGGGGTCCTAGGCCCCTAGGTGGAGGGCCAGGGGGCACCCTGGGGCCTATACTTCAAGTCAAGGGAGAGAGGTGGACCCCTGAGTAGCTTGCTGGGATCTTAGGCCCCTAGGTGGAGGGTCAGGGGGCGCCCTGGGGCCTATACTGCAAGTCCAGGGAGAGATGTGGACCCCTGGGTAGCTTGCTGGGGTCAGAGGCCCCTAGTTGGACGGCCAGGGGACACCCTGGGGCCTCTACTGTAAGTCCAGGGAGAGACATGGACCCCTGGGTAGCTTGCTGGGGTCTTAGGCCCCTAGGTGGAGGGCCAGTGGGCACCCTGGGGCCTATACTTCTAGTCCAGGGAGAAAGGTGGACCCCTGGGTAGCTTGCTGGGGTCAGAGGCCCCTAGGTGGAGGGCCAGGGGGCACCTTGGGGCCTCTACTGTAAGTCCAGGGAGAGACATGGACCCCTGGGTAGCTTGCTGGGGTCTTAGGCCCCTAGGTGGAGGGCCAGGAGGTACCCTAGGGCCTCGACTGCAAGTCCAGTGAGAAAGGTGGACCCCTGGGTAGCTTGCTGGGGTCAGAGGCCCCTAGGTGGAGGACCAGTGGGCACCCTGGGGCCTATACTTCAAGTCCAGGGAGAAAGGTGGACCCCTGGGTAGCTTGCTGGGGTCAGAAGCCCCTAGGTGGAGGTCAAGGGGGCACCCTGGGGCCTCTACTGCAAGTCCAGGGAGAGACATGGACCCCTGGGTAGCTTGCTGGGGTCTTAGGCCCCTAGGTGGAGGGCCAGTGGGCACCCTGGGGCCTATACTTCTAGTCCAGGGAGAAAGGTGGACTCCTGGGTAGCTTGCTGAGGTCAGAGGCCCATAGGTGGAGGGCCAGGGGGTACCCTAGGGCCTCTACTGCAAGTCCAGGGGGAGAGGTGGACCCCTGTGTAGCTTGCTGTGGTCAGAGGACCCTAGGTGGAGGGCCAGGGGGCACCCTTCGGCCTCTACTGCAAGTCTAGGGAGAGTTGTGGACCCCTTGGTAGCTTGCTGTGGTCTTAGGCCCCTAGGTGGAGGGCCAAGGGGCACCCTGGGGCCTATACTGCCAGTCCAGGGAGAGAGGTGGACCACTTGGTAGCTTGCTGAGGTCAGAGGCCCATAGGTGGAGGGCCAGGGGTACCCTAGGGCCTGTTCTGCAAGTCCAGGGAGAGAGGTGGATCCCTGGGTAGCTTGCTGGGAACTAAAGCCCCTAGGTGGAGGGCCATTGGGCACCCTGGGGACTATACTTCTAGTCCAGGGAGAAAGGTGGACCCCTGGGTAGCTTGCTGGGGTCAGAGGCCCCTAGGTGGAGGGCAAAGGGGCACCCTGGGGCCTCTACTGCAAGTCCAGGGAGAGTTTTGGACCTCTGGGTAGCTTGCTGGGGTCTTAGGCCCCTAGGTGGAGGGCCAGGAGGTACCCTAGGGCCTCTACTGCAAGACCAGGGAGAGAGGTGGACCCCTGGGTAGCTTGCTGGGGTCAGAGGCAACTAGGTGGAGGGCCAGGGGGCATCCTGGGGAAAATCTTGCAAGTCCAGGGAGAGAGGTGGACCCCTAGGGAGCTTTCTTGTGTCAGAGGCCCCTAGGTGGAGGGCCAGGGGGCACACTGGGGCCTGTACTGCCAGTCCAGGGAGAGAGGTGGACCCCTGGGTAGCTTGCTGGGGTAAGAGGCCCCTAGAAGGAGGGCCAGGGGGCACCCTGGGGCCTCTACTGCAAGTCCAGGGAGAGTTGTGGACCCCTTGGTAGCTTGCTGGGGTCATAGGCCCCTAGGTGGAGGGCCAGGAGGTACCCTAGGGCCTCTACTGCAAGATCAGGGAGAGAGGTGGACCCCTGGGGAGCTTTCTTGTGTCAGAGGCCCCTAGGTGGAGGGTTAGGGGGCACACTGGGGCCTGTACTGCCAGTCCAGGTAGAGAGGTGGACCCCTGGGTAGCTTGCTGGGGTCAGAGGCCCCTAGAAGGAGGGCCAGGGGGCACCCTGGGGCCACTACTGCAAGTCCAGGGAGAGTTGTGGACCCCTTGGTAGCTTGCTGGGGTCATAGGTCCTTAGGTGGAGGGCCAAGGGGCACCCTGGGGCCTATACTTCAAGTCCAGGGAGAAAGGTGGACCCCTGGGTAGCTTGCTGGGGTCAGAAGCCCCTAGGTGGAGGTCAAGGGGGCACCCTGGGGCCTCTACTGCAAGTCCAGGGAGAGACATGGACCCCTGGGTAGCTTGCTGGGGTCTTAGGCCCCTATGTGGAGGGCCAGTGGGCACCCTGGGGCCTCTACTGTAAGTCCAGGGAGAGACATGGACCCCTGGGTAGCTTGCTGGGGTCTTAGGCCCCTAGGTGGAGGGCCAGTGGGCACCCTCGGGCCTATACTTCTAGTCCAGGGAGAAAGGTGGACCCCTGGGTAGCTTGCTGGGGTCAGAGGCCCCTAGGTGGAGGGCAAGGTTGCACCCTGGGGCCTCTACTGCAAGTCCCGGGAGAGAGGTGGAACCCTGAGTAGCTTGCTGGGGTCCTAGGCCCCTAGGTGGAGGGCCAGGGGGCACCCTGGGGCCTATACTTCAAGTCAAGGGAGAGAGGTGGACCCCTGAGTAGCTTGCTGGGATCTTAGGCCCCTAGGTGGAGGGTCAGGGGGCGCCCTGGGGCCTATACTGCAAGTCCAGGGAGAGATGTGGACCCCTGGGTAGCTTGCTGGGGTCAGAGGCCCCTAGTTGGACGGCCAGGGGACACCCTGGGGCCTCTACTGTAAGTCCAGGGAGAGACATGGACCCCTGGGTAGCTTGCTGGGGTCTTAGGCCCCTAGGTGGAGGGCCAGTGGGCACCCTGGGGCCTATACTTCTAGTCCAGGGAGAAAGGTGGACCCCTGGGTAGCTTGCTGGGGTCAGAGGCCCCTAGGTGGAGGGCCAGGGGGCACCTTGGGGCCTCTACTGTAAGTCCAGG
This sequence comes from Danio rerio, assembly GCF_052040795.2. Taxonomy (NCBI): domain Eukaryota; kingdom Metazoa; phylum Chordata; class Actinopteri; order Cypriniformes; family Danionidae; genus Danio; species Danio rerio. The sequence goes on along the minus strand of NC_141037.1, from coordinate 52,463,639 downwards.
GAGAGACATGGACCCCTGGGTAGCTTGCTGGGGTCTTAGGCCCCTAGGTGGAGGGCCAGGAGGTACCCTAGGGCCTCGACTGCAAGTCCAGTGAGAAAGGTGGACCCCTGGGTAGCTTGCTGGGGTCAGAGGCCCCTAGGTGGAGGACCAGTGGGCACCCTGGGGCCTATACTTCAAGTCCAGGGAGAAAGGTGGACCCCTGGGTAGCTTGCTGGGGTCAGAAGCCCCTAGGTGGAGGTCAAGGGGGCACCCTGGGGCCTCTACTGCAAGTCCAGGGAGAGACATGGACCCCTGGGTAGCTTGCTGGGGTCTTAGGCCCCTAGGTGGAGGGCCAGTGGGCACCCTGGGGCCTATACTTCTAGTCCAGGGAGAAAGGTGGACTCCTGGGTAGCTTGCTGAGGTCAGAGGCCCATAGGTGGAGGGCCAGGGGGTACCCTAGGGCCTCTACTGCAAGTCCAGGGGGAGAGGTGGACCCCTGTGTAGCTTGCTGTGGTCAGAGGACCCTAGGTGGAGGGCCAGGGGGCACCCTTCGGCCTCTACTGCAAGTCTAGGGAGAGTTGTGGACCCCTGGGTAGCTTGCTGGGGTCAGAGGCCCGTTGGTGGAGGGCCAGCGGGAACCCTGGGGCCTCTACTGCAAGTCCAGGGAGAGAGTTGGGCCCCTGGGTAGCTTGCTGGGGTCTTAGGCCCCTACATGGAATGCCAGGGGGCACCCTGGGGCCTCTTCTGCAAGTCCAGGGAGAGTTTTGGACCTCTGGGTAGCTTGCTGGGGTCTTAGGCCCCTAGGTGGAGGGCCAGGAGGTACCCTAGGGCCTCTACTGCAAGACCAGGGAGAGAGGTGGACCCCTGGGTAGCTTGCTGGGGTCAGAGGCAACTAGGTGGAGGGCCAGGGGGCATCCTGGGGAAAATCTTGCAAGTCCAGGGAGAGAGGTGGACCCCTAGGGAGCTTTCTTGTGTCAGAGGCCCCTAGGTGGAGGGCCAGGGGGCACACTGGGGCCTGTACTGCCAGTCCAGGGAGAGAGGTGGACCCCTGGGTAGCTTGCTGGGGTAAGAGGCCCCTAGAAGGAGGGCCAGGGGGCACCCTGGGGCCTCTACTGCAAGTCCAGGGAGAGTTGTGGACCCCTTGGTAGCTTGCTGGGGTCATAGGCCCCTAGGTGGAGGGCCAGGAGGTACCCTAGGGCCTCTACTGCAAGATCAGGGAGAGAGGTGGACCCCTGGGGAGCTTTCTTGTGTCAGAGGCCCCTAGGTGGAGGGTTAGGGGGCACACTGGGGCCTGTACTGCCAGTCCAGGTAGAGAGGTGGACCCCTGGGTAGCTTGCTGGGGTCAGAGGCCCCTAGAAGGAGGGCCAGGGGGCACCCTGGGGCCACTACTGCAAGTCCAGGGAGAGTTGTGGACCCCTTGGTAGCTTGCTGGGGTCATAGGTCCTTAGGTGGAGGGCCAAGGGGCACCCTGGGGCCTATACTTCAAGTCCAGGGAGAAAGGTGGACCCCTGGGTAGCTTGCTGGGGTCAGAAGCCCCTAGGTGGAGGTCAAGGGGGCACCCTGGGGCCTCTACTGCAAGTCCAGGGAGAGACATGGACCCCTGGGTAGCTTGCTGGGGTCTTAGGCCCCTATGTGGAGGGCCAGTGGGCACCCTGGGGCCTCTACTGTAAGTCCAGGGAGAGACATGGACCCCTGGGTAGCTTGCTGGGGTCTTAGGCCCCTAGGTGGAGGGCCAGTGGGCACCCTCGGGCCTATACTTCTAGTCCAGGGAGAAAGGTGGACCCCTGGGTAGCTTGCTGGGGTCAGAGGCCCCTAGGTGGAGGGCAAGGTTGCACCCTGGGGCCTCTACTGCAAGTCCCGGGAGAGAGGTGGAACCCTGAGTAGCTTGCTGGGGTCCTAGGCCCCTAGGTGGAGGGCCAGGGGGCACCCTGGGGCCTATACTTCAAGTCAAGGGAGAGAGGTGGACCCCTGAGTAGCTTGCTGGGATCTTAGGCCCCTAGGTGGAGGGTCAGGGGGCGCCCTGGGGCCTATACTGCAAGTCCAGGGAGAGATGTGGACCCCTGGGTAGCTTGCTGGGGTCAGAGGCCCCTAGTTGGACGGCCAGGGGACACCCTGGGGCCTCTACTGTAAGTCCAGGGAGAGACATGGACCCCTGGGTAGCTTGCTGGGGTCTTAGGCCCCTAGGTGGAGGGCCAGTGGGCACCCTGGGGCCTATACTTCTAGTCCAGGGAGAAAGGTGGACCCCTGGGTAGCTTGCTGGGGTCAGAGGCCCCTAGGTGGAGGGCCAGGGGGCACCTTGGGGCCTCTACTGTAAGTCCAGGGAGAGACATGGACCCCTGGGTAGCTTGCTGGGGTCTTAGGCCCCTAGGTGGAGGGCCAGGAGGTACCCTAGGGCCTCGACTGCAAGTCCAGTGAGAAAGGTGGACCCCTGGGTAGCTTGCTGGGGTCAGAGGCCCCTAGGTGGAGGACCAGTGGGCACCCTGGGGCCTATACTTCAAGTCCAGGGAGAAAGGTGGACCCCTGGGTAGCTTGCTGGGGTCAGAAGCCCCTAGGTGGAGGTCAAGGGGGCACCCTGGGGCCTCTACTGCAAGTCCAGGGAGAGACATGGACCCCTGGGTAGCTTGCTGGGGTCTTAGGCCCCTAGGTGGAGGGCCAGTGGGCACCCTGGGGCCTATACTTCTAGTCCAGGGAGAAAGGTGGACTCCTGGGTAGCTTGCTGAGGTCAGAGGCCCATAGGTGGAGGGCCAGGGGGTACCCTAGGGCCTCTACTGCAAGTCCAGGGGGAGAGGTGGACCCCTGTGTAGCTTGCTGTGGTCAGAGGACCCTAGGTGGAGGGCCAGGGGGCACCCTTCGGCCTCTACTGCAAGTCTAGGGAGAGTTGTGGACCCCTGGGTAGCTTGCTGGGGTCAGAGGCCCGTTGGTGGAGGGCCAGCGGGAACCCTGGGGCCTCTACTGCAAGTCCAGGGAGAGAGTTGGGCCCCTGGGTAGCTTGCTGGGGTCTTAGGCCCCTACATGGAATGCCAGGGGGCACCCTGGGGCCTCTTCTGCAAGTCCAGGAAGAGTTGTGGACCCCTTGGTAGCTTGCTGTGGTCTTAGGCCCCTAGGTGGAGGGCCAAGGGGCACCCTGGGGCCTATACTGCTAGTCCAGGGAGAGAGGTGGACCACTTGGTAGCTTGCTGAGGTCAGAGGCCCATAGGTGGAGGGCCAGGGGTACCCTAGGGCCTGTTCTGCAAGTCCAGGGAGAGAGGTGGATCCCTGGGTAGCTTGCTGGGAACTAAAGCCCCTAGGTGGAGGGCCAAGGGGTACCCTAGGGTCTCTACTGCAAGTCCAGGGAGAGAGGTGGATCCCTGGGTAGCTTGCTGGGAACTAAAGCCCCTAGGTTGAGGGCCAGGGGGTACCCTAGGGCCTCTACTGCAAGTCCAGGGAGAGGGGGGGACCCCTAAGTAGCTAGCTGGGTTTCAGAGGCCCTTAGGTGGAGGGCCAGGGGGCACCCTGGGGCCTTTAGTGCAAGTCCAGGGAGAGAGGAGGGCCCCTTTGTAACTTACTGGGGTCAGAGGCCCTTAGGTGGAGGGCAAGGGGGCTTCCTGGGGCCTCTATTGCAAGTCCATTGAGAGAGTTGGGCCCCTGGGTAGCTTGTTGGGGTCGTATGCCCCTTGGTGGAGGGCCAGGGGGCACCCTGGGGCCTTTACTGCAAGTCCAGGGAGAGTTGTGGAACCCTTGGTAGCTTGCTGGGGTCAGAGGCCCCTAGTTGGAGAGCCAGGGGGCAACTTGGGGCCTATACTGTAAGTCCAGGGAGAGACATGGACCCCTGGGTAGCTTGCTGGGGTCTTAGGCCCCTAGGTGGAGGGCCATTGGGCACCCTGGGGACTATACTTCTAGTCCAGAGAGAAAGGTGGACCCCTGGGTAGCTTGCTGGGGTCAGAAGCCCCTAGGTGGAGGTCAAGGGGGCACCCTGGGGCCTCTACTGCAAGTCCAGGGAGAGACATGGACCCCTGGGTAGCTCGCTGGGGTCTTAGGCCCCTAGGTGGAGGGCCAGTGGGCACCCTGGGGCCTCTACTGTAAGTCCAGGGAGAGACATGGACCCCTGGGTAGCTTGCTGGGGTCTTAGGCCCCTAGGTGGAGGGCCAGTGGGCACCCTCGGGCCTATACTTCTAGTCCAGGGAGAAAGGTGGACCCCTGGGTAGCTTGCTGGGGTCAGAGGCCCCTAGGTGGAGGGCAAGGGGGCACCCTGGGGCCTCTACTGCAAGTCCCGGTAGAGAGGTGGACCCCTGGGTCGCTTGCTGGGGTCCTAGGCCCCTAGGTGGAGGGCCAGGGGGCACCCTGGGGCCTATACTTAAAGTCCAGGGAGAAAGGTGGACCCCTGGGTAGCTTGCTGGGGTCAGAGGCCCCTAGGTGGAGGGCAAGGGGCACCCTGGGGCCTCTACTGCAAGTCCAGGGAGAGTTTTTGACCTCTGGGTAGCTTGCTGGGGTCTTAGGCCCCTAGGTGGAGGGCCAGGAGGTACCCTAGGGCCTCTACTGCAAGTCCAGGGAGAGAGGTGGACCCCTGGGTAGCTTGCTGGGGTCAGAGGCAACAAGGTTGAGGGCCAGGGGGCATCCTGGGGAAAATCCTGCAAGTCCAGGGAGAGAGGTGGACCCCTGGGGAGCTTTCATGTGTCAGAGGCCCCTAGGTTGAGGGCCAGGGGGCACCCTGGGGCCTGCACTGCCAGTCCAGGGAGAGAGGTGGACACCTGGGTAGCTTGCTGTGGTCTTAGGCCCCTAGGTGGAGGGCCAGGGGGCACCCTGGGGCCTATACTGCAAGTCCAGGGGGAGAGGTGGACCCCTGTGTAGCTTGCTGTGGTCAGAGGACCCTAGGTGGAGGGCCAGGGGGCACCCTTCGGCCTCTACTGCAAGTCTAGGGAGAGTTGTGGACCCCTGGGTAGCTTGCTGGGGTCAGAGGCCCGTTGGTGGAGGGCCAGCGGGAACCCTGGGGCCTCTACTGCAAGTCCAGGGAGAGAGTTGGGCCCCTGGGTAGCTTGCTGGGGTCTTAGGCCCCTACATGGAATGCCAGGGGGCACCCTGGGGCCTCTTCTGCAAGTCCAGGAAGAGTTGTGGACCCCTTGGTAGCTTGCTGTGGTCTTAGGCCCCTAGGTGGAGGGCCAAGGGGCACCCTGGGGCCTATACTGCCAGTCCAGGGAGAGAGGTGGACCACTTGGTAGCTTGCTGAGGTCAGAGGCCCATAGGTGGAGGGCCAGGGGTACCCTAGGGCCTGTTCTGCAAGTCCAGGGAGAGAGGTGGATCCCTGGGTAGCTTGCTGGGAACTAAAGCCCCTAGGTGGAGGGCCAAGGGGTACCCTAGGGTCTCTACTGCAAGTCCAGGGAGAGAGGTGGATCCCTGGGTAGCTTGCTGGGAACTAAAGCCCCTAGTTTGAGGGCCAGGGGGTACCCTAGGGCCTCTACTGCAAGTCCAGGGAGAGGGGGGGACCCCTAAGTAGCTAGCTGGGTTTCAGAGGCCCTTAGGTGGAGGGCCAGGGGGCACCCTGGGGCCTCTAGTGCAAGTCCAGGGAGAGAGGAGGGCCCCTTTGTAACTTACTGGGGTCAGAGGCCCTTAGGTGGAGGGCAAGGGGGCTTCCTGGGGCCTCTATTGCAAGTCCATTGAGAGAGTTGGGCCCCTGGGTAGCTTGTTGGGGTCGTATGCCCCTTGGTGGAGGGCCAGGGGGCACCCTGGGGCCTTTACTGCAAGTCCAGGGAGAGTTGTGGAACCCTTGGTAGCTTGCTGGGGTCAGAGGCCCCTAGTTGGAGAGCCAGGGGGCACCCTGGGGCCTCTACTGCAAGTCCAGGGAGAGACATGGACCCCTGGGTAGCTCGCTGGGGTCTTAGGCCCCTAGTTGGAGGGCCAGTGGGCACCCTGGGGCCTCTACTGTAAGTCCAGGGAGAGACATGGACCCCTGGGTAGCTTGCTGGGGTCTTAGGCCCCTAGGTGGAGGGCCAGTGGGCACCCTCGGGCCTATACTTCTAGTCCAGGGAGAAAGGTGGACCCCTGGGTAGCTTGCTGGGGTCAGAGGCCCCTAGGTGGAGGGCAAGGGGGCACCCTGGGGCCTCTACTACAAGTCCCGGTAGAGAGGTGGACCCCTGGGTCGCTTGCTGGGGTCCTAGGCCCCTAGGTGGAGGGCCAGGGGGCACCCTGGGGCCTATACTTAAAGTCCAGGGAGAAAGGTGGACCCCTGGGTAGCTTGCTGGGGTCAGAGGCCCCTAGGTGGAGGGCAAGGGGCACCCTGGGGCCTCTACTGCAAGTCCAGGGAGAGTTTTTGACCTCTGGGTAGCTTGCTGGGGTCTTAGGCCCCTAGGTGGAGGGCCAGGAGGTACCCTAGGGCCTCTACTGCAAGTCCAGGGAGAGAGGTGGACCCCTGGGTAGCTTGCTGGGGTCAGAGGCAACAAGGTTGAGGGCCAGGGGGCATCCTGGGGAAAATCCTGCAAGTCCAGGGAGAGAGGTGGACCCCTGGGGAGCTTTCATGTGTCAGAGGCCCCTAGGTTGAGGGCCAGGGGGCACCCTGGGGCCTGCACTGCCAGTCCAGGGAGAGAGGTGGACACCTGGGTAGCTTGCTGTGGTCTTAGGCCCCTAGGTGGAGGGCCAGGGGGCACCCTGGGGCCTATACTGCAAGTCCATGGAAAGATGTGGACCCCTGGGTAGCTTGCTGGGGTCAGAGTTCCCTAGAAGGAGGGCAAAGGGGCACCCTGGGGCCTCTACTGCAAGTCCAGGGAGAGTTTTGGACCTCTGGGTAGCTTGCTGGGGTCTTAGACCCCTAGAAGGAGGGTCAGGAGGTACCCTAGGGCCTCTACTGCAAGACCTGAGAGAGAGGTGGACCCCTGGGTAGCTTGCTGGGGTCAGAGGCAACTAGGTGGAGGGCCAGGGGGCATCCTGGGGAAAATCCTGCAAGTCCAGGGAGAGAGGTGGACCCCTGGGGAGCTTTCTTGTGTCTGAGGCCCCTAGGTGGAGGGCCAGGGGGCACACTGGGGCCTGTACTGCCAGTCCAGGGAGAGAGGTAGACCCCTAGGTAGCTTGCTGGGGTCTTAGGCCCCTAGAAGGAGGGCCAGGGGGCACCCTGGGGCCTCTACTGCAAGTCCAGGGAGAGTTGTGGACCCCTTGGTAGCTTGCTGGGGTCATAGGCCCTTAGGTGGAGGGCCAAGGGGCACCCTGGGGCCTATACTTCAAGTCCAGGGAGAAAGGTGGACCCCTGGGTAGCTTGCTGGGGTCAGAGGCCCCTAGGTGGAGGTCAAGGGGGCACCCTGGGGCCTCTACTGCAAGTCCAGGGAGAGACATGGACCCCTGGGTAGCTTGCTGGGGTCTTAGGCCCCTAGGTGGAGGGCCAGTGGGCACCCTGGGGCCTATACTTCTAGTCCAGGGAGAAAGGTGGACCCCTGGGTAGCTTGCTGAGGTCAGAGGCCCATAGGTGGAGGGCCAGGGGGTACCCTAGGGCCTCTACTGCAAGTCCAGGGGCAGAGGTGGACCCCTGTGTAGCTTGCTGTGGTCAGAGGACCCTAGGTGGAGGGCCAGGGGGCACCCTTCGGCCTCTACTGCAAGTCCAGGGAGAGAGTTGGGCCCCTGGGTAGCTTGCTGGGGTCTTAGGCCCCTACATGGAATGCCAGGGGGCACCCTGGGGCCTCCTCTGCAAGTCCAGGGAGAGTTGTGGACCCCTTGGTAGCTTGCTGTGGTCTTAGGCCCCTAGGTGGAGGGCCAAGGGGCACCCTGGGGCCTATACTGCCAGTCCAGGGAGAGAGGTGGACCACTTGGTAGCTTGCTGAGGTCAGAGGCCCATAGGTGGAGGGCCAGGGGTACCCTAGGGCCTGTTCTGCAAGTCCAGGGAGAGAGGTGGATCCCTGGGTAGCTTGCTATGGTCAGAAGCCCCTAGGTGGAGGTCAAGGGGGCACCCTGGGGCCTCTACTGCAAGTCCAGGGAGAGACATGGACCCCTGGGTAGCTTGCTGGGGTCTTAGGCCCCTAGGTGGAGGGCCAGTGGGCACCCTGGGGCCTCTACTGTAAGTCCAGGGAGAGACATGGACCCCTGGGTAGCTTGCTGGGGTTTTAGGCCCCTAGGTGGAGGGCCACTGGGCACCCTCGGGCCTATACTTCTAGTCCAGGGAGAAAGGTGGACCCCTGGGTAGCTTGCTGGGGTCAGAGGCCCCTAGGTGGAGGGCAAGGGGGCACCCTGGGGCCTCTACTGCAAGTCCCGGGAGAGAGGTGGACCCCTGGGTAGCTTGCTGGGGTCCTAGGCTCCTAGGTGGAGGGCCAGGGGGCACCCTGGGGCCTATACTTCAAGTCAAGGGAGAGAGGTGGACCCCAGGGTAGCTTGCTGGGATCTTAGGCCCCTAGGTGGAGGGCCAGGGGGCGCCCTGGGGCCTATACTGCAAGTCCAGGGAGAGATGTGGACCCCTGGGTAGCTTGCTGGGGTCAGAGGCCCCTAGTTGGAGGGCCAGGGGACACCCTGGGGCCTCTACTGTAAGTCCAGGGAGAAACATGGACCCCTGGGTAGCTTGCTGGGGTCTTAGGCCCCTAGGTGGAGGGCCAGTTGGCACCCTGGGGCCTATACTTCTAGTCCAGGGAGAAAGGTGGACCCCTGGGTAGCTTGCTGGGGTCAGAGGCCCCTAGGTGGAGGGAAAGGGGCACCCTGGGGCCTCTACTGCAAGTCCAGGGAGAGTTTTTACCTCTGGGTAGCTTGCTGGGGTCTTAGGCCCCTAGGTGGAGGGCCAGGAGGTACCCTAGGGCCTCTACTGCAAGTCCAGGGAGAGAGGTGGACCCCTGGGTAGCTTGCTGGGGTCAGAGGCAACAAGGTTGAGGGCCAGGGGGCATCCTGGGGAAAATCCTGCAAGTCCAGGGAGAGAGGTGGACCCCTGGGGAGCTTTCATGTGTCAGAGGCCCCTAGGTTGAGGGCCAGGGGGCACCCTGGGGCCTGCACTGCCAGTCCAGGGAGAGAGGTGGACACCTGGGTAGCTTGCTGTGGTCTTAGGCCCCTAGGTGGAGGGCCAGGGGGCACCCTGGGGCCTATACTGCAAGTCCATGGAAAGATGTGGACCCCTGGGTAGCTTGCTGGGGTCAGAGGCCCCTAGAAGGAGGGCAAAGGGGCACCCTGGGGCCTCTACTGCAAGTCCAGGGAGAGTTTTGGACCTCTGGGTAGCTTGCTGGGGTCTTAGACCCCTAGAAGGAGGGCCAGGAGGTACCCTAGGGCCTCTACTGCAAGACCTGAGAGAGAGGTGGACCCCTGGGTAGCTTGCTGGGGTCAGAGGCAACTAGGTGGAGGGCCAGGGGGCATCCTGGGGAAAATCCTGCAAGTCCAGGGAGAGAGGTGGACCCCTGGGGAGCTTTCTTGTGTCAGAGGCCCCTGGGTGGAGGGCCAGGGGGCACACTGGGGCCTGTACTGCCAGTCCAGGGAGAGAGGTAGACCCCTGGGTAGCTTGCTGGGGTCTTAGGCCCCAAGAATGAGGGCCATGGGGCACCCTGGGGCCTCTACTGCAAGTCCAGGGAGAGTTGTGGACCCCTTGGTAGCTTGCTGGGGTCATAGGCCCTTAGGTGGAGGGCCAAGGGGCACCCTGGGGCCTATACTTCAAGTCCAGGGAGAAAGGTGGACCCCTGGGTAGCTTGCTGGGGTCAGAAGCCCCTAGGTGGACGTCAAGGGGGCACCCTGGGGCCTCTACTGCAAGTCCAGGGAGAGACATGGACCCCTGGGTAGCTTGCTGGGGTCTTAGGCCCCTAGGTGGAGGGCCAGTGGGCACCCTGGGGCCTCTACTGTAAGTCCAGGGAGAGACATGGACCCCTGGGTAGCTTGCTGGGGTCTTAGGCCCCTAGGTGGAGGGCCAGTGGGCACCCTCGGGCCTATACTTCTAGTCCAGGGAGAAAGGTGGACCCCTGGGTAGCTTGCTGGGGTCAGAGGCCCCTAGGTGGAGGGCAAGGGGGCACCCTGGGGTCTCTACTGCAAGTCCCGGTAGAGAGGTGGACCCCTGGGTAGCTTGCTGGGGTCCTAGGCCCCTAGGTGGAGGGCCAGGGGGCACCCTGGGGCCTATACTTCAAGTCAAGGGAGAGATGTGGACCCCTGGGTAGCTTGCTGGGGTCAGAGGCCCCTAGTTGGAGGGCCAGGGGAAACCCTAGGGCCTCTACTGTAAGTCAAGGGAGAGACATGGACCCCTGGGTAGCTTGCTGGGGTCTTAGGCCCCTAGGTGGATGGCCAGTGGGCACCCTGGGGCCTATACTTCTAGTCCAGGGAGAAAGGTGGACCCCTGGGTAGCTTGCTGGGGTCAGAGGCCCCTAGGTGGAGGGCAAGGGGCACCCTGGGGCCTCTACTGCAAGTCCAGGGAGAGTTTTTGACCTCTGGGTAGCTTGCTGGGGTCTTAGGCCCCTAGGTGGAAGGCCAGGAGGTACCCTAGGGCCTCTACTGCAAGTCCAGGGAGAGAGGTGGACCCCTGGGTAGCTTGCTGGGGTCAGAGGCCCCTAGGTGCAGGGCAAGGGGGCACCCTGGGGCCTCTACTGCAAGTCAAGGGAGAGTTGTGGACCCCTGGGTAGCTTGCTGGGGTCAGAGGCCCCTGGGTGGAGGGCAAGGGGGCACCCTGGGGCCTATACTGCAAGTCCAGGGAGAGAGGTGGACCCCTGGGTAGCTTTCTGGGGTCAGCGCCCCTAGCTGGAGGGCCAGGGGGCACCCTGGGTCCTATACTGGAAGTCCAGGGAGAGAAGTGGACCCCTGGGTAGCTTGATGGTGTCTGAAGCCCATAGGTGGAGGGCAAGGGGGTACCCTAGGGCTTCTACCGCAAGTCCAGGGAGAGAGGTGGACCCCTGTGTAGCTTGCTGGGGTCAGGGGCCCTTAGGTGGAGGGCCAGGGGGCAACCTGGGGCCTCTACTGAAAGTCCAGGGAGAGTTGTGGACCCCTGGGTAGCTTGATGGTGTCTGAAGCCCACAGGTGGAGGGCAAGGGGGTACCCTAGGGCCTCTTCCGCTAGTCCAGGGAGAGAGGTGGACCCCTGTGTAGCTTGCTGGGGTCAGAGGCCCTTAGGTGGAGGGCCAGGGGGCACCCTGGGTCCTCTACTTAAAGTCCAGGGAGAGTTGTGGACCACTGGGTAGCTTGCTGGGGTCAGAGGCCCCTAGGTGGAGGGCCTGGGGGCACCCTGGGGCTTATACTGCAAGTCCAGGGAGATAATTGGACCCCTGGGTAGCTTGCTGGGGTCTTAAGCCCCTAGGTGGAGGGCCAGGGGGCACCCTGGGGCCTCTACTGCAAGTCCAGGGAGAGGGGTGGACCCCTGAGTAGCTTGCTGGGGTCCTAGGCCCCTAGTTGGAGGGCCAGGGGGCACCCTGGGGCCTATACTTCAAGTCAAGAGAGAGAGGTGGACCCCTGGGTAGCTTGCTGGGATCTTAGGCCCCTAGGTGGAGGGCCAGGGGGCACTCTGGGGCCTATACTGCAAGTCCAGGGAGAGATGTGGACCCCTGGGTAGCTTGCTGGGGTCAGAGGCCCCTAGTTGGAGGGCCAGGGGGCACCTTGGGGCCTCTACTGTAAGTCCAGGGAGAGACATGGACCCCTGGGTAGCTTGCTGGGGTCTTAGGCCCCTAGGTGGAGGGCCATTGGGCACCCTGGGGACTATACTTCTAGTCCAGGGAGAAAGGTGGACCCCTGGGTAGCTTGCTGGGGTCAGAGGCCCCTAGGTGGAGGGCAAAGGGGCACCCTGGGGCCTCTACTGCAAGTCCAGGGAGAGTTTTGGACCTCTGGGTAGCTTGCTGTGGTCTTAGGCCCCTAGGTGGAGGGCCAGGAGGTACCCTAGGGCCTCTACTGCAAGACCAGGGAGAGAGGTGGACCCCTGGGTAGCTTGCTGGGGTCAGAGGCAACTAGGTGGAGGGCCAGGGGGCATCCTGGGGAAAATCTTGCAAGTCCAGGGAGAGAGGTGGACCCCTGGGGAGCTTTCTTGTGTCAGAGGCCCCTAGGTGGAGGGCCAGGGGGCACACTGGGGCCTGTACTGCCAGTCCAGGGAGAGAGGTGGACCCCTGGGTAGCTTGCTGGGGTAAGAGGCCCCTAGAAGGAGGGCCAGGGGGCACCCTGGGGCCTCTACTGCAAGTCCAGGGAGAGTTGTGGACCCCTTGGTAGCTTGCTGGGGTCATAGGCCCTTAGGTGGAGGGCCAAGGGGCACACTGGGGCCTATACTTTAAGTCCAGGGAGAAAGGTGGACCCCTGGGGAGCTTGCTGGGGTCAGAAGCCCCTAGGTGGAGGGCAAGGGGGCACCCTGGGGCCTCTACTGCAAGTCCCGGTAGAGAGGTGGACCCCTGGTTAGCTTGCTGGGGTCCTAGGCCCCTAGGTGGAGGGCCAGGGGGCACCCTGGGGCCTATACTTCAAGTCAAGGGAGAGAGGTGGACCCCTGGATAGCTTGCTGGGATCTTAGACCCCTAGGTGGAGGGCCAGGGGGTACCCTAGGGCTTCTACTGCAAGACCAGGGAGAGAGGTGGACCCCTGGGTAGCTTGCTGGGATCTTAGGCCCCTAGGTGGAGGGCCAGGGGGCGCCCTGGGGCCTATACTGCAAGTCCAGGGAGAGAGGTGGACCCCTGGGTAGCTTGCTGGGGTCCTAGGCCCCTAGGTGGAGGGCCAGGGGGCACCCTGGGGGATATACTTCAAGTCAAGGGAGAGAGGTGGACCACTGGGTAGCTTTCTTGTGTCAGAGGCCCTTTAGGTGGATTGCCTGGGAGCACCCTGGGGCCTCTACTTACAGTCCAGGGAGAGAGGTGGACCCCCTGGGTAGCTTGCTAGGGTTTTAGGCCCCTAGGTGGAGGACCAGGGGGCACCCTAGGGCCTATACTGCAAGTCCATGGAGAGATGTGGACCCCTGGGTAGCTTGCTGGGGTCAGAGGCCCCTAGGTGCAGGGCAAGGGGGCACCCTGGGGCCTCTACTGCAAGTCAAGGGTGAGTTGTGGACCCCTGGGTAGCTTGCTGGGGTCTTAGGCCCCTGGGTGGAGGGCAAGGGGGCACCCTGGGGCCTATACTGCAAGTCCAGGGAGAGACATGGACCCCTGGGTAGCTTGCTGGGGTCTTAGGCCCCTAGGTGGGAGCCAGTGGGCACCCTCGGGCCTATACTTCTAGTCCAGGGAGAAAGGTGGACCCCTGGGTAGCTTGCTGGGGTCAGAGGCCCCTAGGTGGAGGGCAAGGTTGCACCCTGGGGCCTCTACTGCAAGTCCCGGGAGAGAGGTGGAACCCTGGGTAGCTTGCTGGGGTCCTAGGCCCCTAGGTGGAGGGCCAGGGGGCACCCTGGGGCCTATACTTCAAGTCAAGGGAGAGAGGTGGACCCCTGGGTAGCTTGCTGGGATCTTAGGCCCCTAGGTGGAGGGTCAGGGGGCGCCCTGGGGCCTATACTGCAAGTCCAGGGAGAGATGTGGACCCCTGGGTAGCTTGCTGGGGTCAGAGGCCCCTAGTTGGACGGCCAGGGGACACCCTGGGGCCTCTACTGTAAGTCCAGGGAGAGACATGGACCCCTGGGTAGCTTGCTGGGGTCTTAGGCCCCTTGGTGGAGGGCCAGTGGGCACCCTGGGGCCTATACTTCTAGTCCAGGGAGAAAGGTGGACCCCTGGGTAGCTTGCTGGGGTCAGAGGCCCCTAGGTGGAGGGCCAGGGGGCACCTTGGGGCCTCTACTGTAAGTCCAGGGAGAGACATGGACCCCTGGGTAGCTTGCTGGGGTCTTAGGCCCCTAGGTGGAGGGCCAGGAGGTACCCTAGGGCCTCGACTTTAAGTCCAGTGAGAAAGGTGGACCCCTGGGTAGCTTGCTGGGGTCAGAGGCCCCTAGGTGGAGGACCAGTGGGCACCCTGGGGCCTATACTTCAAGTCCAGGGAGAAAGGTGGACCCCTGGGTAGCTTGCTGGGGTCAGAGGCCCCTAGGTGGAGGTCAAGTGGGCACCCTGGGGCCTCTACTGCAAGTCCAGGGAGAGACATGGACCCCTTGGTAGCTTGCTGGGGTCTTAGGCCCCTAGGTGGAGGGCCAGGGGGCGCCCTGGGGCCTATACTGCAAGTCCAGGGAGAGATGTGGACCCCTGGGTAGCTTGCTGGGGTCAGAGGCCCCTAGTTGGACGGCCAGGGGACACCCTGGGGCCTCTACTGTAAGTCCAGGGAGAGACATGGACCCATGGGTAGCTTGCTGGGGTCTTAGGCCCCTAGGTGGAGGGCCAGTGGGCACCCTGGGGCCTATACTTCTAGTCCAGGGAGAAAGGTGGACCCCTGGGTAGCTTGCTGGGGTCAGAGGCCCCTAGGTGGAGGGCCAGGGGGCACCTTGGGGCCTCTACTGTAAGTCCAGGGAGAGACATGGACCCCTGGGTAGCTTGCTGGGGTCTTAGGCCCCTAGGTGGAGGGCCAGGAGGTACCCTAGGGCCTCGACTTTAAGTCCAGTGAGAAAGGTGGACCCCTGGGTAGCTTGCTGGGGTCAGAGGCCCCTAGGTGGAGGACCAGTGGGCACCCTGGGGCCTATACTTCAAGTCCAGGGAGAAAGGTGGACCCCTGGGTAGCTTGCTGGGGTCAGAGGCCCCTAGGTGGAGGTCAAGGGGGCACCCTGGGGCCTCTACTGCAAGTCCAGGGAGAGACATGGACCCCTGGGTAGCTTGCTGGGGTCTTAGGCCCCTAGGTGGAGGGCCAGTGGGCACCCTGGGGCCTATACTTCTAGTCCAGGGAGAAAGGTGGACCCCTGGGTAGCTTGCTGAGGTCAGAGGCCCATAGGTGGAGGGCCAGGGGGTACCCTAGGGCCTCTACAGCAAGTCCAGGGGGAGAGGTGGACCCCTGTGTAGCTTGCTGTGGTCAGAGGACCCTAGGTGGAGGGCCAGGGGGCACCCTTCGGCCTCTACTGCAAGTCTAGGGAGAGTTGTGGACCCCTGGGTAGCTTGCTGGGGTCAGAGGCCCGTTGGTGGAGGGCCAGCGGGCACCCTGGGGCCTCTACTGCAAGTCCAGGGAGAGAGTTGGGCCCCTGGGTAGCTTGCTGGGGTCTTAGGCCCCTACATGGAATGCCAGGGGGCACCCTGGGGCCTCTTCTGCAAGTCCAGGAAGAGTTGTGGACCCCTTGGTAGCTTGCTGTGGTCTTAGGCCCCTAGGTGGAGGGCCAAGGGGCACCCTGGGGCCTATACTGCCAGTCCAGGGAGAGAGGTGGACCACTTGGTAGCTTGCTGAGGTCAGAGGCCCATAGGTGGAGGGCCAGGGGTACCCTAGGGCCTGTTCTGCAAGTCCAGGGAGAGAGGTGGATCCCTGGGTAGCTTGCTGGGAACTAAAGCCCCTAGGTGGAGGGCCAAGGGGTACCCTAGGGTCTCTACTGCAAGTCCAGGGAGAGAGGTGGATCCCTGGGTAGCTTGCTGGGAACTAAAGCCCCTAGGTTGAGGGCCAGGGGGTACCCTAGGGCCTCTACTGCAAGTCCAGGGAGAGGGGGGGACCCCTAAGTAGCTAGCTGGGGTCAGAGGCCCTTAGGTGGAGGGCCAGGGGGCACCCTGGGGCCTCTAGTGCAAGTCCAGGGAGAGAGGAGGGCCCCTTTGTAACTTACTGGGGTCAGAGGCCCTTAGGTGGAGGGCAAGGGGGCTTCCTGGGGCCTCTATTGCAAGTCCATTGAGAGAGTTGGGCCCCTGGGTAGCTTGTTGGGGTCGTATGCCCCTTGGTGGAGGGCCAGGGGGCACCCTGGGGCCTTTACTGCAAGTCCAGGGAGAGTTGTGGAACCCTTGGTAGCTTGCTGGGGTCAGAGGCCCCTAGTTGGAGAGCCAGGGGGCACGTTGGGGCCTATACTGTAAGTCCAGGGAGAGACATGGACCCCTGGGTAGCTTGCTGGGGTCTTAGGCCCCTAGGTGGAGGGCCATTGGGCACCCTGGGGACTATACTTCTAGTCCAGAGAGAAAGGTGGACCCCTGGGTAGCTTGCTGGGGTCAGAAGCCCCTAGGTGGAGGTCAAGGGGGCACCCTGGGGCCTCTACTGCAAGTCCAGGGAGAGACATGGACCCCTGGGTAGCTCGCTGGGGTCTTAGGCCCCTAGGTGGAGGGCCAGTGGGCACCCCGGGGCCTCTACTGTAAGTCCAGGGAGAGACATGGACCCCTGGGTAGCTTGCTGGGGTCTTAGGCCCCTAGGTGGAGGGCCAGTGGGCACCCTCGGGCCTATACTTCTAGTCCAGGGAGAAAGGTGGACCCCTGGGTAGCTTGCTGGGGTCAGAGGCCCCTAGGTGGAGGGCAAGGGGGCACCCTGGGGCCTCTACTGCAAGTCCCGGTAGAGAGGTGGACCCCTGGGTAGCTTGCTGGGGTCCTAGGCCCCTAGGTGGAGGGCCAGGGGGCACCCTGGGGCCTATACTTCAAGTCAAGGGAGAGAGGTGGACCCCTGGGTAGCTTGCTGGGATCTTAGGCCCCTAGCTGGAGGGCCAGGGGGCGCCCTGGGGCCTATACTGCAAGTCCAGGGAGAGATGTGGACCCCTGGGTAGCTTGCTGGGGTCAGAGGCCCCTAGTTGGAGGGCCAGGGGACACCCTGGGGCCTCTACTGTAAGTCCAGGGAGAGACATGGACCCCTGGGTAGCTTGCTGGGGTCTTAGGCCCCTAGGTGGAGGGCCACTGGGCACCCTGGGGCCTATACTTCTAGTCCAGGGAGAAAGGTGGACCCCTGGGTAGCTTGCTGGGGTCAGAGGCCCCTAGGTGGAGGGCCAGGGGGCACCTTGGGGCCTCTACTGTAAGTCCAGGGAGAGACATGGACCCCTGGGTAGCTTGCTGGGGTCCTAGGCCCCTAGGTGGAGGGCCAGGGGGCACCCTGGGGCCTATACTTCAAGTCAAGGGAGAGAGGTGGACCCCTGGGTAGCTTGCTGGGATCTTAGGCCCCTAGGTGGAGGGTCAGGGGGCGCCCTGGGGCCTATACTGCAAGTCCAGGGAGAGATGTGGACCCCTGGGTAGCTTGCTGGGGTCAGAGGCCCCTAGTTGGACGGCCAGGGGACACCCTGGGGCCTCTACTGTAAGTCCAGGGAGAGACATGGACCCCTGGGTAGCTTGCTGGGGTCTTAGGCCCCTTGGTGGAGGGCCAGTGGGCACCCTGGGGCCTATACTTCTAGTCCAGGGAGAAAGGTGGACCCCTGGGTAGCTTGCTGGGGTCAGAGGCCCCTAGGTGGAGGGCCAGGGGGCACCTTGGGGCCTCTACTGTAAGTCCAGGGAGAGACATGGACCCCTGGGTAGCTTGCTGGGGTCTTAGGCCCCTAGGTGGAGGGCCAGGAGGTACCCTAGGGCCTCGACTTTAAGTCCAGTGAGAAAGGTGGACCCCTGGGTAGCTTGCTGGGGTCAGAGGCCCCTAGGTGGAGGACCAGTGGGCACCCTGGGGCCTATACTTCAAGTCCAGGGAGAAAGGTGGACCCCTGGGTAGCTTGCTGGGGTCAGAGGCCCCTAGGTGGAGGTCAAGTGGGCACCCTGGGGCCTCTACTGCAAGTCCAGGGAGAGACATGGACCCCTTGGTAGCTTGCTGGGGTCTTAGGCCCCTAGGTGGAGGGCCAGGGGGCGCCCTGGGGCCTATACTGCAAGTCCAGGGAGAGATGTGGACCCCTGGGTAGCTTGCTGGGGTCAGAGGCCCCTAGTTGGACGGCCAGGGGACACCCTGGGGCCTCTACTGTAAGTCCAGGGAGAGACATGGACCCATGGGTAGCTTGCTGGGGTCTTAGGCCCCTAGGTGGAGGGCCAGTGGGCACCCTGGGGCCTATACTTCTAGTCCAGGGAGAAAGGTGGACCCCTGGGTAGCTTGCTGGGGTCAGAGGCCCCTAGGTGGAGGACCAGTGGGCACCCTGGGGCCTATACTTCAAGTCCAGGGAGAAAGGTGGACCCCTGGGTAGCTTGCTGGGGTCAGAGGCCCCTAGGTGGAGGTCAAGGGGGCACCCTGGGGCCTCTACTGCAAGTCCAGGGAGAGACATGGACCCCTGGGTAGCTTGCTGGGGTCTTAGGCCCCTAGGTGGAGGGCCAGTGGGCACCCTGGGGCCTATACTTCTAGTCCAGGGAGAAAGGTGGACCCCTGGGTAGCTTGCTGAGGTCAGAGGCCCATAGGTGGAGGGCCAGGGGGTACCCTAGGGCCTCTACAGCAAGTCCAGGGGGAGAGGTGGACCCCTGTGTAGCTTGCTGTGGTCAGAGGACCCTAGGTGGAGGGCCAGGGGGCACCCTTCGGCCTCTACTGCAAGTCTAGGGAGAGTTGTGGACCCCTGGGTAGCTTGCTGGGGTCAGAGGCCCGTTGGTGGAGGGCCAGCGGGCACCCTGGGGCCTCTACTGCAAGTCCAGGGAGAGAGTTGGGCCCCTGGGTAGCTTGCTGGGGTCTTAGGCCCCTACATGGAATGCCAGGGGGCACCCTGGGGCCTCTTCTGCAAGTCCAGGAAGAGTTGTGGACCCCTTGGTAGCTTGCTGTGGTCTTAGGCCCCTAGGTGGAGGGCCAAGGGGCACCCTGGGGCCTATACTGCCAGTCCAGGGAGAGAGGTGGACCACTTGGTAGCTTGCTGAGGTCAGAGGTCCATAGGTGGAGGGCCAGGGGTACCCTAGGGCCTGTTCTGCAAGTCCAGGGAGAGAGGTGGATCCCTGGGTAGCTTGCTGGGAACTAAAGCCCCTAGGTGGAGGGCCAAGGGGTACCCTAGGGTCTCTACTGCAAGTCCAGGGAGAGAGGTGGATCCCTGGGTAGCTTGCTGGGAACTAAAGCCCCTAGGTTGAGGGCCAGGGGGTACCCTAGGGCCTCTACTGCAAGTCCAGGGAGAGGGGGGGACCCCTAAGTAGCTAGCTGGGGTCAGAGGCCCTTAGGTGGAGGGCCAGGGGGCACCCTGGGGCCTCTAGTGCAAGTCCAGGGAGAGAGGAGGGCCCCTTTGTAACTTACTGGGGTCAGAGGCCCTTAGGTGGAGGGCAAGGGGGCTTCCTGGGGCCTCTATTGCAAGTCCATTGAGAGAGTTGGGCCCCTGGGTAGCTTGTTGGGGTCGTATGCCCCTTGGTGGAGGGCCAGGGGGCACCCTGGGGCCTTTACTGCAAGTCCAGGGAGAGTTGTGGAACCCTTGGTAGCTTGCTGGGGTCAGAGGCCCCTAGTTGGAGAGCCAGGGGGCACGTTGGGGCCTATACTGTAAGTCCAGGGAGAGACATGGACCCCTGGGTAGCTTGCTGGGGTCTTAGGCCCCTAGGTGGAGGGCCATTGGGCACCCTGGGGACTATACTTCTAGTCCAGAGAGAAAGGTGGACCCCTGGGTAGCTTGCTGGGGTCAGAAGCCCCTAGGTGGAGGTCAAGGGGGCACCCTGGGGCCTCTACTGCAAGTCCAGGGAGAGACATGGACCCCTGGGTAGCTCGCTGGGGTCTTAGGCCCCTAGGTGGAGGGCCAGTGGGCACCCCGGGGCCTCTACTGTAAGTCCAGGGAGAGACATGGACCCCTGGGTAGCTTGCTGGGGTCTTAGGCCCCTAGGTGGAGGGCCAGTGGGCACCCTCGGGCCTATACTTCTAGTCCAGGGAGAAAGGTGGACCCCTGGGTAGCTTGCTGGGGTCAGAGGCCCCTAGGTGGAGGGCAAGGGGGCACCCTGGGGCCTCTACTGCAAGTCCCGGTAGAGAGGTGGACCCCTGGGTAGCTTGCTGGGGTCCTAGGCCCCTAGGTGGAGGGCCAGGGGGCACCCTGGGGCCTATACTTCAAGTCAAGGGAGAGAGGTGGACCCCTGGGTAGCTTGCTGGGATCTTAGGCCCCTAGCTGGAGGGCCAGGGGGCGCCCTGGGGCCTATACTGCAAGTCCAGGGAGAGATGTGGACCCCTGGGTAGCTTGCTGGGGTCAGAGGCCCCTAGTTGGAGGGCCAGGGGACACCCTGGGGCCTCTACTGTAAGTCCAGGGAGAGACATGGACCCCTGGGTAGCTTGCTGGGGTCTTAGGCCCCTAGGTGGAGGGCCACTGGGCACCCTGGGGCCTATACTTCTAGTCCAGGGAGAAAGGTGGACCCCTGGGTAGCTTGCTGGGGTCAGAGGCCCCTAGGTGGAGGGCCAGGGGGCACCTTGGGGCCTCTACTGTAAGTCCAGGGAGAGACATGGACCCCTGGGTAGCTTGCTGGGGTCTTAGGCCCCTAGGTGGAGGGCCAGGAGGTACCCTAGGGCCTCGACTTTAAGTCCAGTGAGAAAGGTGGACCCCTGGGTAGCTTGCTGGGGTCAGAGGCCCCTAGGTGGAGGACCAGTGGGCACCCTGGGGCCTATACTTCAAGTCCAGGGAGAAAGGTGGACCCCTGGGTAGCTTGCTGGGGTCAGAGGCCCCTAGGTGGAGGTCAAGTGGGCACCCTGGGGCCTCTACTGCAAGTCCAGGGAGAGACATGGACCCCTTGGTAGCTTGCTGGGGTCTTAGGCCCCTAGTTGGAGAGCCAGGGGGCACGTTGGGGCCTATACTGTAAGTCCAGGGAGAGACATGGACCCCTGGGTAGCTTGCTGGGGTCTTAGGCCCCTAGGTGGAGGGCCAGTGGGCACCCTCGGGCCTATACTTCTAGTCCAGGGAGAAAGGTGGACCCCTGGGTAGCTTGGTGGGGTCAGAGGCCCCTAGGTGGAGGGCAAGGGGGCACCCTGGGGCCTCTACTGCAAGTCCCGGTAGAGAGGTGGACCCCTGGGTAGCTTGCTGGGGTCCTAGGCCCCTAGGTGGAGGGCCAGGGGGCACCCTGGGGCCTATACTTCAAGTCAAGGGAGAGAGGTGGACCCCTGGGTAGCTTGCTGGGATCTTAGGCCCCTAGCTGGAGGGCCAGGGGGCGCCCTGGGGCCTATACTGCAAGTCCAGGGAGAGATGTGGACCCCTGGGTAGCTTGCTGGGGTCAGAGGCCCCTAGTTGGAGGGCCAGGGGACACCCTGGGGCCTCTACTGTAAGTCCAGGGAGAGACATGGACCCCTGGGTAGCTTGCTGGGGTCTTAGGCCCCTAGGTGGAGGGCCACTGGGCACCCTGGGGCCTATACTTCTAGTCCAGGGAGAAAGGTGGACCCCTGGGTAGCTTGCTGGGGTCAGAGGCCCCTAGGTGGAGGGCCAGGGGGCACCTTGGGGCCTCTACTGTAAGTCCAGGGAGAGACATGGACCCCTGGGTAGCTTGCTGGGGTCTTAGGCCCCTAGGTGGAGGGCCAGGAGGTACCCTAGGGCCTCGACTTTAAGTCCAGTGAGAAAGGTGGACCCCTGGGTAGCTTGCTGGGGTCAGAGGCCCCTAGGTGGAGGACCAGTGGGCACCCTGGGGCCTATACTTCAAGTCCAGGGAGAAAGGTGGACCCCTGGGTAGCTTGCTGGGGTCAGAGGCCCCTAGGTGGAGGTCAAGTGGGCACCCTGGGGCCTCTACTGCAAGTCCAGGGAGAGACATGGACCCCTTGGTAGCTTGCTGGGGTCTTAGGCCCCTAGGTGGAGGGCCAGGGGGCGCCCTGGGGCCTATACTGCAAGTCCAGGGAGAGATGTGGACCCCTGGGTAGCTTGCTGGGGTCAGAGGCCCCTAGTTGGACGGCCAGGGGACACCCTGGGGCCTCTACTGTAAGTCCAGGGAGAGACATGGACCCATGGGTAGCTTGCTGGGGTCTTAGGCCCCTAGGTGGAGGGCCAGTGGGCACCCTGGGGCCTATACTTCTAGTCCAGGGAGAAAGGTGGACCCCTGGGTAGCTTGCTGGGGTCAGAGGCCCCTAGGTGGAGGGCCAGGGGGCACCTTGGGGCCTCTACTGTAAGTCCAGGGAGAGACATGGACCCCTGGGTAGCTTGCTGGGGTCTTAGGCCCCTAGGTGGAGGGCCAGGAGGTACCCTAGGGCCTCGACTTTAAGTCCAGTGAGAAAGGTGGACCCCTGGGTAGCTTGCTGGGGTCAGAGGCCCCTAGGTGGAGGACCAGTGGGCACCCTGGGGCCTATACTTCAAGTCCAGGGAGAAAGGTGGACCCCTGGGTAGCTTGCTGGGGTCAGAGGCCCCTAGGTGGAGGTCAAGGGGGCACCCTGGGGCCTCTACTGCAAGTCCAGGGAGAGACATGGACCCCTGGGTAGCTTGCTGGGGTCTTAGGCCCCTAGGTGGAGGGCCAGTGGGCACCCTGGGGCCTATACTTCTAGTCCAGGGAGAAAGGTGGACCCCTGGGTAGCTTGCTGAGGTCAGAGGCCCATAGGTGGAGGGCCAGGGGGTACCCTAGGGCCTCTACAGCAAGTCCAGGGGGAGAGGTGGACCCCTGTGTAGCTTGCTGTGGTCAGAGGACCCTAGGTGGAGGGCCAGGGGGCACCCTTCGGCCTCTACTGCAAGTCTAGGGAGAGTTGTGGACCCCTGGGTAGCTTGCTGGGGTCAGAGGCCCGTTGGTGGAGGGCCAGCGGGCACCCTGGGGCCTCTACTGCAAGTCCAGGGAGAGAGTTGGGCCCCTGGGTAGCTTGCTGGGGTCTTAGGCCCCTACATGGAATGCCAGGGGGCACCCTGGGGCCTCTTCTGCAAGTCCAGGAAGAGTTGTGGACCCCTTGGTAGCTTGCTGTGGTCTTAGGCCCCTAGGTGGAGGGCCAAGGGGCACCCTGGGGCCTATACTGCCAGTCCAGGGAGAGAGGTGGACCACTTGGTAGCTTGCTGAGGTCAGAGGCCCATAGGTGGAGGGCCAGGGGTACCCTAGGGCCTGTTCTGCAAGTCCAGGGAGAGAGGTGGATCCCTGGGTAGCTTGCTGGGAACTAAAGCCCCTAGGTGGAGGGCCAAGGGGTACCCTAGGGTCTCTACTGCAAGTCCAGGGAGAGAGGTGGATCCCTGGGTAGCTTGCTGGGAACTAAAGCCCCTAGGTTGAGGGCCAGGGGGTACCCTAGGGCCTCTACTGCAAGTCCAGGGAGAGGGGGGGACCCCTAAGTAGCTAGCTGGGGTCAGAGGCCCTTAGGTGGAGGGCCAGGGGGCACCCTGGGGCCTCTAGTGCAAGTCCAGGGAGAGAGGAGGGCCCCTTTGTAACTTACTGGGGTCAGAGGCCCTTAGGTGGAGGGCAAGGGGGCTTCCTGGGGCCTCTATTGCAAGTCCATTGAGAGAGTTGGGCCCCTGGGTAGCTTGTTGGGGTCGTATGCCCCTTGGTGGAGGGCCAGGGGGCACCCTGGGGCCTTTACTGCAAGTCCAGGGAGAGTTGTGGAACCCTTGGTAGCTTGCTGGGGTCAGAGGCCCCTAGTTGGAGAGCCAGGGGGCACGTTGGGGCCTATACTGTAAGTCCAGGGAGAGACATGGACCCCTGGGTAGCTTGCTGGGGTCTTAGGCCCCTAGGTGGAGGGCCATTGGGCACCCTGGGGACTATACTTCTAGTCCAGAGAGAAAGGTGGACCCCTGGGTAGCTTGCTGGGGTCAGAAGCCCCTAGGTGGAGGTCAAGGGGGCACCCTGGGGCCTCTACTGCAAGTCCAGGGAGAGACATGGACCCCTGGGTAGCTCGCTGGGGTCTTAGGCCCCTAGGTGGAGGGCCAGTGGGCACCCCGGGGCCTCTACTGTAAGTCCAGGGAGAGACATGGACCCCTGGGTAGCTTGCTGGGGTCTTAGGCCCCTAGGTGGAGGGCCAGTGGGCACCCTCGGGCCTATACTTCTAGTCCAGGGAGAAAGGTGGACCCCTGGGTAGCTTGCTGGGGTCAGAGGCCCCTAGGTGGAGGGCAAGGGGGCACCCTGGGGCCTCTACTGCAAGTCCCGGTAGAGAGGTGGACCCCTGGGTAGCTTGCTGGGGTCCTAGGCCCCTAGGTGGAGGGCCAGGGGGCACCCTGGGGCCTATACTTCAAGTCAAGGGAGAGAGGTGGACCCCTGGGTAGCTTGCTGGGATCTTAGGCCCCTAGCTGGAGGGCCAGGGGGCGCCCTGGGGCCTATACTGCAAGTCCAGGGAGAGATGTGGACCCCTGGGTAGCTTGCTGGGGTCAGAGGCCCCTAGTTGGAGGGCCAGGGGACACCCTGGGGCCTCTACTGTAAGTCCAGGGAGAGACATGGACCCCTGGGTAGCTTGCTGGGGTCTTAGGCCCCTAGGTGGAGGGCCACTGGGCACCCTGGGGCCTATAGTTCTAGTCCAGGGAGAAAGGTGGACCCCTGGGTAGCTTGCTGGGGTCAGAGGCCCCTAGGTGGAGGGCCAGGGGGCACCTTGGGGCCTCTACTGTAAGTCCAGGGAGAGACATGGACCCCTGGGTAGCTTGCTGGGGTCTTAGGCCCCTAGGTGGAGGGCCAGGAGGTACCCTAGGGCCTCGACTTTAAGTCCAGTGAGAAAGGTGGACCCCTGGGTAGCTTGCTGGGGTCAGAGGCCCCTAGGTGGAGGACCAGTGGGCACCCTGGGGCCTATACTTCAAGTCCAGGGAGAAAGGTGGACCCCTGGGTAGCTTGCTGGGGTCAGAGGCCCCTAGGTGGAGGTCAAGTGGGCACCCTGGGGCCTCTACTGCAAGTCCAGGGAGAGACATGGACCCCTTGGTAGCTTGCTGGGGTCTTAGGCCCCTAGGTGGAGGGCCAGGGGGCGCCCTGGGGCCTATACTGCAAGTCCAGGGAGAGATGTGGACCCCTGGGTAGCTTGCTGGGGTCAGAGGCCCCTAGTTGGACGGCCAGGGGACACCCTGGGGCCTCTACTGTAAGTCCAGGGAGAGACATGGACCCATGGGTAGCTTGCTGGGGTCTTAGGCCCCTAGGTGGAGGGCCAGTGGGCACCCTGGGGCCTATACTTCAAGTCAAGGGAGAGAGGTGGACCCCTGGGTAGCTTGCTGGGATCTTAGGCCCCTAGCTGGAGGGCCAGGGGGCGCCCTGGGGCCTATACTGCAAGTCCAGGGAGAGATGTGGACCCCTGGGTAGCTTGCTGGGATCTTAGGCTCTAGCTGGAGGGCCAGGGGGCGCCCTGGGGCCTATACTGCAAGTCCAGGGAGAGATGTGGACCCCTGGGTAGCTTGCTGGGGTCAGAGGCCCCTAGTTGGAGGGCCAGGGGACACCCTGGGGCCTCTACTGTAAGTCCAGGGAGAGACATGGACCCCTGGGTAGCTTGCTGGGGTCTTAGGCCCCTAGGTGGAGGGCCAGTGGGCACCCTGGGGCCTATACTTCTAGTCCAGGGAGAAAGGTGGACCCCTGGGTAGCTTGCTGGGGTCAGAGGCCCCTAGGTGGAGGGCCAGGGGGCACCTTGGGGCCTCTACTGTAAGTCCAGGGAGAGACATGGAACCCTGGGTAGCTTGCTGGGGTCTTAGGCCCCTAGGTGGAGGGCCAGGAGGTACCCTAGGGCATCGACTTTAAGTCCAGTGAGAAAGGTGGACCCCTGGGTAGCTTGCTGGGGTCAGAGGCCCCTAGGTGGAGGACCAGTGGGCACCCTGGGGCCTATACTTCAAGTCAAGGGAGAGAGGTGGACCCCTGGGTAGCTTGCTGGGATCTTAGGCCCCTAGCTGGAGGGCCAGGGGGCGCCCTGGGGCCTCTACTGCAAGTCCAGGGAGAGACATGGACCCCTGGGTAGCTTGCTGGGGTCTTAGGCCCCTAGGTGGAGGGCCACTGGGCACCCTGGGGCCTATACTTCTAGTCCAGGGAGAGAGGTGGACACCTGGGTAGCTTGCTGTGGTCTTAGGCCCCTAGGTGGAGGGCCAGGGGGCACCCTGGGGCCTATACTGCAAGTCCATGGAAAGATGTGGACCCCTGGGTAGCTTGCTGGGGTCAGAGGCCCATAGAAGGAGGGCAAAGGGGCACCCTGGGGCCTCTACTGCAAGTCCAGGGAGAGTTTTGGACCTCTGGGTAGCTTGCTGGGGTCTTGGACCCCTAGAAGGAGGGCCAGTGGGCATCCTGGGGAAAATCCTGCAATTCCAGGGAGAGAGGTGGACCCCTGGGGAGCTTTCATGTGTCAGAGGCCCCTAGGTTGAGGGCCAGGGGGCACCCTGGGGCCTGCACTGCCAGTCCAGGGAGAGAGGTGGACACCTGGGTAGCTTGCTGTGGTCTTAGGCCCCTAGGTGGAGGGCCAGGAGGTACCCTAGGGCCTCTACTGCAAGACCTGAGAGAGAGGTGGACCCCTGGGTAGCTTGCTGGGGTCAGAGGCAACTAGGTGGAGGGCCAGGGGGCATCCTGGGGAAAATCCTGCAAGTCCAGGGAGAGAGGTGGACCCCTGGGGAGCTTTCTTGTGTCAGAGGCCCCTAGGTGGAGGGCCAGGGGGCACACTGGGGCCTGTACTGCCAGTCCAGGGAGAGAGGTAGACCCCTGGGTAGCTTGCTGGGGTCTTAGGCCCCAAGAATGAGGGCCATGGGGCACCCTGGGGCCTCTACTGCAAGTCCAGGGAGAAAGGTGGACCCCTTGGTAGCTTGCTGGGGTCATAGGCCCTTAGGTGGAGGGCCAAGGGGCACCCTGGGGCCTATACTTCAAGTCCAGGGAGAAAGGTGGACCCCTGGGTAGCTTGCTGGGGTCAGAAGCCCCTAGGTGGTTGTTTAGGGGGCACCCTGGGGCCTCTACTGCAAGTCCAGGGAGAGACATGGACCCCTGGGTAGCTTGCTGGGGTCTTAGGCCCCTAGGTGGAGGGCCAGTGGGCACCCTGGGGCCTCTACTGTAAGTCCAGGGAGAGACATGGACCCCTGGGTAGCTTGCTGGGGTCTTAGGCCCCTAGGTGGAGGTCCAGTGGGCACCCTGGGGCCTATACTTCTAGTCCAGGGAGAAAGGTGGACCCCTGGGTAGCTTGCTGGGGTCAGAGGCCCCTAGGTGGAGGGCAAGGGGGCACCCTGGGGTCTCTACTGCAAGTCCCGGTAGAGAGGTGGACCCCTGGGTAGCTTGCTGGGGTCCTAGGCCCCTAGGTGGAGGGCCAGGGGGCACCCTGGGGCCTATACTTTAAGTCAAGGGAGAGATGTGGACCCCTGGGTAGCTTGCTGGGGTCAGAGGCCCCTAGTTGGAGGGCCAGGGGAAACCCTAGGGCCTCTACTGTAAGTCAAGGGAGAGACATGGACCCCTGGGTAGCTTGCTGGGGTCTTAGGCCCCTAGGTGGAGGGCCAGTGGGCACCCTGGGGCCTATACTTCTAGTCCAGGGAGAGAGGTGGACCCCTGGGTAGCTTGCTGGGGTCAGAGGCAACTAGGTGGAGGGCCAGGGGGCATCCTGGGGAAAATCCTGCAAGTCCAGGGAGAGAGGTGGACCCCTGGGGAGCTTTCTTGTGTCAGAGGCCCCTAGGTGGAGGGCCAGGGGGCACCCTGGGGCCTGCACTGCCAGTCCAGGGAGAGAGGTGGACACCTGGGTAGCTTGCTGTGGTCTTAGGCCCCTAGGTGGAGGACCAGGGGGCACCCTGGGGCCTATACTGCAAGTCCATGGAAAGATGTGGACCCCTGGGTAGCTTGCTGGGGTCAGAGGCCCCTAGGTGGAGGACCAGTCGGCACCCTGGGGCCTATACTTCAAGTCCAGGAAGAAAGGTGGACCCCTGGGTAGCTTGCTGGGGTCAGATGCCCCTAGGTGGAGGTCAAGGGGGCACCCTGGGGCCTCTACTGCAAGTCCAGGGAGAGACATGGACCCCTGGGTAGCTTGCTGGGGTCTTAGGCCCCTAGGTGGAGGGCCAGTGGTTACCCTGGGGCCTATACTTCTAATCCAGGGACAAAGGTGGACCCCTGGGTAGCTTGCTGAGGTCAGAGGCCCATAGGTGGAGGGCCAGGGGGTACCCTAGGGCCTGTACTGTAAGTCCAGGGAGAGAGGTGGACCCCTGTGTAGCATGCTGTGGTCAGAGGACCCTAGGTGGAGGGCCAGGGGGCACCTTTCGGCCTCTACTGCAAGTCTAGGGAGAGTTGTGGACCCCTGGGTAGCTTGCTGGGGTCAGAGGCCCGTTGGTAGAGGGCCAGCGGGCACCCTGGGGCCTATACTGCAAGTCCAGGGAGAGTTGTGGACCACTTGGTAGCTTGCTGGGGTCATAGGCCCTTAGGTGGAGGGCCAAGGGGCACCCTGGGGACTATACTTCAAGTCCAGGGAGAAAGGTGGACCCCTGGGTAGCTTGCTATGGTCAGAAGCCCCTAGGTGGAGGTCAAGGGGGCACCCTGGGGCCTCTACTGCAAGTCCAGGGAGAGACATGGACCCCTGGGTAGCTTGCTGGGGTTTTAGGCCCCTAGGTGGAGGGCCAGTGGGCACCCTCGGGCCTATACTTCTAGTCCAGGGAGAAAGGTGGACCCCTGGGTAGCTTGCTGGGGTCAGAGGCCCCTAGGTGGAGGGCAAGGGGGCACCCTGGGGCCTCTACTGCAAGTCCCGGGAGAGAGGTGGACCCCTGGGTAGCTTGCTGGGGTCCTAGGCTCCTAGGTGGAGGGCCAGGGGGCACCCTGGGGCCTATACTTCAAGTCAAGGGAGAGAGGTGGACCCCTGGGTAGCTTGCTGGGATCTTAGGCCCCTAGGTGGAGGGCCAGGGGGCGCCCTGGGGCCTATACTGCAAGTCCAGGGAGAGATGTGGACCCCTGGGTAGCTTGCTGGGGTCTTAGGCCCCTAGGTGGAGGGCCAGTGGGCACCCTGGGGCCTCTACTGTAAGTCCAGGGAGAGACATGGACCCCTGGGTAGCTTGCTGGGGTTTTAGGCCCCTAGGTGGAGGGCCAGTGGGCACCCTCGGGCCTATACTTCTAGTCCAGGGAGAAAGGTGGACCCCTGGGTAGCTTGCTGGGGTCAGAGGCCCCTAGGTGGAGGGCAAGGGGGCACCCTGGGGCCTCTACTGCAAGTCTCGGGAGAGAGGTGGACCCCTGGGTAGCTTGCTGGGGTCCTAGGCTCCTAGGTGGAGGGCCAGGGGGCACCCTGGGGCCTATACTTCAAGTCAAGGGAGAGAGGTGGACCCCTGGGTAGCTTGCTGGGATCTTAGGCCCCTAGGTGGAGGGCCAGGGGGCGCCCTGGGGACTATACTGCAAGTCCAGGGAGAGATGTGGACCCCTGGGTAGCTTGCTGGGGTCAGAGGCCCCTAGTTGGAGGGCCAGGGGACACCCTGGGGCCTCTACTGTAAGTCCAGGGAGAGACATGGACCCCTGGGTAGCTTGCTGGGGTCTTAGGCCCCTAGGTGGAGGGCCAGTGGGCACCCTGGGGCCTATACTTCTAGTCCAGGGAGAAAGGTGGACCCCTGGGTAGCTTGCTGGGGTCAGAGGCCCCTAGGTGGAGGGAAAGGGGCACCCTGGGGCCTCTACTGCAAGTCCAGGGAGAGTTTTTACCTCTGGGTAGCTTGCTGGGGTCTTAGGCCCCTAGGTGGAGGGCCAGGAGGTACCCTAGGGCCTCTACTGCAAGTCCAGGGAGAGAGGTGGACCCCTGGGTAGCTTGCTGGGGTCAGAGGCAACAAGGTTGAGGGCCAGGGGGCATCCTGGGGAAAATCCTGCAAGTCCAGGGAGAGACGTGGACCCCTGGGTAGCTTGCTGGGGTCAGAGGCAACTAGGTGGAGGGCCAGGGGGCATCCTGGGGAAAATCCTGCCAGTCCAGGGAGAGAGGTGGACACCTGGGTAGCTTGCTGTGGTCTTAGGCCCCAAGGTGGAGGGCCAGGGGCCACCCTGGGGCCTATACTGCAAGTCCATGGAAAGATGTGGACCCCTGGGTAACTTGCTGGGGTCAGAGGCCCCTAGAAGGAGGGCCAGGGGGCACCCTGGGGCCTCTACTGCAAGTCCAGGGAGAGTTGTGGACCCCTGGGTAGCTTGCTGGGGTTTTAGGCCCCTAGGTGGAGGACCAGTGGGCACCCTGGGGCCTATACTTCAAGTCCAAGGAGAAAGGTGGACCCCTGGGTAGCTTGCTGTGGTCAGAGGACCCTAGGTGGAGGGCCAGGGGGGCACCCTTCGGCCTCTACTGCAAGTCTAGGGAGAGTTGTGGACCCCTGGGTAGCTTGCTGGGGTCAGAGGCCCGTTGGCGGAGGGCCAGAGGGCACCGTGGGGCCTCTACTGCAAGTCCAGGGAGAGAGTTGGGCCCCTGGGTAGCTTGCTGGGGTCTTAGGCCCCTACATGGAATGCCAGGGGGCACCCTGGGGCCTCTTCTGCAAGTCCAGGGAGAGTTGTGGACCCCTTGGTAGCTTGCTGTTGTCTTAGGCCCCTAGGTGGAGGGCCAAGGGGCACCCTGGGGCCTATACTGCCAGTCCAGGGAGAGAGGTGGACCACTTGGTAGCTTGCTGAGGTCAGAGGCCCATAGGTGGAGGGCCAGGGGTACCCTAGGGTCTCTACTGCAAGTTCAGGGAGAGAAGTGGATCCCTGGGTAGCTTGCTGGGAACTAAAGCCCCTAGGTGGAGGGCCAAGGGGTACCCTAGGGTCTCTACTGCAAGTCCAGGGAGAGAGGTGGATCCCTGGGTAGCTTGCTGGGAACTAAAGCCCCTAGGTTGAGGGCCAGGGGGTACCCTAGGGCCTCTACTGCAAGTCCAGGGAGAGGGGGGGACCCCTAAGTAGCTAGCTGGGGTAGAGGCCCTTAGGTGGAGGGCCAGGGGGCACCCTGGGGCCTCTAGTGCAAGTCCAGGGAGAGAGGAGGGCCCCTTTGTAACTTGCTGGGATCAGAGGCCCATAGGTGGAGGGCAAGGGGGCTTCCTGTGGCCTCTATTGCAAGTCCATTGAGAGAGTTGGGCCCCTGGGTAGCTTGTTGGGGTCGTATGCCCCTTGGTGGAGGGCCAGGGGGCACCCTGGGGCCTTTACTGCAAGTCCAGGGAGAGTTGTGGAACCCTTGGTAGCTTGCTGGGGTCAGAGGCCCCTAGTTGGAGAGCCAGGGGGCACATTGGGGCCTATATTGTAAGTCCAGGGAGAGACATGGACCCCTGGGTAGCTTGCTGGGGTCTTAGGCCCCTAGGTGGAGGGCCATTGGGCACCCTGGGGACTATACTTCTAGTCCAGGGAGAAAGGTGGACCCCTGGGTAGCTTGCTGGGGTCAGAGGCCCCTAGGTGGAGGGCAAAGGGGCACCCTGGGGCCTCTACTGCAAGTCCAGGGAGAGTTTTGGACCTCTGGGTAGCTTGCTGGGGTCTTAGACCCCTAGGTGGAGGGCCAGGAGGTACCCTAGGGCCTCTACTGCAAGACCAGGGAGAGAGGTGGACCCCTGGGTAGCTTGCTGGGGTCAGAGGCAACTAGGTGGAGAGCCAGGGGGCATCCTGGGGAAAATCCTGCAAGTCCAGGGAGAGAGGTGGACCCCTGGGGAGCTTTCTTGTGTCAGAGGCCCCTAGGTGGAGGGCCAGGGGGCACACTGGGGCCTGTACTGCCAGTCCAGGGAGAGTGGTGGACCCCTGGGTAGCTTGCTGGGGTCAGAGGCCCCTAGAAGGAGGGCCAGGGGGCACCCTGGGGCCTCTACTGCAAGTCCAGGGAGAGTTGTTGACCCCTTGGTAGCTTGCTGGGGTCATAGGCCCTTAGGTGGAGGGCCAAGGGGCACCCTGGGGCCTATACTTCAAGTCCAGGGAGAAAGGTGGACCCCTGGGTAGCTTGCTGGGGTCAGAAGCCCCTAGGTGGAGGTCAAGGGGGCACCCTGGGGCCTCTACTGCAAGTCCAGGGAGAGACATGGACCCCTGGGTAGCTTGCTGGTGTCTTAGGCCCCTAGGTGGAGGGCCAGTGGGCACCCTGGGGCCTCTACTGTAAGTCCAGGGAGAGACAGGGACTCCTGGGTAGCTTGCTGGGGTCTTAGGCCCCTAGGTGGAGGGCCAGTGGGCACCCTCGGGCCTATACTTCTAGTCCAGGGAGAAAGGTGGTCCCCTGGGTAGCTTGCTGGGGTCAGAGGCCCCTAGGTGGAGGACAAGGGGGCACCCTGGGGCCTCTACTGCAAGTCCCGTTAGAGAGGTGGACCCCTGGGTAGCTTGCTGGGGTCCTAGTCCCCTAGCTGGAGGGCCAGGGGGCGCCCTGGGGCCTATACTGCAAGTCCAGGGAGAGTTGTGGGCCCCTGGGTAGCTTGCTGGGGTCAGAGGCCCCTAGTTGGAGGGCCAGGGGACACCCTGGGGCCTCTACTGTAAGTCCAGGGAGAGACATGGACCCCTGGGTAGCTTGCTGGGGTCTTAGGCCCCTAGGTGGAGGGCCAGTGGGCACCCTGGGGCCTATACTTCTAGTCCAGGGAGAAAGGTGGACCCCTGGGTAGCTTGCTGGGGTCAGAGGCCCCTAGGTGGAGGGCAAGGGGCACCCTGGGGCCTCTACTGAAAGTCCAGGGAGAGTTTTTGACCTCTGGGTAGCTTGCTGGGGTCTTAGGCCCCTAGGTGGAGGGCCAGGAGGTACCCTAGGGCCTCTACTGCAAGTCCAGGGAGAGAGTTGGACCCCTGGGTAGCTTGCTGGGGTCAGAGGCAACTAGGTGGAGGGCCAGGAGGCATACTGGGGAAAATCCTGCAAGTCCAGGGAGAGAGGTGGACCCCTGGGGAGCTTTCTTGTGTCAGAGGCCCCTAGGTGGAGGGCCAGGGGGCACCCTGGGGCCTGCACTGCCAGTCCAGGGAGAGAGGTGGACACCTGGGTAGCTTGCTGTGGTCAGAGGCCCCTAGAAGGAGGGCCAGGGGGCACCCTGGGGCCTCTACTGCAAGTCCAGGGAGAGTTGTGGACCCCTTGGTAGCTTGCTGTTGTCTTAGGCCCCTAGGTGGAGGGCCAAGGGGCACCCTGGGGCCTATACTGCCAGTCCAGGGAGAGAGGTGGACCACTTGGTAGCTTGCTGAGGTCAGAGGCCCATAGGTGGAGGGCCAGGGGTACCCTAGGGCCTGTTCTGCAAGTCCAGGGAGAGCTGTGGACCCCTGGGTAGCTTGCTGGGGTCAGAGGCCCCTAGTTGGAGGGTCAGGGGGCACCCTGGGGTCTCTACTGCAAGTCCAGGGAGAGAGAGGTGGACCCCTGGGTAGCTTGCTGGGATCTTAGGCCCCTAGGTGGAGGGCCAGGGGGCACCCTGGGGCCTATACTGCAAGTCCAGGGAGAGCTGTGGACCCCTGGGTAGCTTGCTGGGGTCAGAGGCCCCTAGTTGGAGGGCCAGGGGGCACCTTGGGGCCTCTACTGTAAGTCCAGGGAGAGACATGGACCCCTGGGTAGCTTGCTGGGGTCTTAGGCCCCTAGGTGGAGGGCCATTGGGCACCCTGGGGACTATACTTCTAGTCCAGGGAGAAAGGTGGACCCCTGGGTAGCTTGCTGGGGTCAGAGGCCCCTAGGTGGAGGGCAAAGGGGCACCCTGGGGCCTCTACTGCAAGTCCAGGGAGAGTTTTGGACCTCTGGGTAGCTTGCTGGGGTCTTAGGCCCCTAGGTGGAGGGCCAGGAGGTACCCTAGGGCCTCTACTGCAAGACCAGGGAGAGAGGTGGACCCCTGGGTAGCTTGCTGGGGTCAGAGGCAACTAGGTGGAGGGCCAGGGGGCATCCTGGGGAAAATCTTGCAAGTCCAGGGAGAGAGGTGGACCCCTAGGGAGCTTTCTTGTGTCAGAGGCCCCTAGGTGGAGGGCCAGGGGGCACACTGGGGCCTGTACTGCCAGTCCAGGGAGAGAGGTGGACCCCTGGGTAGCTTGCTGGGGTAAGAGGCCCCTAGAAGGAGGGCCAGGGGGCACCCTGGGGCCTCTACTGCAAGTCCAGGGAGAGTTGTGGACCCCTTGGTAGCTTGCTGGGGTCATAGGCCCCTAGGTGGAGGGCCAGGAGGTACCCTAGGGCCTCTACTGCAAGATCAGGGAGAGAGGTGGACCCCTGGGGAGCTTTCTTGTGTCAGAGGCCCCTAGGTGGAGGGTTAGGGGGCACACTGGGGCCTGTACTGCCAGTCCAGGTAGAGAGGTGGACCCCTGGGTAGCTTGCTGGGGTCAGAGGCCCCTAGAAGGAGGGCCAGGGGGCACCCTGGGGCCACTACTGCAAGTCCAGGGAGAGTTGTGGACCCCTTGGTAGCTTGCTGGGGTCATAGGTCCTTAGCTGGAGGGCCAAGGGGCACCCTGGGGCCTATACTTCAAGTCCAGGGAGAAAGGTGGACCCCTGGGTAGCTTGCTGGGGTCAGAAGCCCCTAGGTGGAGGTCAAGGGGGCACCCTGGGGCCTCTACTGCAAGTCCAGGGAGAGACATGGACCCCTGGGTAGCTTGCTGGGGTCTTAGGCCCCTATGTGGAGGGCCAGTGGGCACCCTGGGGCCTCTACTGTAAGTCCAGGGAGAGACATGGACCCCCTGGGTAGCTTGCTAGGGTTTTAGGCCCCTAGGGGGAGGACCAGGGGGCACCCTAGGGCCTATACTGCAAGTCCATGGAGAGATGTGGACCCCTGGGTAGCTTGCTGGGGTCAGAGGCCCCTAGGTGCAGGGCAAGGGGGCACCCTGGGGCCTCTACTGCAAGTCAAGGGAGAGAGGTGTACCACTGGGTAGCTTGCTGGGGTCTTAGGCCCCTGGGTGGAGGGCAAGGGGGCACCCTGGGGCCTATACTGCAAGTCCAGGGAGAGAGGTGGACCCCTGGGTAGCTTTCTGGGGTCAGCGCCCTTAGCTGGAGGGCCAGGGGGCAACCTGGGGCCTATACTGGAAGTCCAGGGAGAGAAGTGGACCCCTGGGTAGCTTGATGGTGTCTGAAGCCCATAGGTGGAGGGCAAGGGGGTACCCTAGGGCTTCTACCGCAAGTCCAGGGAGAGAGGTGGACCCCTGTGTAGCTTGCTGGGGTCAGAGGCCCTTAGGTGGAGGGCCAGGGGGCACCCTGGGGCCTCTACTGAAAGTCCAGGGAGAGTTGTTGACCCCTGGGTAGCTTGATGGTGTCTGAAGCCCATAGGTGGAGGGCAAGGGGGTACCCTAGGGCCTCTACCGCTAGTCCAGGGAGAGAGGTGGACCCCTGTGTAGCTTGCTGGGGTCAGAGGCCCTTAGGTGGAGGGCCAGGGGGCACCCTGGGTCCTCTACTGAAGGTCCAGGGAAAGTTGTGGACCACTGGGTAGCTTGCTGGGGTCAGAAGCCCCTAGGTAGAGGGCCTGGGGGCACCCTGGGGCTTATACTGCAAGTCCAGGGAGATAATTGGACCCCTGGGTAGCTTGCTGGGGTCTTAGGCCCCTAGTTGGAGGGCCAGGGGGCATCCTGGGGCCTCTACTGCAAGTCCAGGGAGAGGGGTGGACCCCTGGGTAGCTTGCTGGGGTCCTAGGCCCCTAGGTGGAG
The DNA here is from genome assembly GCF_052040795.2 of Danio rerio. NCBI lineage: Eukaryota > Metazoa > Chordata > Actinopteri > Cypriniformes > Danionidae > Danio > Danio rerio. The sequence goes on along the minus strand of NC_141037.1, from coordinate 52,428,823 downwards.
GGCCAGGGGGCACCCTGGGGCCTATACTTCAAGTCAAGAGAGAGAGAGGTGGACCCCTGGGTAGCTTGCTGGGATCTTAGGCCCCTAGTTGGAGGGCCAGGGGGCACCCTGGGGCCTATACTGCAAGTCCAGGGAGAGAAGTGGACCCCTGGGTAGCTTGCTGGGGTCAGAGGCCCCTAGTTGGAGGGCCAGGGGGCACCTTGGGGCCTCTACTGTAAGTCCAGGGAGAGACAAGGACCCCTGGGTAGCTTGCTGGGGTCTTAGGCCCCTAGGTGGAGGGCCATTGGGCACCCTGGGGACTATACTTCTAGTCCAGGTAGAAAGGTGGACCCCTGGGTAGCTTGCTGGGGTCAGAGGCCCCTAGGTGGAGGGCAAAGGGGCACCCTGGGGCCTCTACTGCAAGTCCAGGGAGAGTTTTGGACCTCAGGGTAGCTTGCTGGGGTCTTAGGCCCCTAGGTGGAGGGCCAGGAGGTACCCTAGGGCCTTTACTGCAAGATCAGGGAGAGAGGTGGACCCCTGGGTAGCTTGCTGGGGTCAGAGGCAACTAGGTGGAGGGCCAGGGGGCATCCTGGGGAAAATCCTGCAAGTCCAGGGAGAAAGGTGGACCCCTGGTTAGCTTTCTTGTGTCAGAGGCCCCTAGGTGGAGGGTTAAGGGGCACACTGGGGCCTGTACTGCCAGTCCAGGGAGAGAGGTGGACCCCTGGGTAGCTTGCTGGGGTCAGAGGCCCCTAGAAGGAGGGCCAGGGGGCACCCTGGGGCCACTACTGCAAGTCCAGGTAGAGTTGTGGACCCCTTGGTAGTTTGCTGGGGTCATAGGCCCTTAAGTGGAGGGCCAAGGGGCACCCTGGGGCCTATACTTCAAGTCCAGGGAGAAAGGTGGACCCCTGGGTAGCTTGCTGGGGTCAGAAGCCCCTAGGTGGAGGTCAAGGGGGCACCCTGGGGCCTCTACTGCAAGTCCAGGGAGAGACATGGACCCCTGGGTAGCTTGCTGGGGTCTTAGGCCCCTATGTGGAGGGCCAGTGGGCACCCTGGGGCCTCTACTGTAAGTCCAGGGAGAGACATGGACCCCTGGGTAGCTTGCTGGGGTCCTAGGCCCCTAGGTGGAGACCCAGGGGGCAGCCTGGGGCCTATACTTCAAGTCAAGGGAGAGAGGTGGACCCCTGGGTAGCTTGCTGGGATCTTAGGCTCCTAGGTGGAGGGACAGGGGGCGCCCTGGGGCCTATACTGCAAGTCCAGGGAGAGATGTGGACCCCTGGGTAGCTTGCTGGGGTCAGAGGCCCCTAGTTGGAGGGCCAGGGGACACCCTGGGGCCTCTACTGTAAGTCCTGGGAGAGACATGGACCCCTGGGTAGCTTGCTGGGGTCTTAGGCCCCTAGGTGGAGGGCCAGTGGGCACCCTGGGGCCTATACTTCTAGTCCAGGGAGAAAGGTGGACCCCTGGGTAGCTTGCTGGGGTCAGAAGCCCCTAGGTGGAGGTCAAGGGGGCACCCTGGGGCCTCTACTGCAAGTCCAGGGAGAGACATGGACCCCTGGGTAGCTTGCTGGGGTCTTAGGCCCCTATGTGGAGGGCCAGTGGGCACCCTGGGGCCTCTACTGTAAGTCCAGGGAGAGACATGGACCCCTGGGTAGCTTGCTGGGGTCTTAGGCCCCTAGGTGGAGGGCCAGTGGGCACCCTCGGGCCTATACTTCTAGTCCAGGGAGAAAGGTCGACCCCTGGGTAGCTTGCTGGGGTCAGAGGCCCCTAGGTGGAGGGCAAGGGGGCACCCAGGGGCCTCTACTGCAAGTCCCGGGAGAGAGGTGGACCCCTGGGTTGCTTGCTGGGGTCCTAGGCCCCTAGGTGGAGACCCAGGGGGCAGCCTGGGGCCTATACTTCAAGTCAAGGGAGAGAGGTGGACCCCTGGGTAGCTTGCTGGGATCTTAGGCCCCTAGGTGGAGGGTCAGGGGGCGCCCTGGGGCCTATACTGCAAGTCCAGGGAGAGATGTGGACCCCTGGGTAGCTTGCTGGGGTCAGAGGCCCCTAGTTGGATGGCCAGGGGACACCCTGGGGCCTCTACTGTAAGTCCAGGGAGAGACATGGACCCCTGGGTAGCTTGCTGGGGTCTTAGGCCCCTAGGTGAAGGGCCAGTGGGCACCCTGGGGCCTATACTTCTAGTCCAGGGAGAAAGGTGGACCCCTGGGTAGCTTGCTGGGGTCAGAGGCCCCTAGGTGGAGGGCCAGGGGGCACTTTGGAGCCTCTACTGTAAGTCCAGGGAGAGACATGGACCCCTGGGTAGCTTGCTGGGGTCTTAGGCCCCTAGGTGGAGGGCCAGGAGGTTCCCTAGGGCCTCGACTGCAAGTCCAGTGAGAAAGGTGGACCCCTGGGTAGCTTGCTGGGGTCAGAGGCCCCTAGGTTTAGGGCCTGGGGGCACCCTGGGGCTTATACTGCAAGTCCAGGGAGATAATTGTACCCCTGGGTAGCTTGCTGGGGTCTTAGGCCCCTAGTTGGAGGGTCAGGGGGCACCCTGGGGTCTCTACTGCAAGTACAGGGAGAGAGAGGTGGACCCCTGGGTAGCTTGCTGGGATCTTAGGCCCCTAGGTGGAGGGCCAGGGGGCACCCTGGGGCCTATACTGCAAGTCCAGGGAGAGCTGTGGACCCCTGGGTAGCTTGCTGGGGTCAGAGGCCCCTAGTTGGAGGGCCAGGGGGCACCTTGGGGCCTCTACTGTAAGTCCAGGGAGAGACATGGACCCCTGGGTAGCTTGCTGGGGTCTTAGGCCCCTAGGTGGAGGGCCATTGGGCACCCTGGGGACTATACTTCTAGTCCAGGGAGAAAGGTGGACCCCTGGGTAGCTTGCTGGGGTCAGAGGCCCCTAGGTGGAGGGCAAAGGGGCACCCTGGGGCCTCTACTGCAAGTCCAGGGAGAGTTTTGGACCTCTGGGTAGCTTGCTGGGGTCTTAGGCCCCTAGGTGGAGGGCCAGGAGGTACCCTAGGGCCTCTACTGCAAGACCAGGGAGAGAGGTGGACCCCTGGGTAGCTTGCTGGGGTCAGAGGCAACTAGGTGGAGGGCCAGGGGGCATCCTGGGGAAAATCTTGCAAGTCCAGGGAGAGAGGTGGACCCCTAGGGAGCTTTCTTGTGTCAGAGGCCCCTAGGTGGAGGGCCAGGGGGCACACTGGGGCCTGTACTGCCAGTCCAGGGAGAGAGGTGGACCCCTGGGTAGCTTGCTGGGGTAAGAGGCCCCTAGAAGGAGGGCCAGGGGGCACCCTGGGGCCTCTACTGCAAGTCCAGGGAGAGTTGTGGACCCCTTGGTAGCTTGCTGGGGTCATAGGCCCCTAGGTGGAGGGCCAGGAGGTACCCTAGGGCCTCTACTGCAAGATCAGGGAGAGAGGTGGACCCCTGGGGAGCTTTCTTGTGTCAGAGGCCCCTAGGTGGAGGGTTAGGGGGCACACTGGGGCCTGTACTGCCAGTTCAGGTAGAGAGGTGGACCCCTGGGTAGCTTGCTGGGGTCAGAGGCCCCTAGAAGGAGGGCCAGGGGGCACCCTGGGGCCACTACTGCAAGTCCAGGGAGAGTTGTGGACCCCTTGGTAGCTTGCTGGGGTCATAGGTCCTTAGGTGGAGGGCCAAGGGGCACCCTGGGGCCTATACTTCAAGTCCAGGGAGAAAGGTGGACCCCTGGGTAGCTTGCTGGGGTCAGAAGCCCCTAGGTGGAGGTCAAGGGGGCACCCTGGGGCCTCTACTGCAAGTCCAGGGAGAGACATGGACCCCTGGGTAGCTTGCTGGGGTCTTAGGCCCCTATGTGGAGGGCCAGTGGGCACCCTGGGGCCTCTACTGTAAGTCCAGGGAGAGACATGGACCCCTGGGTAGCTTGCTGGGGTCTTAGGCCCCTAGGTGGAGGGCCAGTGGGCACCCTCGGGCCTATACTTCTAGTCCAGGGAGAAAGGTGGACCCCTGGGTAGCTTGCTGGGGTCAGAGGCCCCTAGGTGGAGGGCAAGGTTGCACCCTGGGGCCTCTACTGCAAGTCCTGGGAGAGAGGTGGAACCCTGAGTAGCTTGCTGGGGTCCTAGGCCCCTAGGTGGAGGGCCAGGGGGCACCCTGGGGCCTATACTTCAAGTCAAGGGAGAGAGGTGGACCCCTGAGTAGCTTGCTGGGATCTTAGGCCCCTAGGTGGAGGGTCAGGGGGCGCCCTGGGGCCTATACTGCAAGTCCAGGGAGAGATGTGGACCCCTGGGTAGCTTGCTGGGGTCAGAGGCCCCTAGTTGGACGGCCAGGGGACACCCTGGGGCCTCTACTGTAAGTCCAGGGAGAGACATGGACCCCTGGGTAGCTTGCTGGGGTCTTAGGCCCCTAGGTGGAGGGCCAGTGGGCACCCTGGGGCCTATACTTCTAGTCCAGGGAGAAAGGTGGACCCCTGGGTAGCTTGCTGGGGTCAGAGGCCCCTAGGTGGAAGGCCAGGGGGCACCTTGGGGCCTCTACTGTAAGTCCAGGGAGAGACATGGACCCCTGGGTAGCTTGCTGGGGTCTCAGGCCCCTAGGTGGAGGGCCAGGAGGTACCCTAGGGCCTCGACTGCAAGTCCAGTGAGAAATGTGGACCCCTGGGTAGCTTGCTGGGGTCAGAGGCCCCTAGGTGGAGGACCAGTGGGCACCCTGGGGCCTATACTTCAAGTCCAGGGAGAAAGGTGGACCCCTGGGTAGCTTGCTGGGGTCAGAGGCCCCTAGGTGGAGGTCAAGGGGGCACCCTGGGGCCTCTACTGCAAGTCCAGGGAGAGACATGGACCCCTGGGTAGCTTGCTGGGGTCTTAGGCCCCTAGGTGGAGGGCCAGTGGGCACCCTGGGGCCTATACTTCTAGTCCAGGGAGAAAGGTGGACTCCTGGGTAGCTTGCTGAGGTCAGAGGCCCATAGGTGGAGGGCCAGGGGGTACCCTAGGGCCTCTACTGCAAGTCCAGGGGGAGAGGTGGACCCCTGTGTAGCTTGCTGTGGTCAGAGGACCCTAGGTGGAGGGCCAGGGGGCACCCTTCGGCCTCTACTGCAAGTCTAGGGAGAGTTGTGGACCCCTGGGTAGCTTGCTGGGGTCAGAGGCCCGTTGGTGGAGGGCCAGCGGGAACCCTGGGGCCTCTACTGCAAGTCCAGGGAGAGAGTTGGGCCCCTGGGTAGCTTGCTGGGGTCTTAGGCCCCTACATGGAATGCCAGGGGGCACCCTGGGGCCTCTTCTGCAAGTCCAGGAAGAGTTGTGGACCCCTTGGTAGCTTGCTGTGGTCTTAGGCCCCTAGGTGGAGGGCCAAGGGGCACCCTGGGGCCTATACTGCCAGTCCAGGGAGAGAGGTGGACCACTTGGTAGCTTGCTGAGGTCAGAGGCCCATAGGTGGAGGGCCAGGGGTACCCTAGGGCCTGTTCTGCAAGTCCAGGGAGAGAGGTGGATCCCTGGGTAGCTTGCTGGGAACTAAAGCCCCTAGGTGGAGGGCCATTGGGCACCCTGGGGACTATACTTCTAGTCCAGGGAGAAAGGTGGACCCCTGGGTAGCTTGCTGGGGTCAGAGGCCCCTAGGTGGAGGGCAAAGGGGCACCCTGGGGCCTCTACTGCAAGTCCAGGGAGAGTTTTGGACCTCTGGGTAGCTTGCTGGGGTCTTAGGCCCCTAGGTGGAGGGCCAGGAGGTACCCTAGGGCCTCTACTGCAAGACCAGGGAGAGAGGTGGACCCCTGGGTAGCTTGCTGGGGTCAGAGGCAACTAGGTGGAGGGCCAGGGGGCATCCTGGGGAAAATCTTGCAAGTCCAGGGAGAGAGGTGGACCCCTAGGGAGCTTTCTTGTGTCAGAGGCCCCTAGGTGGAGGGCCAGGGGGCACACTGGGGCCTGTACTGCCAGTCCAGGGAGAGAGGTGGACCCCTGGGTAGCTTGCTGGGGTAAGAGGCCCCTAGAAGGAGGGCCAGGGGGCACCCTGGGGCCTCTACTGCAAGTCCAGGGAGAGTTGTGGACCCCTTGGTAGCTTGCTGGGGTCATAGGCCCCTAGGTGGAGGGCCAGGAGGTACCCTAGGGCCTCTACTGCAAGATCAGGGAGAGAGGTGGACCCCTGGGGAGCTTTCTTGTGTCAGAGGCCCCTAGGTGGAGGGTTAGGGGGCACACTGGGGCCTGTACTGCCAGTCCAGGTAGAGAGGTGGACCCCTGGGTAGCTTGCTGGGGTCAGAGGCCCCTAGAAGGAGGGCCAGGGGGCACCCTGGGGCCACTACTGCAAGTCCAGGGAGAGTTGTGGACCCCTTGGTAGCTTGCTGGGGTCATAGGTCCTTAGGTGGAGGGCCAAGGGGCACCCTGGGGCCTATACTTCAAGTCCAGGGAGAAAGGTGGACCCCTGGGTAGCTTGCTGGGGTCAGAAGCCCCTAGGTGGAGGTCAAGGGGGCACCCTGGGGCCTCTACTGCAAGTCCAGGGAGAGACATGGACCCCTGGGTAGCTTGCTGGGGTCTTAGGCCCCTATGTGGAGGGCCAGTGGGCACCCTGGGGCCTCTACTGTAAGTCCAGGGAGAGACATGGACCCCTGGGTAGCTTGCTGGGGTCTTAGGCCCCTAGGTGGAGGGCCAGTGGGCACCCTCGGGCCTATACTTCTAGTCCAGGGAGAAAGGTGGACCCCTGGGTAGCTTGCTGGGGTCAGAGGCCCCTAGGTGGAGGGCAAGGTTGCACCCTGGGGCCTCTACTGCAAGTCCCGGGAGAGAGGTGGAACCCTGAGTAGCTTGCTGGGGTCCTAGGCCCCTAGGTGGAGGGCCAGGGGGCACCCTGGGGCCTATACTTCAAGTCAAGGGAGAGAGGTGGACCCCTGAGTAGCTTGCTGGGATCTTAGGCCCCTAGGTGGAGGGTCAGGGGGCGCCCTGGGGCCTATACTGCAAGTCCAGGGAGAGATGTGGACCCCTGGGTAGCTTGCTGGGGTCAGAGGCCCCTAGTTGGACGGCCAGGGGACACCCTGGGGCCTCTACTGTAAGTCCAGGGAGAGACATGGACCCCTGGGTAGCTTGCTGGGGTCTTAGGCCCCTAGGTGGAGGGCCAGTGGGCACCCTGGGGCCTATACTTCTAGTCCAGGGAGAAAGGTGGACCCCTGGGTAGCTTGCTGGGGTCAGAGGCCCCTAGGTGGAGGGCCAGGGGGCACCTTGGGGCCTCTACTGTAAGTCCAGGGAGAGACATGGACCCCTGGGTAGCTTGCTGGGGTCTTAGGCCCCTAGGTGGAGGGCCAGGAGGTACCCTAGGGCCTCGACTGCAAGTCCAGTGAGAAAGGTGGACCCCTGGGTAGCTTGCTGGGGTCAGAGGCCCCTAGGTGGAGGACCAGTGGGCACCCTGGGGCCTATACTTCAAGTCCAGGGAGAAAGGTGGACCCCTGGGTAGCTTGCTGGGGTCAGAAGCCCCTAGGTGGAGGTCAAGGGGGCACCCTGGGGCCTCTACTGCAAGTCCAGGGAGAGACATGGACCCCTGGGTAGCTTGCTGGGGTCTTAGGCCCCTAGGTGGAGGGCCAGTGGGCACCCTGGGGCCTATACTTCTAGTCCAGGGAGAAAGGTGGACTCCTGGGTAGCTTGCTGAGGTCAGAGGCCCATAGGTGGAGGGCCAGGGGGTACCCTAGGGCCTCTACTGCAAGTCCAGGGGGAGAGGTGGACCCCTGTGTAGCTTGCTGTGGTCAGAGGACCCTAGGTGGAGGGCCAGGGGGCACCCTTCGGCCTCTACTGCAAGTCTAGGGAGAGTTGTGGACCCCTGGGTAGCTTGCTGGGGTCAGAGGCCCGTTGGTGGAGGGCCAGCGGGAACCCTGGGGCCTCTACTGCAAGTCCAGGGAGAGAGTTGGGCCCCTGGGTAGCTTGCTGGGGTCATAGGCCCCTACATGGAATGCCAGGGGGCACCCTGGGGCCTCTTCTGCAAGTCCAGGAAGAGTTGTGGACCCCTTGGTAGCTTGCTGTGGTCTTAGGCCCCTAGGTGGAGGGCCAAGGGGCACCCTGGGGCCTATACTGCCAGTCCAGGGAGAGAGGTGGACCACTTGGTAGCTTGCTGAGGTCAGAGGCCCATAGGTGGAGGGCCAGGGGTACCCTAGGGCCTGTTCTGCAAGTCCAGGGAGAGAGGTGGATCCCTGGGTAGCTTGCTGGGAACTAAAGCCCCTAGGTGGAGGGCCAAGGGGTACCCTAGGGTCTCTACTGCAAGTCCAGGGAGAGAGGTGGAACCCTGGGTAGCTTGCTGGGAACTAAAGCCCCTAGGTTGAGGGCCAGGGGGTACCCTAGGGCCTCTACTGCAAGTCCAGGGAGAGGGGGGGACCCCTAAGTAGCTAGCTGGGTTTCAGAGGCCCTTAGGTGGAGGGCCAGGGGGCACCCTGGGGCCTTTAGTGCAAGTCCAGGGAGAGAGGAGGGCCCCTTTGTAACTTACTGGGGTCAGAGGCCCTTAGGTGGAGGGCAAGGGGGCTTCCTGGGGCCTCTATTGCAAGTCCATTGAGAGAGTTGGGCCCCTGGGTAGCTTGTTGGGGTCGTATGCCCCTTGGTGGAGGGCCAGGGGGCACCCTGGGGCCTTTACTGCAAGTCCAGGGAGAGTTGTGGAACCCTTGGTAGCTTGCTGGGGTCAGAGGCCCCTAGTTGGAGAGCCAGGGGGCAACTTGGGGCCTATACTGTAAGTCCAGGGAGAGACATGGACCCCTGGGTAGCTTGCTGGGGTCTTAGGCCCCTAGGTGGAGGGCCATTGGGCACCCTGGGGACTATACTTCTAGTCCAGAGAGAAAGGTGGACCCCTGGGTAGCTTGCTGGGGTCAGAAGCCCCTAGGTGGAGGTCAAGGGGGCACCCTGGGGCCTCTACTGCAAGTCCAGGGAGAGACATGGACCCCTGGGTAGCTCGCTGGGGTCTTAGGCCCCTAGGTGGAGGGCCAGTGGGCACCCTGGGGCCTCTACTGTAAGTCCAGGGAGAGACATGGACCCCTGGGTAGCTTGCTGGGGTCTTAGGCCCCTAGGTGGAGGGCCAGTGGGCACCCTCGGGCCTATACTTCTAGTCCAGGGAGAAAGGTGGACCCCTGGGTAGCTTGCTGGGGTCAGAGGCCCCTAGGTGGAGGGCAAGGGGGCACCCTGGGGCCTCTACTGCAAGTCCCGGTAGAGAGGTGGACCCCTGGGTCGCTTGCTGGGGTCCTAGGCCCCTAGGTGGAGGGCCAGGGGGCACCCTGGGGCCTATACTTAAAGTCCAGGGAGAAAGGTGGACCCCTGGGTAGCTTGCTGGGGTCAGAGGCCCCTAGGTGGAGGGCAAGGGGCACCCTGGGGCCTCTACTGCAAGTCCAGGGAGAGTTTTTGACCTCTGGGTAGCTTGCTGGGGTCTTAGGCCCCTAGGTGGAGGGCCAGGAGGTACCCTAGGGCCTCTACTGCAAGTCCAGGGAGAGAGGTGGACCCCTGGGTAGCTTGCTGGGGTCAGAGGCAACAAGGTTGAGGGCCAGGGGGCATCCTGGGGAAAATCCTGCAAGTCCAGGGAGAGAGGTGGACCCCTGGGGAGCTTTCATGTGTCAGAGGCCCCTAGGTTGAGGGCCAGGGGGCACCCTGGGGCCTGCACTGCCAGTCCAGGGAGAGAGGTGGACACCTGGGTAGCTTGCTGTGGTCTTAGGCCCCTAGGTGGAGGGCCAGGGGGCACCCTGGGGCCTATACTGCAAGTCCAGGGGGAGAGGTGGACCCCTGTGTAGCTTGCTGTGGTCAGAGGACCCTAGGTGGAGTTCCAGGGGGCACCCTTCGGCCTCTACTGCAAGTCTAGGGAGAGTTGTGGACCCCTGGGTAGCTTGCTGGGGTCAGAGGCCCGTTGGTGGAGGGCCAGCGGGAACCCTGGGGCCTCTACTGCAAGTCCAGGGAGAGAGTTGGGCCCCTGGGTAGCTTGCTGGGGTCTTAGGCCCCTACATGGAATGCCAGGGGGCACCCTGGGGCCTCTTCTGCAAGTCCAGGAAGAGTTGTGGACCCCTTGGTAGCTTGCTGTGGTCTTAGGCCCCTAGGTGGAGGGCCAAGGGGCACCCTGGGGCCTATACTGCCAGTCCAGGGAGAGAGGTGGACCACTTGGTAGCTTGCTGAGGTCAGAGGCCCATAGGTGGAGGGCCAGGGGTACCCTAGGGCCTGTTCTGCAAGTCCAGGGAGAGAGGTGGATCCCTGGGTAGCTTGCTGGGAACTAAAGCCCCTAGGTGGAGGGCCAAGGGGTACCCTAGGGTCTCTACTGCAAGTCCAGGGAGAGAGGTGGATCCCTGGGTAGCTTGCTGGGAACTAAAGCCCCTAGGTTGAGGGCCAGGGGGTACCCTAGGGCCTCTACTGCAAGTCCAGGGAGAGGGGGGGACCCCTAAGTAGCTAGCTGGGTTTCAGAGGCCCTTAGGTGGAGGGCCAGGGGGCACCCTGGGGCCTCTAGTGCAAGTCCAGGGAGAGAGGAGGGCCCCTTTGTAACTTACTGGGGTCAGAGGCCCTTAGGTGGAGGGCAAGGGGGCTTCCTGGGGCCTCTATTGCAAGTCCATTGAGAGAGTTGGGCCCCTGGGTAGCTTGTTGGGGTCGTATGCCCCTTGGTGGAGGGCCAGGGGGCACCCTGGGGCCTTTACTGCAAGTCCAGGGAGAGTTGTGGAACCCTTGGTAGCTTGCTGGGGTCAGAGGCCCCTAGTTGGAGAGCCAGGGGGCACCCTGGGGCCTCTACTGCAAGTCCAGGGAGAGACATGGACCCCTGGGTAGCTCGCTGGGGTCTTAGGCCCCTAGGTGGAGGGCCAGTGGGCACCCTGGGGCCTCTACTGTAAGTCCAGGGAGAGACATGGACCCCTGGGTAGCTTGCTGGGGTCTTAGGCCCCTAGGTGGAGGGCCAGTGGGCACCCTCGGGCCTATACTTCTAGTCCAGGGAGAAAGGTGGACCCCTGGGTAGCTTGCTGGGGTCAGAGGCCCCTAGGTGGAGGGCAAGGGGGCACCCTGGGGCCTCTACTGCAAGTCCCGGTAGAGAGGTGGACCCCTGGGTCGCTTGCTGGGGTCCTAGGCCCCTAGGTGGAGGGCCAGGGGGCACCCTGGGGCCTATACTTAAAGTCCAGGGAGAAAGGTGGACCCCTGGGTAGCTTGCTGGGGTCAGAGGCCCCTAGGTGGAGGGCAAGGGGCACCCTGGGGCCTCTACTGCAAGTCCAGGGAGAGTTTTTGACCTCTGGGTAGCTTGCTGGGGTCTTAGGCCCCTAGGTGGAGGGCCAGGAGGTACCCTAGGGCCTCTACTGCAAGTCCAGGGAGAGAGGTGGACCCCTGGGTAGCTTGCTGGGGTCAGAGGCAACAAGGTTGAGGGCCAGGGGGCATCCTGGGGAAAATCCTGCAAGTCCAGGGAGAGAGGTGGACCCCTGGGGAGCTTTCATGTGTCAGAGGCCCCTAGGTTGAGGGCCAGGGGGCACCCTGGGGCCTGCACTGCCAGTCCAGGGAGAGAGGTGGACACCTGGGTAGCTTGCTGTGGTCTTAGGCCCCTAGGTGGAGGGCCAGGGGGCACCCTGGGGCCTATACTGCAAGTCCATGGAAAGATGTGGACCCCTGGGTAGCTTGCTGGGGTCAGAGTTCCCTAGAAGGAGGGCAAAGGGGCACCCTGGGGCCTCTACTGCAAGTCCAGGGAGAGTTTTGGACCTCTGGGTAGCTTGCTGGGGTCTTAGACCCCTAGAAGGAGGGTCAGGAGGTACCCTAGGGCCTCTACTGCAAGACCTGAGAGAGAGGTGGACCCCTGGGTAGCTTGCTGGGGTCAGAGGCAACTAGGTGGAGGGCCAGGGGGCATCCTGGGGAAAATCCTGCAAGTCCAGGGAGAGAGGTGGACCCCTGGGGAGCTTTCTTGTGTCTGAGGCCCCTAGGTGGAGGGCCAGGGGGCACACTGGGGCCTGTACTGCCAGTCCAGGGAGAGAGGTAGACCCCTAGGTAGCTTGCTGGGGTCTTAGGCCCCTAGAAGGAGGGCCAGGGGGCACCCTGGGGCCTCTACTGCAAGTCCAGGGAGAGTTGTGGACCCCTTGGTAGCTTGCTGGGGTCATAGGCCCTTAGGTGGAGGGCCAAGGGGCACCCTGGGGCCTATACTTCAAGTCCAGGGAGAAAGGTGGACCCCTGGGTAGCTTGCTGGGGTCAGAGGCCCCTAGGTGGAGGTCAAGGGGGCACCCTGGGGCCTCTACTGCAAGTCCAGGGAGAGACATGGACCCCTGGGTAGCTTGCTGGGGTCTTAGGCCCCTAGGTGGAGGGCCAGTGGGCACCCTGGGGCCTATACTTCTAGTCCAGGGAGAAAGGTGGACCCCTGGGTAGCTTGCTGAGGTCAGAGGCCCATAGGTGGAGGGCCAGGGGGTACCCTAGGGCCTCTACTGCAAGTCCAGGGGGAGAGGTGGACCCCTGTGTAGCTTGCTGTGGTCAGAGGACCCTAGGTGGAGGGCCAGGGGGCACCCTTCGGCCTCTACTGCAAGTCCAGGGAGAGAGTTGGGCCCCTGGGTAGCTTGCTGGGGTCTTAGGCCCCTACATGGAATGCCAGGGGGCACCCTGGGGCCTCCTCTGCAAGTCCAGGGAGAGTTGTGGACCCCTTGGTAGCTTGCTGTGGTCTTAGGCCCCTAGGTGGAGGGCCAAGGGGCACCCTGGGGCCTATACTGCCAGTCCAGGGAGAGAGGTGGACCACTTGGTAGCTTGCTGAGGTCAGAGGCCCATAGGTGGAGGGCCAGGGGTACCCTAGGGCCTGTTCTGCAAGTCCAGGGAGAGAGGTGGATCCCTGGGTAGCTTGCTATGGTCAGAAGCCCCTAGGTGGAGGTCAAGGGGGCACCCTGGGGCCTCTACTGCAAGTCCAGGGAGAGACATGGACCCCTGGGTAGCTTGCTGGGGTCTTAGGCCCCTAGGTGGAGGGCCAGTGGGCACCCTGGGGCCTCTACTGTAAGTCCAGGGAGAGACATGGACCCCTGGGTAGCTTGCTGGGGTTTTAGGCCCCTAGGTGGAGGGCCACTGGGCACCCTCGGGCCTATACTTCTAGTCCAGGGAGAAAGGTGGACCCCTGGGTAGCTTGCTGGGGTCAGAGGCCCCTAGGTGGAGGGCAAGGGGGCACCCTGGGGCCTCTACTGCAAGTCCCGGGAGAGAGGTGGACCCCAGGGTAGCTTGCTGGGGTCCTAGGCTCCTAGGTGGAGGGCCAGGGGGCACCCTGGGGCCTATACTTCAAGTCAAGGGAGAGAGGTGGACCCCAGGGTAGCTTGCTGGGATCTTAGGCCCCTAGGTGGAGGGCCAGGGGGCGCCCTGGGGCCTATACTGCAAGTCCAGGGAGAGATGTGGACCCCTGGGTAGCTTGCTGGGGTCAGAGGCCCCTAGTTGGAGGGCCAGGGGACACCCTGGGGCCTCTACTGTAAGTCCAGGGAGAGACATGGACCCCTGGGTAGCTTGCTGGGGTCTTAGGCCCCTAGGTGGAGGGCCAGTTGGCACCCTGGGGCCTATACTTCTAGTCCAGGGAGAAAGGTGGACCCCTGGGTAGCTTGCTGGGGTCAGAGGCCCCTAGGTGGAGGGAAAGGGGCACCCTGGGGCCTCTACTGCAAGTCCAGGGAGAGTTTTTACCTCTGGGTAGCTTGCTGGGGTCTTAGGCCCCTAGGTGGAGGGCCAGGAGGTACCCTAGGGCCTCTACTGCAAGTCCAGGGAGAGAGGTGGACCCCTGGGTAGCTTGCTGGGGTCAGAGGCAACAAGGTTGAGGGCCAGGGGGCATCCTGGGGAAAATCCTGCAAGTCCAGGGAGAGAGGTGGACCCCTGGGGAGCTTTCATGTGTCAGAGGCCCCTAGGTTGAGGGCCAGGGGGCACCCTGGGGCCTGCACTTCCAGTCCAGGGAGAGAGGTGGACACCTGGGTAGCTTGCTGTGGTCTTAGGCCCCTAGGTGGAGGGCCAGGGGGCACCCTGGGGCCTATACTGCAAGTCCATGGAAAGATGTGGACCCCTGGGTAGCTTGCTGGGGTCAGAGGCCCCTAGAAGGAGGGCAAAGGGGCACCCTGGGGCCTCTACTGCAAGTCCAGGGAGAGTTTTGGACCTCTGGGTAGCTTGCTGGGGTCTTAGACCCCTAGAAGGAGGGCCAGGAGGTACCCTAGGGCCTCTACTGCAAGACCTGAGAGAGAGGTGGACCCCTGGGTAGCTTGCTGGGGTCAGAGGCAACTAGGTGGAGGGCCAGGGGGCATCCTGGGGAAAATCCTGCAAGTCCAGGGAGAGAGGTGGACCCCTGGGGAGCTTTCTTGTGTCAGAGGCCCCTGGGTGGAGGGCCAGGGGGCACACTGGGGCCTGTACTGCCAGTCCAGGGAGAGAGGTAGACCCCTGGGTAGCTTGCTGGGGTCTTAGGCCCCAAGAATGAGGGCCATGGGGCACCCTGGGGCCTCTACTGCAAGTCCAGGGAGAGTTGTGGACCCCTTGGTAGCTTGCTGGGGTCATAGGCCCTTAGGTGGAGGGCCAAGGGGCACCCTGGGGCCTATACTTCAAGTCCAGGGAGAAAGGTGGACCCCTGGGTAGCTTGCTGGGGTCAGAAGCCCCTAGGTGGACGTCAAGGGGGCACCCTGGGGCCTCTACTGCAAGTCCAGGGAGAGACATGGACCCCTGGGTAGCTTGCTGGGGTCTTAGGCCCCTAGGTGGAGGGCCAGTGGGCACCCTGGGGCCTCTACTGTAAGTCCAGGGAGAGACATGGACCCCTGGGTAGCTTGCTGGGGTCTTAGGCCCCTAGGTGGAGGGCCAGTGGGCACCCTCGGGCCTATACTTCTAGTCCAGGGAGAAAGGTGGACCCCTGGGTAGCTTGCTGGGGTCAGAGGCCCCTAGGTGGAGGGCAAGGGGGCACCCTGGGGTCTCTACTGCAAGTCCCGGTAGAGAGGTGGACCCCTGGGTAGCTTGCTGGGGTCCTAGGCCCCTAGGTGGAGGGCCAGGGGGCACCCTGGGGCCTATACTTCAAGTCAAGGGAGAGATGTGGACCCCTGGGTAGCTTGCTGGGGTCAGAGGCCCCTAGTTGGAGGGCCAGGGGAAACCCTAGGGCCTCTACTGTAAGTCAAGGGAGAGACATGGACCCCTGGGTAGCTTGCTGGGGTCTTAGGCCCCTAGGTGGATGGCCAGTGGGCACCCTGGGGCCTATACTTCTAGTCCAGGGAGAAAGGTGGACCCCTGGGTAGCTTGCTGGGGTCAGAGGCCCCTAGGTGGAGGGCAAGGGGCACCCTGGGGCCTCTACTGCAAGTCCAGGGAGAGTTTTTGACCTCTGGGTAGCTTGCTGGGGTCTTAGGCCCCTAGGTGGAAGGCCAGGAGGTACCCTAGGGCCTCTACTGCAAGTCCAGGGAGAGAGGTGGACCCCTGGGTAGCTTGCTGGGGTCAGAGGCCCCTAGGTGCAGGGCAAGGGGGCACCCTGGGGCCTCTACTGCAAGTCAAGGGAGAGTTGTGGACCCCTGGGTAGCTTGCTGGGGTCAGAGGCCCCTGGGTGGAGGGCAAGGGGGCACCCTGGGGCCTATACTGCAAGTCCAGGGAGAGAGGTGGACCCCTGGGTAGCTTTCTGGGGTCAGCGCCCCTAGCTGGAGGGCCAGGGGGCACCCTGGGTCCTATACTGGAAGTCCAGGGAGAGAAGTGGACCCCTGGGTAGCTTGATGGTGTCTGAAGCCCATAGGTGGAGGGCAAGGGGGTACCCTAGGGCTTCTACCGCAAGTCCAGGGAGAGAGGTGGACCCCTGTGTAGCTTGCTGGGGTCAGGGGCCCTTAGGTGGAGGGCCAGGGGGCAACCTGGGGCCTCTACTGAAAGTCCAGGGAGAGTTGTGGACCCCTGGGTAGCTTGATGGTGTCTGAAGCCCACAGGTGGAGGGCAAGGGGGTACCCTAGGGCCTCTTCCGCTAGTCCAGGGAGAGAGGTGGACCCCTGTGTAGCTTGCTGGGGTCAGAGGCCCTTAGGTGGAGGGCCAGGGGGCACCCTGGGTCCTCTACTTAAAGTCCAGGGAGAGTTGTGGACCACTGGGTAGCTTGCTGGGGTCAGAGGCCCCTAGGTGGAGGGCCTGGGGGCACCCTGGGGCTTATACTGCAAGTCCAGGGAGATAATTGGACCCCTGGGTAGCTTGCTGGGGTCTTAAGCCCCTAGGTGGAGGGCCAGGGGGCACCCTGGGGCCTCTACTGCAAGTCCAGGGAGAGGGGTGGACCCCTGGGTAGCTTGCTGGGGTCCTAGGCCCCTAGTTGGAGGGCCAGGGGGCACCCTGGGGCCTATACTTCAAGTCAAGAGAGAGAGGTGGACCCCTGGGTAGCTTGCTGGGATCTTAGGCCCCTAGGTGGAGGGCCAGGGGGCACCCTGGGGCCTATACTGCAAGTCCAGGGAGAGATGTGGACCCCTGGGTAGCTTGCTGGGGTCAGAGGCCCCTAGTTGGAGGGCCAGGGGGCACCTTGGGGCCTCTACTGTAAGTCCAGGGAGAGACATGGACCCCTGGGTAGCTTGCTGGGGTCTTAGGCCCCTAGGTGGAGGGCCATTGGGCACCCTGGGGACTATACTTCTAGTCCAGGGAGAAAGGTGGACCCCTGGGTAGCTTGCTGGGGTCAGAGGCCCCTAGGTGGAGGGCAAAGGGGCACCCTGGGGCCTCTACTGCAAGTCCAGGGAGAGTTTTGGACCTCTGGGTAGCTTGCTGTGGTCTTAGGCCCCTAGGTGGAGGGCCAGGAGGTACCCTAGGGCCTCTACTGCAAGACCAGGGAGAGAGGTGGACCCCTGGGTAGCTTGCTGGGGTCAGAGGCAACTAGGTGGAGGGCCAGGGGGCATCCTGGGGAAAATCTTGCAAGTCCAGGGAGAGAGGTGGACCCCTGGGGAGCTTTCTTGTGTCAGAGGCCCCTAGGTGGAGGGCCAGGGGGCACACTGGGGCCTGTACTGCCAGTCCAGGGAGAGAGGTGGACCCCTGGGTAGCTTGCTGGGGTAAGAGGCCCCTAGAAGGAGGGCCAGGGGGCACCCTGGGGCCTCTACTGCAAGTCCAGGGAGAGTTGTGGACCCCTTGGTAGCTTGCTGGGGTCATAGGCCCTTAGGTGGAGGGCCAAGGGGCACACTGGGGCCTATACTTTAAGTCCAGGGAGAAAGGTGGACCCCTGGGGAGCTTGCTGGGGTCAGAAGCCCCTAGGTGGAGGGCAAGGGGGCACCCTGGGGCCTCTACTGCAAGTCCCGGTAGAGAGGTGGACCCCTGGTTAGCTTGCTGGGGTCCTAGGCCCCTAGGTGGAGGGCCAGGGGGCACCCTGGGGCCTATACTTCAAGTCAAGGGAGAGAGGTGGACCCCTGGATAGCTTGCTGGGATCTTAGACCCCTAGGTGGAGGGCCAGGGGGTACCCTAGGGCTTCTACTGCAAGACCAGGGAGAGAGGTGGACCCCTGGGTAGCTTGCTGGGATCTTAGGCCCCTAGGTGGAGGGCCAGGGGGCGCCCTGGGGCCTATACTGCAAGTCCAGGGAGAGAGGTGGACCCCTGGGTAGCTTGCTGGGGTCCTAGGCCCCTAGGTGGAGGGCCAGGGGGCACCCTGGGGGATATACTTCAAGTCAAGGGAGAGAGGTGGACCACTGGGTAGCTTTCTTGTGTCAGAGGCCCTTTAGGTGGATTGCCTGGGAGCACTTTGGGGCCTCTACTTACAGTCCAGGGAGAGAGGTGGACCCCCTGGGTAGCTTGCTAGGGTTTTAGGCCCCTAGGTGGAGGACCAGGGGGCACCCTAGGGCCTATACTGCAAGTCCATGGAGAGATGTGGACCCCTGGGTAGCTTGCTGGGGTCAGAGGCCCCTAGGTGCAGGGCAAGGGGGCACCCTGGGGCCTCTACTGCAAGTCAAGGGTGAGTTGTGGACCCCTGGGTAGCTTGCTGGGGTCTTAGGCCCCTGGGTGGAGGGCAAGGGGGCACCCTGGGGCCTATACTGCAAGTCCAGGGAGAGAGGTGGACCCCTGGGTAGCTTTCTGGGGTCTTAGGCCCCTGGTTGGAGGGCCATTGGGCACCCTGGGGACTATACTTCTAGTCCAGGTAGAAAGGTGGACCCCTGGGTAGCTTGCTGGGGTCAGAGGCCCCTAGGTGGAGGGCAAAGGGGCACCCTGGGGCCTCTACTGCAAGTCCGGGGAGAGTTTTGGACCTCTGGGTAGCTTGCTGGGGTCTTAGGCCCCTAGGTGGAGGGCCAGGAGGTACCCTAGGGCCTCTACTGCAAGATCAGGGAGAGAGGTGGACCCATGGGGAGCTTTCTTGTGTCAGAGGCCCCTAGGTGGAGGGTTAGGGGGCACACTGGGGCCTGTACTGCCAGTCCAGGTAGAGAGGTGGACCCCTGGGTAGCTTGCTGGGGTCAGAGGCCCCTAGAAGGAGGGCCAGGGGGCACCCTGGGGCCACTACTGCAAGTCCAGGGAGAGTTGTGGACCCCTTGGTAGCTTGCTGGGGTCATAGGTCCTTAGGTGGAGGGCCAAGGGGCACCCTGAGGCCTATACTTCAAGTCCAGGGAGAAAGGTGGACCCCTGGGTAGCTTGCTGGGGTCAGAAGCCCCTAGGTGGAGGTCAAGGGGGCACCCTGGGGCCTCTACTGCAAGTCCAGGGAGAGACATGGACCCCTGGGTAGCTTGCTGGGGTCTTAGGCCCCTACGTGGAGGGCCAGTGGGCACCCTGGGGCCTCTACTGTAAGTCCAGGGAGAGACATGGACCCCTGGGTAGCTTGCTGGGGTCTTAGGCCCCTAGGTGGAGGGCCAGTGGGCACCCTCGGGCCTATACTTCTAGTCCAGGGAGAAAGGTGGACCCCTGGGTAGCTTGCTGGGGTCAGAGGCCCCTAGGTGGAGGGCAAGGTTGCACCCTGGGGCCTCTACTGCAAGTCCCGGGAGAGAGGTGGAACCCTGGGTAGCTTGCTGGGGTCCTAGGCCCCTAGGTGGAGGGCCAGGGGGCACCCTGGGGCCTATACTTCAAGTCAAGGGAGAGAGGTGGACCCCTGGGTAGCTTGCTGGGATCTTAGGCCCCTAGGTGGAGGGTCAGAGGGCGCCCTGGGGCCTATACTGCAAGTCCAGGGAGAGATGTGGACCCCTGGGTAGCTTGCTGGGGTCAGAGGCCCCTAGTTGGACGGCCAGGGGACACCCTGGGGCCTCTACTGTAAGTCCAGGGAGAGACATGGACCCCTGGGTAGCTTGCTGGGGTCTTAGGCCCCTAGGTGGAGGGCCAGTGGGCACCCTGGGGCCTATACTTCTAGTCCAGGGAGAAAGGTGGACCCCTGGGTAGCTTGCTGGGGTCAGAGGCCCCTAGGTGGAGGGCCAGGGGGCACCTTGGGGCCTCTACTGTAAGTCCAGGGAGAGACATGGACCCCTGGGTAGCTTGCTGGGGTCTTAGGCCCCTAGGTGGAGGGCCAGGAGGTACCCTAGGGCCTCGACATTAAGTCCAGTGAGAAAGGTGGACCCCTGGGTAGCTTGCTGGGGTCAGAGGCCCCTAGGTGGAGGACCAGTGGGCACCCTGGGGCCTATACTTCAAGTCCAGGGAGAAAGGTGGACCCCTGGGTAGCTTGCTGGGGTCAGAGGCCCCTAGGTGGAGGTCAAGTGGGCACCCTGGGGCCTCTACTGCAAGTCCAGGGAGAGACATGGACCCCTTGGTAGCTTGCTGGGGTCTTAGGCCCCTAGGTGGAGGGCCAGGGGGCGCCCTGGGGCCTATACTGCAAGTCCAGGGAGAGATGTGGACCCCTGGGTAGCTTGCTGGGG
The DNA here is from genome assembly GCF_052040795.2 of Danio rerio. Classification (NCBI taxonomy): domain Eukaryota; kingdom Metazoa; phylum Chordata; class Actinopteri; order Cypriniformes; family Danionidae; genus Danio; species Danio rerio. The sequence continues at coordinate 52,409,249 of NC_141037.1, read as the reverse complement.
TCAGAGGCCCCTAGTTGGACGGCCAGGGGACACCCTGGGGCCTCTACTGTAAGTCCAGGGAGAGACATGGACCCATGGGTAGCTTGCTGGGGTCTTAGGCCCCTAGGTGGAGGGCCAGTGGGCACCCTGGGGCCTATACTTCTAGTCCAGGGAGAAAGGTGGACCCCTGGGTAGCTTGCTGGGGTCAGAGGCCCCTAGGTGGAGGGCCAGGGGGCACCTTGGGGCCTCTACTGTAAGTCCAGGGAGAGACATGGACCCCTGGGTAGCTTGCTGGGGTCTTAGGCCCCTAGGTGGAGGGCCAGGAGGTACCCTAGGGCCTCGACTTTAAGTCCAGTGAGAAAGGTGGACCCCTGGGTAGCTTGCTGGGGTCAGAGGCCCCTAGGTGGAGGACCAGTGGGCACCCTGGGGCCTATACTTCAAGTCCAGGGAGAAAGGTGGACCCCTGGGTAGCTTGCTGGGGTCAGAGGCCCCTAGGTGGAGGTCAAGGGGGCACCCTGGGGCCTCTACTGCAAGTCCAGGGAGAGACATGGACCCCTGGGTAGCTTGCTGGGGTCTTAGGCCCCTAGGTGGAGGGCCAGTGGGCACCCTGGGGCCTATACTTCTAGTCCAGGGAGAAAGGTGGACCCCTGGGTAGCTTGCTGAGGTCAGAGGCCCATAGGTGGAGGGCCAGTGGGTACCCTAGGGCCTCTAAAGCAAGTCCAGGGGGAGAGGTGGACCCCTGTGTAGCTTGCTGTGGTCAGAGGACCCTAGGTGGAGGGCCAGGGGGCACCCTTCGGCCTCTACTGCAAGTCTAGGGAGAGTTGTGGACCCCTGGGTAGCTTGCTGGGGTCAGAGGCCCGTTGGTGGAGGGCCAGCGGGCACCCTGGGGCCTCTACTGCAAGTCCAGGGAGAGAGTTGGGCCCCTGGGTAGCTTGCTGGGGTCTTAGGCCCCTACATGGAATGCCAGGTGGCACCCTGGGGCCTCTTCTGCAAGTCCAGGAAGAGTTGTGGACCCCTTGGTAGCTTGCTGTGGTCTTAGGCCCCTAGGTGGAGGGCCAAGGGGCACCCTGGGGCCTATACTGCCAGTCCAGGGAGAGAGGTGGACCACTTGGTAGCTTGCTGAGGTCAGAGGCCCATAGGTGGAGGGCCAGGGGTACCCTAGGGCCTGTTCTGCAAGTCCAGGGAGAGAGGTGGATCCCTGGGTAGCTTGCTGGGAACTAAAGCCCCTAGGTGGAGGGCCAAGGGGTACCCTAGGGTCTCTACTGCAAGTCCAGGGAGAGAGGTGGATCCCTGGGTAGCTTGCTGGGAACTAAAGCCCCTAGGTTGAGGGCCAGGGGGTACCCTAGGGCCTCTACTGCAAGTCCAGGGAGAGGGGGGGACCCCTAAGTAGCTAGCTGGGGTCAGAGGCCCTTAGGTGGAGGGCCAGGGGGCACCCTGGGGCCTCTAGTGCAAGTCCAGGGAGAGAGGAGGGCCCCTTTGTAACTTACTGGGGTCAGAGGCCCTTAGGTGGAGGGCAAGGGGGCTTCCTGGGGCCTCTATTGCAAGTCCATTGAGAGAGTTGGGCCCCTGGGTAGCTTGTAGGGGTCGTATGCCCCTTGGTGGAGGGCCAGGGGGCACCCTGGGGCCTTTACTGCAAGTCCAGGGAGAGTTGTGGAACCCTTGGTAGCTTGCTGGGGTCAGAGGCCCCTAGTTGGAGAGCCAGGGGGCACCTTGGGGCCTATACTGTAAGTCCAGGGAGAGACATGGACCCCTGGGTAGCTTGCTGGGGTCTTAGGCCCCTAGGTGGAGGGCCATTGGGCACCCTGGGGACTATACTTCTAGTCCAGAGAGAAAGGTGGACCCCTGGGTAGCTTGCTGGGGTCAGAAGCCCCTAGGTGGAGGTCAAGGGGGCACCCTGGGGCCTCTACTGCAAGTCCAGGGAGAGACTTGGACCCCTGGGTAGCTCGCTGGGGTCTTAGGCCCCTAGGTGGAGGGCCAGTGGGCACCCTGGGGCCTCTACTGTAAGTCCAGGGAGAGACATGGACCCCTGGGTAGCTTGCTGGGGTCTTAGGCCCCTAGGTGGAGGGCCAGTGGGCACCCTCGGGCCTATACTTCTAGTCCAGGGAGAAAGGTGGACCCCTGGGTAGCTTGCTGGGGTCAGAGGCCCCTAGGTGGAGGGCAAGGGGGCACCCTGGGGCCTCTACTGCAAGTCCCGGTAGAGAGGTGGACCCCTGGGTAGCTTGCTGGGGTCCTAGGCCCCTAGGTGGAGGGCCAGGGGGCACCCTGGGGCCTATACTTCAAGTCAAGGGAGAGAGGTGGACCCCTGGGTAGCTTGCTGGGATCTTAGGCCCCTAGCTGGAGGGCCAGGGGGCGCAATGGGGCCTATACTGCAAGTCCAGGGAGAGATGTGGACCCCTGGGTAGCTTGCTGGGATCTTAGGCCCCTAGCTGGAGGGCCAGGGGGCGCAATGGGGCCTCTACTGCAAGTCCAGGGAGAGACATGGACCCCTCGGTAGCTTGCTGGGGTCTTAGGCCCCTATGTGGAGGGCCAGTGGGCACCCTGGGGCCTCTACTGTAAGTCCAGGGAGAGACATGGACCCCTGGGTAGCTTGCTGGGGTCTTAGGCCCCTAGGTGGAGGGCCAGTGGGCACCCTGGGGCCTATACTTCTAGTCCAGGGAGAAAGGTGGACCCCTGGGTAGCTTGCTGGGGTCAGAGGCCCCTAGGTGGAGGGCAAGGGGCACCCTGGGGCCTCTACTGCAAGTCCAGGGAGAGTTTTTGACCTCTGGGTAGCTTGCTGGGGTCTTAGGCCCCTGGGTGGAGGGCCAGGAGGTACCCTAGGGCCTCTACTGCAAGTCCAGGGAGAGAGGTGGACCCCTGGGTAGCTTGCTGGGGTCAGAGGCAACTAGGTGGAGGGCCAGGGGGCATCCTGGGGAAAATCCTGCAAGTCCAGGGAGAGAGGTGGACCCCTGGGGAGCTTTCATGTGTCAGAGGCCCCTAGGTTGAGGGCCAGGGGGCACCCTGGGGCCTGCACTGACAGTCCAGGGAGAGAGGTGGACACCTGGGTAGCTTGCTGTGGTCTTAGGCCCCTAGGTGGAGGGCCAGGGGGCACCCTGGGGCCTATACTGCAAGTCCATGGAAAGATGTGGACCCCTGGGTAGCTTGCTGGGGTCAGAGGCCCATAGAAGGAGGGCAAAGGGGCACCCTGGGGCCTCTACTGCAAGTCCAGGGAGAGTTTTGGACCTCTGGGTAGCTTGCTGGGGTCTTAGACCCCTAGAAGGAGGGCCAGGAGGTACCCTAGGGCCTCTACTGCAAGACCTGAGAGAGAGGTGGACCCCTGGGTAGCTTGCTGGGGTCAGAGGCAACTAGGTGGAGGGCCAGGGGGCATCCTGGGGAAAATCCTGCAAGTCCAGGGAGAGAGGTGGACCCCTGGGGAGCTTTCTTGTGTCAGAGGCCCCTAGGTGGAGGGCCAGGGGGCACACTGGGGCCTGTACTGCAAGTCCAGGGAGAGAGGTAGACCCCTGGGTAGCTTGCTGGGGTCTTAGGCCCCTAGAAGGAGGGCCAGGGGGCACCCTGGGGCCTCTACTGCAAGTCCAGGGAGAGTTGTGGACCCCTTGGTAGCTTGCTGGGGTCATAGGCCCTTAGGTGGAGGGCCAAGGGGCACCCTGGGGCCTATACTTCAAGTCCAGGGAGAAAGGTGGACCCCTGGGTAGCTTGCTGGGGTCAGAGGCCCCTAGGTGGAGGTCAAGGGGGCACCCTGGGGCCTCTACTGCAAGTCCAGGGAGAGACATGGACCCCTGGGTAGCTTGCTGGGGTCTTAGGCCCCTAGGTGGAGGGCCAGTGGGCACCCTGGGGCCTATACTTCTAGTCCAGGGAGAAAGGTGGACCCCTGGGTAGCTTGCTGAGGTCAGAGGCCCATAGGTGGAGGGCCAGGGGGTACCCTAGGGCCTCTACTGCAAGTCCAGGGGGAGAGGTGGACCCCTGTGTAGCTTGCTGGGGTCATAGGCCCTTAGGTGGAGGGCCAAGGGGCACCCTGGGGCCTATACTTCAAGTCCAGGGAGAAAGGTGGACCCCTGGGTAGCTTGCTGAGGTCAGAGGCCCATAGGTGGAGGGTCAGGGGGTACCCTAGAGCCTCTACTGCAAGTCCAGGGGGAGAGGTGGACCCCTGTGTAGCTTGCTGTGGTCAGAGGACCCTAGGTGGAGGGCCAGGGGGCACCCTTCGGCCTCTACTGCAAGTCTAGGGAGAGTTGTGGACCCCTGGGTAGCTTGCTGGGGTCAGAGGCCCGTTGGTGGAGGGCCAGCGGGCACCCTGGGGCCTCTACTGCAAGTCCAGGGAGAGAGTTGGGCCCCTGGGTAGCTTGCTGGGGTCTTAGGCCCCTACATGGAATGCCAGGGGGCACCCTGGGGCCTCTTCTGCAAGTCCAGGGAGAGTTGTGGACCCCTTGGTAGCTTGCTGTGGTCTTAGGCCCCTAGGTGGAGGGCCAAGGGGCACCCTGGGGCCTATACTGCCAGTGCAGGGAGAGAGGTGGACCACTTGGTAGCTTGCTGAGGTCAGAGGCCCATAGGTGGAGGGCCAGGGGTACCCTAGGGCCTGTTCTGCAAGTCCAGGGAGAGAGGTGGATCCCTGGGTAGCTTGCTGGGAACTAAAGCCCCTAGGTGGAGGGCCAAGGGGTACCATAGGGTCTCTACTGCAAGTCCAGGGAGAGAGGTGGATCCCTGGGTAGCTTGCTGGGAACTAAAGCCCCTAGGTTGAGGGCCAGGGGGTACCCTAGGGCCTCTACTGCAAGTCCAGGGAGAGGGGGGGACCCCTAAGTAGCTAGCTGGGGTCAGAGGCCCTTAGGTGGAGGGCCAGGGGGCACCCTGGGGCCTCTAGTGCAAGTCCAGGGAGAGAGGAGGGCCCCTTTGTAACTTACTGGGGTCAGAGGCCCTTAGGTGGAGGGCAAGGGGGCTTCTTGGGGCCTCTATTGCAAGTCCATTGAGAGAGTTGGGCCCCTGGGTAGCTTGTTGGGGTCGTATGCCCCTTGGTGGAGGGCCAGGGGCATCCTGGAGCCTTTACTGCAAGTCCAGGGAGAGTTGTGGAACCCTTGGTAGCTTGCTGGGGTCAGAGGCCCCTAGTTGGAGAGCCAGGGGGCACCTTGGGGCCTATACTGTAAGTCCAGGGAGAGACATGGACCCCTGGGTAGCTTGCTGGGGTCTTAGGCCCCTAGGTGGAGGGCCATTGGGCACCCTGGGGACTATACTTCTAGTCCAGAGAGAAAGGTGGACCCCTGGGTAGCTTGCTGGGGTCAGAAGCCCCTAAGTGGAGGTCAAGGGGGCACCCTGGGGCCTCTACTGCAAGTCCAGGGAGAGACATGGACCCCTGGGTAGCTTGCTGGGGTCTTAGGCCCCTAGGTGGAGGGCCAGTGGTTTCCCTGGGGCCTATACGTCTAGTCCAGGGAGAAAGGTGGACCCCTAGGTAGCTTGCTGAGGTCAGAGGCCCATAGGTGGAGGGCCAGGGGGTACCCTAGGGCCTGTACTGCAAGTCCAGGGAGAGAGGTGGACCCCTGTGTAGCTTGCTGTGGTCAGAGGACCCTAGGTGGAGGGCCAGGGGGCACCCTTCGGCCTCTACTGCAAGTCTAGGGAGAGTTGTGGACCCCTGGGTAGCTTGCTGGGGTAAGAGGCCCGTTGGTAGAGGGCCAGCGGGCACCCTGGGGCCTATACTGCAAGTCCAGGGAGAGTTGTGGACCCCTTGGTAGCTTGCTGGGGTCATAGGCCCTTAGGTGGAGGGCCAAGGGGCACCCTGGGGCCTATACTTCAAGTCCAGGGAGAGAGGTGGACCCCTGGGTAGCTTGCTATAGTCAGAAGCCCCTAGGTGGAGGTCAAGGGGGCACCCTGGGGCCTCTACTGCAAGTCCAGGGAGAGACATGGACCCCTGGGTAGCTTGCTGGGGTCTTAGGCCCCTAGGTGGAGGGCCAGTGGGCACCCTGGGGCCTCTACTGTAAGTCCAGGGAGAGACATGGACCCCTGGGTAGCTTGCTGGGGTTTTAGGCCCCTAGGTGGAGGGCCAGTGGGCACCCTCGGGCCTATACTTCTAGTCCAGGGAGAAAGGTGGACCCCTGGGTAGCTTGCTGGGGTCAGAGGCCCCTAGGTGGAGGACAAGGGGGCACCCTGGGGCCTCTACTGCAAGTCCCGGGAGAGAGGTGGACCCCTGGGTAGCTTGCTAGGGTCCTAGGCTCCTAGGTGGAGGGCCAGGGGGCACCCTGGGGCCTATACTTCAAGTCAAGGGAGAGAGGTGGACCCCTGGGTAGCTTGCTGGGATCTTAGGCCCCTAGGTGGAGGGCCAGGGGGCGCCCTGGGGCCTATACTGCAAGTCCAGGGAGAGATGTGGACCCCTGGGTAGCTTGCTGGGGTCAGAGGCCCCTAGTTGGAGGGCCAGGGGACACCCTGGGGCCTCTACTGTAAGTCCAGGGAGAGACATGGACCCCTGGGTAGCTTGCTGGGGTCTAAGGCCCCTAGGTGGAGGGCCAGTGGGCACCCTGGGGCCTATACTTCTAGTCCAGGGAGAAAGGTGGACCCCTGGGTAGCTTGCTGGGGTCAGAGGCCCCTAGGTGGAGGGAATGGGGCACCCTGGGGCCTCTACTGCAAGTCCAGGGAGAGTTTTTACCTCTGGGTAGCTTGCTGGGGTCTTAGGCCCCTAGGTGGAGGGCCAGGAGGTACCCTAGGGCCTCTACTGCAAGTCCAGGGAGAGAGGTGGACCCCTGGGTAGCTTGCTGGGGTCAGAGGCAACAAGGTTGAGGGCCAGGGGGCATCCTGGGGAAAATCCTGCAAGTCCAGGGAGAGAGGTGGACCCCTGGGGAGCTTTCATGTGTCAGAGGCCCCTAGGTTGAGAGCCAGGGGGCACCCTGGGGCCTGCACTGCCAGTCCAGGGAGAGAGGTGGACACCTGGGTAGCTTGCTGTGGTCTTAACCCCTTAGGTGGAGGGCCAGGGGGCACCCTGGGGCCTATACTGCAAGTCCATGGAAAGATGTGGACCCCTGGGTAGCTTGCTGGGGTCAGAGGCCCCTAGAGGGAGGGCAAAGGGGCACCCTGGGGCCTCTACTGCAAGTCCAGGGAGAGTTTTGGACCTCTGGGTAGCTTGCTGGGGTCTTAGACCCCTAGAAGGAGGGCCAGTGGGCATCCTGGGGAAAATCCTGCAAGTCCAGGGAGAGAGGTGGACCCCTGGGGAGCTTTCATGTGTCAGAGGCCCCTAGGTTGAGGGCCAGGGGGCACCCTGGGGCCTGCACTGCCAGTCCAGGGAGAGAGGTGGACACCTGGGTAGCTTGCTGTGGTCTTAGGCCCCCAGGTGGAGGGCCAGGAGGTACCCTAGGGCCTCTACTGCAAGACCTGAGAGAGAGGTGGACCCCTGGGTAGCTTGCTGGGGTCAGAGGCAACTAGGTGGAGGGCCAGGGGGCATCCTGGGGAAAATCCTGCAAGTCCAGGGAGAGAGGTGGACCCCTGGGGAGCTTTCTTGTGTCAGAGGCCCCTAGGTGGAGGGCCAGGGGGCACACTGGGGCCTGTACTGCCAGTCCAGGGAGAGAGGTAGACCCCTGGGTAGCTTGCTGGGGTCTTAGGCCCCAAGAATGAGGGCCATGGGGCACCCTGGGGCCTCTACTGCAAGTCCCGGTAGAGAGGTGGACCCCTGGGTAGCTTGCTGGGGTCCTAGGCCCCTAGGTGGAGGGCCAGGGGGCACCCTGGGGCCTATACTTCAAGTCAAGGGAGAGATGTGGACCCCTGGGTAGCTTGCTGGGGTCAGAGGCCTCTAGTTGGAGGGCCAGGGGAAACCCTAGGGCCTCTACTGTAAGTCAAGGGAGAGACATGGACCCCTGGGTAGCTTGCTGGGGTCTTAGGCCCCTAGGTGGAGGGCCAGTGGGCACCCTGGGGCCTATACTTCTAGTCCAGGGAGAAAGGTGGACCCCTGGGTAGCTTGCTGGGGTCAGAGGCCCCTAGGTGGAGGGCAAGGGGCACCCTGGGGCCTCTACTGCAAGTCCAGGGAGAGTTTTTGACCTCTGGGTAGCTTGCTGGGGTCTTAGGCCCCTAGGTGGAAGGCCAGGAGGTACCCTAGGGCCTCTACTGCAAGTCCAGGGAGAGAGGTGGACCCCTGGGGAGCTTTCTTGTGTCAGAGGCCCCTAGGTGGAGGGCCAGGGGGCACCCTGGGGCCTGCACTGCCAGTCCAGGGAGAGAGGTGGACACCTGGGTAGCTTGCTGTGGTCTTAGGCCCCTAGGTGGAGGACCAGGGGGCACCCTGGGGCCTATACTGCAAGTCCAGGAAGAAAGGTGGACCCCTGGGTAGCTTGCTGGGGTCAGATGCCCCTAGGTGGAGGTCAAGGGGGCACCCTTGGGCCTCTACTGCAAGTCCAGGAAGAGACATGGACCCCTGGGTAGCTTGCTGGGGTCTTAGGCCCCTAGGTGGAGGGCCAGTGGTTACCCTGGGGCCTATACTTCTAGTCCAGGAAGAAAGGTGGACCCCTGGGTAGCTTGCTGAGGTCAGAGGCCCATAGGTGGAGGGCCAGGGGGTACCCTAGGGCCTGTACTGCAAGTCCAGGGAGAGAGGTGGACCCCTGTGTAGCTTGCTGTGGTCAGAGGACCCTAGGTGGAGGGCCAGGGGGCACCCTTCGGCCTCTACTGCAAGTCTAGGGAGAGTTGTGGACCCCTGGGTAGCTTGCTGGGGTCAGAGGCCCGTTGGTAGAGGGCCAGCGGGCACCCTGGGGCCTATACTGCAAGTCCAGGGAGAGTTGTGGACCCCTTGGTAGCTTGCTGGGGTCATAGGCCCTTAGGTGGAGGGCCAAGGGGCACCCTGGGGCCTATACTTCAAGTCCAGGGAGAAAGGTGGACCCCTGGGTAGCTTGCTATGGTCAGAAGCCCCTAGGTGGAGGTCCAGTGGGCACCCTGGGGCCTCTACTGTAAGTCCAGGGAGAGACATGGACCCCTGGGTAGCTTGCTGGGGTCTTAGGCCCCTAGGTGGAGGGCCAGTGGGCACCCTCGGGCCTATACTTCTAGTCCAGGGAGAAAGGTGGACCCCTGGGTAGCTTGCTGGGGTCAGAGGCCCCTAGGTGGAGGGCAAGGGGGCACCCTGGGGCCTCTACTGCAAGTCCCGGGAGAGAGGTGGACCCCTGGGTAGCTTGCTGGGGTCCTAGGCTCCTAGGTGGAGGGCCAGGGGGCACCCTGGGGCCTATACTTCAAGTCAAGGGAGAGAGGTGGACCCCTGGGTAGCTTGCTGGGATCTTAGGCCCCTAGGTGGAGGGCCAGTGGGCACCCTGGGGCCTATACTTCTAGTCCAGGGAGAGATGTGGACCCCTGGGTAGCTTGCTGGGGTCAGAGGCCCCTAGTTGGAGGGCCAGGGGACACCCTGGGGCCTCTACTGTAAGTCCAGGGAGAGACATGGACCCCTGGGTAGCTTGCTGGGGTCTTAGGCCCCTAGGTGGAGGGCCAGTGGGCACCCTGGGGCCTATACTTCTAGTCCAGGGAGAAAGGTGGACCCCTGGGTAGCTTGCTGGGGTCAGAGGCCCCTAGGTGGAGGGAAAGGGGCACCCTGGGGCCTCTACTGCAAGTCCAGGGAGAGTTTTACCTCTGGGTAGCTTGCTGGGGTCTTAGACCCCTAGGTGGAGGGCCAGGAGGTACCCTAGGGCCTCTACTGCAAGACCAGGGAGAGAGGTGGACCCCTGGGTAGCTTGCTGGGGTCAGAGGCAACTAGGTGGAGAGCCAGGGGGCATCCTGGGGAAAATCCTGCAAGTCCAGGGAGAGAGGTGGACCCCTGGGGAGCTTTCTTGTGTCAGAGGCCCCTAGGTGGAGGGCCAGGGGGCACACTGGGGCCTGTACTGCCAGTCCAGGGAGAGTGGTGGACCCCTGGGTAGCTTGCTGGGGTCAGAGGCCCCTAGAAGGAGGGCCAGGGGGCACCCTGGGGCCTCTACTGCAAGTCCAGGGAGAGTTGTGGACCCCTTGGTAGCTTGCTGGGGTCATAGGCCCTTAGGTGGAGGGCCAAGGGGCACCCTGGGGCCTATACTTCAAGTCCAGGGAGAAAGGTGGACCCCTGGGTAGCTTGCTGGGGTCAGAAGCCCCTAGGTGGAGGTCAAGGGGGCACCCTGGGGCCTCTACTGCAAGTCCAGGGAGAGACATGGACCCCTGGGTAGCTTGCTGGTGTCTTAGGCCCCTAGGTGGAGGGCCAGTGGGCACCCTGGGGCCTCTACTGTAAGTCCAGGGAGAGTTGTGGACCCCTGGGTAGCTTGCTGGGGTCTTAGGCCCCTAGGTGGAGGGCCAGTGGGCACCCTCGGGCCTATACTTCTAGTCCAGGGAGAAAGGTGGACCCCTGGGTAGCTTGCTGGGGTCAGAGGCCCCTAGGTGGAGGACAAGGGGGCACCCTGGGGCCTCTACTGCAAGTCCCGTTAGAGAGGTGGACCCCTGGGTAGCTTGCTGGGGTCCTAGGCCCCTAGGTGGAGGGCCAGGGGGCACCCTGGGGCCTCTACTTCAAGTCAAGGGAGAGAGGTGGACCCCTGGGTAGCTTGCTGGGATCTTAGTCCCCTAGCTGGAGGGCCAGGGGGCGCCCTGGGGCCTATACTGCAAGTCCAGGGAGAAAGGTGGACCCCTGGGTAGCTTGCTGGGGTCAGAGGCCCCTAGGTGGAGGGCAAGGGGCACCCTGGGGCCTCTACTGCAAGTCCAGGGAGAGTTTTGGACCTCTGGGTAGCTTGCTGGGGTCTTAGGCCCCTAGGTGGAGGGCCAGGAGGTACCCTAGGGCCTCTACTGCAAGTCCAGGGAGAGAGGTGGACCCCTGGGTAGCTTGCTGGGGTCAGAGGCAACTAGGTGGAGGGCCAGGGGGCATCCTGGGGAAAATCCTGCAAGTCCAGGGAGAGAGGTGGACCCCTGGGGAGCTTTCTTGTGTCAGAGGCCCCTAGGTGGAGGGCCAGGGGGCACCCTGGGGCCTGCACTGCCAGTCCAGGGAGAGAGGTGGACACCTGGGTAGCTTGCTGTGGTCAGAGGCCCCTAGAAGGAGGGCCAGGGGGCACCCTGGGGCCTCTACTGCAAGTCCAGGGAGAGTTGTGGACCCCTGGGTAGCTTGCTGGGGTTTTAGGCCCCTAGGTGGAGGACCAGTCAGCACCCTGGGGCCTATACTTCAAGTCCAGGGAGAAAGGTGGACCCCTGGGTAGCTTGCTGGGGTCAGAAGCCCCTAGGTGGAGGTCAAGGGGGCACCCTGGGGCCTCTACTGCAAGTCCAGGGAGAGACATGGACCCCTGGGTAGCTTGCTGGGGTCTTAGGCCCCTAGGTGGAGGGCCAGTGGGCACCCTGGGGCCTCTACTGTAAGTCCAGGGAGAGACATGGACCCCTGGGTAGCTTGCTGGGGTCATAGGCCCCTAGGTGGAGGACCAGGGGGCACCCTGGGGCCAATACTGCCAGTCCAGGGAAGGAGGTGGACCACTGGGTAGCTGTCTTGTGTCAGAGGCCCTTTAGGTGGAGGGCCTGGGAGCACCCTGGGGCCTCTACTTACAGTCTAGGGAGAGAGGTGGACCCCCTGGGTAGCTTGCTAGGGTTTTAGGAGCCTAGGTGGAGGACCAGGGGGCACCCTAGGGCCTATACTGCAAGTCCATGGAGAGATGTGGACCCCTGGGTAGCTTGCTGGGGTCAGAGGCCCCTAGGTGCAGGGCAAGGGGGCACCCTGGGGCCTCTACTGCAAGTCAAGGGTGAGTTGTGGACCCCTGGGTAGCTTGCTGGGGTCTTAGGCCCCTGGGTGGAGGGCAAGGGGGCACCCTGGGGCCTATACTGCAAGTCCAGGGAGAGAGGTGGACCCCTGGGTAGCTTTCTGGGGTCAGCGCCCTTAGCTGGAGGGCCAGGGGGCACCCTCGGGCCTATACTGGAAGTCCAGGGAGAGAAGTGGACCCCTGGGTAGCTTGATGGAGTCTGAAGCCCATAGGTGGAGGGCAAGGGGGTACCCTAGGGCTTCTACCGCAAGTCCAGGGAGAGAGGTGGACCCCTGTGTTGCTTGCTGGGGTCAGAGGCCCTTAGGTGGAGGGCCAGGGGGCACCCTGGGGCCTCTACTGATAGTCCATGGAGAGTTGTGGACCCCTGGGTAGCTTGATGTTGTCTGAAGCCCATAGGTGGAGGGCAAGGGGGTACCCTAGGGCCTCTAACGCTAGTCCAGGGAGATAGGTGGACCCCTGTGTAGCTTGCTGGGGTCAGAGGCCCTTAGGTGGAGGGCCAGGGGGCACCCTGGGTCCTCTACTGAAGGTCCAGGGAGAGTTGTGGACCACTGGGTAGCTTGCTGGGGTAAGAAGCCCCTAGGTAGAGGGCCTGGGGGCACCCTGGGGCTTATACTGCAAGTCCAGGGAGATAATTGGACCCCTGGGTAGCTTGCTGGGGTCTTAGGCCCCTAGTTGGAGGGCCAGGGGGCACCCTGGGGCCTCTACTGCAAGTCCAGGGAGAGGGGTGGACCCCTGGGTAGCTTGCTGGGGTCCTAGGCCCCTAGGTAGAGGGCCAGGGGGCACCCTGGGACCTATACTTCAAGTCAAGAGAGAGAGAGGTGGACCCCTGGGTAGCTTGCTGTGGTCTTAGGCCCCTAGGTGGAGGGCCAAGGGGCACCCTGGGGCCTATACTGCCAATCCAGGGAGAGAGGTGGACCACTGGGTAGCTTGCTGGGGTCAGAGGCCCCTAGAAGGAGGGCCAGGGGGCACCCTGGGGCCTCTACTGCAAGTCCAGGGAGAGTTGTGGACCCCTTGGTAGCTTGCTGGGGTCATAGGCCCTTAGGTGGAGGGCCAAGGGGCACCCTGGGGCCTATACTTCAAGTCCAGGGAGAAAGGTGGACCCCTGGGTAGCTTGCTGGGGTCAGAAGCCCCTAGGTGGAGGTCAAGGGGGCACCCTGTGGCCTCTACTGCAAGTCCAGGGAGGGACATGGACCCCTGGGTAGCTTGCTGGGGTCTTAGGCCCCTAGGTGGAGGGCCAGTGGGCACCCTGGGGCCTCTACTGTAAGTCCAGGGAGAGACATGGACCCCTGGGTAGCTTGCTGGGGTCATAGGCCCCTAGGTGGAGGACCAGGGGGCACGCTGGGGCCAATACTGCCAGTCCAGGGAAGGAGGTGGACCACGGGGTAGCTTTCTTGTGTCAGAGGCCCTTTAGGTGGAGGGCCTGGGAGCACCCTGGGGCATCTACTTACAGTCTAGGGAGAGAGGTGGACCCCCTGGGTAGCTTGCTAGGGTTTTAGGCCCCTAGGTGGAGGACCAGGGGGCACCCTAGGGCCTATACTGCAAGTCCATGGAGAGATGTGGACCCCTGGGTAGCTTGCTGGGGTCAGAGGCCCCTAGGTGCAGGGCAAGGGGGCACCCTGGGGCCTCTACTGCAAGTCAAGGGTGAGTTGTGGACCCCTGGGTAGCTTGCTGGGGTCTTAGGCCCCTGGGTGGAGGGCAAGGGGGCACCCTGGGGCCTATACTGCAAGTCCAGGGAGAGAGGTGGACCCCTGGGTAGCTTTCTGGGGTCTTAGGCCCCTGGGTGGAGGGCAAGGGGGCACCCTGGGGCCTATACTGCAAGTCCAGGGAGAGAGGTGGACCCCTGGGTAGCTTTCTGGGGTCAGCGCCCTTAGCTGGAGGGCCAGGGGGCACCCTGGGGCCTATACTGGAAGTCCAGGGAGAGAAGTGGACCCCTGGGTAGCTTGATGGTGTCTGAAGCCCATAGGTGGAGGGCAAGGGGGTACCCTAGGGCTTCTACCGCAAGTCCAGGGAGAGAGGTGGACCCCTGTGTTGCTTGCTGGGGTCAGAGGCCCTTAGGTGGAGGGCCAGGGGGCACCCTGGGGCCTCTACTGATAGTCCAGGGAGAGTTGTGGACCCCTGGGTAGCTTGATGTTGTCTGAAGCCCATAGGTGGAGGGCAAGGGGGTACCCTAGGGCCTCTAACGCTAGTCCAGGGAGATAGGTGGACCCCTGTGTAGCTTGCTGGGGTCAGAGGCCCTTAGGTGGAGGGCCAGGGGGCACCCTGGGTCCTCTACTGAAGGTCCAGGGAGAGTTTTGGACCACTGGGTAGCTTGCTGGGGTCAGAAGCCCCTAGGTAGAGGGCCTGGGGGCACCCTGGGGCTTATACTGCAAGTCCAGGGAGATAATTGGACCCCTGGGTAGCTTGCTGGGGTCTTAGGCCCCTAGTTGGAGGGCCAGGGGGCACCCTTGGGCCTCTACTGCAAGTCCAGGGAGAGGGGTGGACCCCTGGGTAGCTTTCTGGGATCTTAGGCCCCTAGGTGGAGGGCCAGGGGGCACCCTGGGGCCTATACTGCAAGTCCAGGGAGAGAAGTGGACCCCTGGGTAGCTTGCT